>NC_090878.1:18072304-18074804 GCF_036669935.1 Montipora foliosa | reverse complement strand
GGGTTGGCGGTCCGGTCCAGTACGGTCCCTCAATCCCCATGTCTAGTGTGTGTGAGCTTAGTGCTCCAGTATCTTCTGGTGATGTATTGTCGAGTCACCTGAATGGTGGTAATGTGTCTGCTCTGGATGCGTGCTCTCGCCTGAACCTTGATGTAAGTATGAATGACGAGCAGATTATTGTCAGCCCCTTGCCAGAGGGTAAGGCTTTGTTCGCCGATAGCCTTGAGCTTGGATCGAGCCCTGATGCCTCTGGGGCCAGTAGAGGCCCCATCGTCTCCAGCAGCTTCGCCATGTGAGAAGAGTCCGACATCCGAGTGGCTCATAGTGTTTTGCAGGGTTATCAGTCTTCTTCTTCTTCTTCTTTACAGAAGAAGACGAAGTCTGGTTTGTTTCCTCTCTGAGGAATAAGACATCTCCGTTAGGTGCAAAGTCCGGCGTCAATATGTGCCGAATTTTCCGCCAGAGAGGCATTCTATGCCCAAAGGTTGCAAAGCGGTATTTTTCTGACTCTTTTTGTCTGGTCTCCTTGATTTTCTTTTTTCACTTTCTCTTCGCTATGGATAATGCTTAGCTAGCATTTTTACGTTAATAGTGTAAGGGACGCAAATAAATGATTGTCTCTCCATGCAGGAGACACATGCGTCTTCTTGCCAGGACAGCACTTCTTGGTATTCTCCAAACGGTTATTTCGTAATATGTTTCCGTGGCTCTGTACATTCCGGACTGTGGAGTGTCTTTTTTTGCTGTTTCGCCCTCGTTTCACGTTGACCAAATCTGTTACCAACAAGAGAGGACGTTTCATTATGGCTGAGTTTAAGGGTCTCGGAACGTCCGTTATTTCTTGGGTTCGTCTTTTGTGCGCCGGTATCCGGCGCGCCGTTCTCGTCAATAGGGAGCTTGGGCACGCGCGTTTTTTTGACGCGGACGGCAACCGGAAGTGAGCTGTTTTCCCTTTTAACTTGTCTTCACACATCACATTAATTTACATTATCGAGTATCTTTCTTCATCAGAGATGATTAGTATGAAAATCTGGGAAACACCACTGTCCTGGCTCGCGAAATAGTCTCTTCCGGTTGCCTTCCGCGTCTCAAAAACGCGCGTGCTTAAGCTCCCCAATAGTTACAATAGTAACTCCTTCTTGCCTTCTCGGGGGGTGCGGCGGGGTTTCCCTTGTCTCCTCCCCTTTACGTCATTTCCATCGAGGTTCTTGCAGTTAATCTTTGTTCTCATCCTGATATCGTTGGTCTTCGCTTGCCTCATGTGCCTTCCAACCTTCTTGTCCTCTCCTTATACGACGACGATACTTCTCTTATTGCTATTTCGGATGATTCTATTCGTGCAGTTTTTTGTGTTTATGACAAGTTTGAGCGGGGTACGGAAGCCAAGCTGAACATGGAGAAATGTGAAGGTCTTTTGCTTGGTGGTTGAGTCCACCGTTTGGACAGTCCTTTCCCTATCCAGTCGACGGTTGAAAAGATTAAAGTGCTTGGTGTGTTCCTGGGCAACGGAAATCTCGACAAATGTAATTGGAGACGTCGTCTGGATGCTGTTACGCGCTGCCTAAATTCTTGTCGTTCTCGTCACTTGTCTTTTACTGGCAGGGTTTTGGTTGCTAATGCCCTTGCCCTCTCTAGGATATTGTGCGTCGCTTGCCTCTTGCCTATGCCAATGTAGGTCTTGAATCTGAATTAAATACCGTTCTTTCTAGCTTCTTTTGGCGTGGGCAGAAGGATTTGGTTGCTCGGGCTGTGGTTGGTGGTTGTCTACCTAAAGCCCGCCAGGGGTTTCTAGGTGGTTTCCGTCCGCAATAAAGTTTATGCTCTGCTTTTGCATATGGTTTTTGGTTGTGGGCTCTCCTGTTGCTTTTGATTGTTTCTACCAAAAGTAATATGCTCTGCTTGTTTCGTATTGCGTGATTTATTTTTCTGCCAAAAGTCCACCTGGGCCTCCTCGTACTTTGGAAGATTGGCTATGTCGTTCTGTACGGAGCGGATCGTCTTATTTCCTTTGGCCTTGACATTCCTGCCGCTTGTTTTTGTGATGCGCAGTTGCCTTGGGGATGCCTGCGCATTTGTTTTTCTTTGTCTCCTCTCAACGAACGGTTTTAATTGGGTGCAAACACTTTTATCCTTTATCCACCTTCTCTGTCGATGTTCCTTCGTTGGACGTCCGTCACCTTCTTTTTGGTTTTTCTGAAGCTGAGCTTCGTATAGTTTCTAAGGTTTTTTGTTATATTCTTAATGTGTGTAAGTTTTTTTATCTGGTCTCAGAGGAATGACTTTCGTTTCTGCTCTGTCCGGCCTAGTGCTGTAGGCCTTATTTGTTCCATCAAGGCTCGGCAGCGTTTCTTTTTTTCTGTTTTCTTTCATCGTTTTCGTTCTGCTAGACGTCGTAGGGTTTTTTCTAAGCAGTGGGGTATTAATGGGGTTATTGGCACTGGTGTGTGATGGTCTTTCTAACATGGCTTTTAGCTTTGTTTTTCCTCTCTTCCTTTGCTTT
>NC_090878.1:18047304-18067304 GCF_036669935.1 Montipora foliosa | reverse complement strand
TTCTCCTCAACAACCAACCTCTTCCCCCTTCCTTCCCCCTTTTCAGGGCTGCCTGAAAATATTGGAGCTACAATTACTTCAAAATCTGGTTTCACTTTCCACTGATTTGTGAAGTTTTATCTTTAAAGTGCACCTTTACCTCAAAATTTTTTACTTTAGCAGAAGTCAAATATCAAACATATCTTTACCTTTGCTTCTCTAGATTTTAGTTTTTAATATCGCCTATAAGGTATGCAAGAGTTTAAAATGCTGGCAATCGTTTGTTCCATGGTCGAGGCAGTGAGAGGCAAGGGCCTATTCCAACCATGACATCATAAACTACTTTGCATTATAGTTTTGAAAGAACTTTGGCAATGTAAATTAAATGTAGTTCTCGACGTCATTGAAGGAATAGACCATTCTTCTCACTGGCTCAGCCATGGGACTAATGAATGCCAACTTGGTAATCTCTCGTACCTAATTAATTAGGCCTACCGTACTTGTATTAAAAGTAAAATCTAGAGAAGCAAATGTAAAACGTATGTTGACGTTTTACTACATTTCACTTTTGCAAATGAAAATACTTTGAAGTTAGGTGTATACGTACTTTAAATACCTGTAAACTGATCTCCAGGGACATTGTTTGCAAAGGGCTCTCATCAGTACTCAGTTTCAAAGCTGACTGAACCGGCAACGATTAGGAAAGTAACTTAACCATTTTTTTCCTTTTTAACTTCCCCATAGGTGAAGCTCCTAGAGGTTTGATAGAGTTTCTACAGAATATATTCATTGCACACGAATTCAATCAACAGAGACTTGAATTGCAAATTTGATATCAAGTGGAAATGTCATTCTCAACTAATGAATTGCAAGAAAAGATACGTTCATTGCAGCGTGCACCTCCACCAAAAGCACCAAGTAAGGTGCGTTCAGGATCTCTCCAAAGAAGTCTGTCAGAGGAAAAGAATGGTATGTCAGACATTGCCCAGCTTATACCTGGCTTTCAACTAAAGAAAACTGGTTTTCGGGAAAGCTTAATCGCAGAAGATGTTGATAACAAGCACACCAGCAAAAGGACAGATGAGCCTGAAAATGAGCTTTTTAAAGCCATCGAGAAAAGAAGAAAACAGTGTGAACAACATGTGCCACTAGAAGAAGAAGAGATTAAAGAAGATAAGCCAAAGTTGAAACCCAAACCCCTCCCACGACCTAGTATCAAAAATAAGCAGAGAAGTCTTTCAAGTTCGTCTGATGAAAGTGCAAAGGAGAAAAAAGAGAATTCAACTGATGAAAATAAGAATTTGGTAAATGGTGATGCTCATGGAGAGCCAAGACTTTGTATTTTGCCAACACTTGAGAGCCTTGGGAAGCCACCTTCCAAACCTCCAAAACAAGGAAACCTAAGAATGAGGCTGGAAAAGTACACCAGAGCAGATATTGTGATTGCTCGGCCACGGAACAGTATACTGAATAGAAGTTTTGCGAACAGCATAGGTATGAAAAAATGTTTTTGTTCTCTGACGCCAACATTTATAGTTGCTTTTAGGTGATTTGCATTTTGAACATTTCCTTGCACCACGGACCAAGAGCATTTTTTGTTGTCTCCCTCAGATAATATGTAATACACATGCTGTGATAATGGCCAATTTAGCAGACCTTACTCTTCAGTTAATCGTAACTATTACAAAATACTTGAATGTGATTGCATGGTTCTGTGCACGCCTATTTGTCACATAATTGGTGTGCGATCTCATGGGTGTCCAATTACAGACCTGTATCCAATTTGAACAACTCCAAATTGATTACCTTTAAGGTAATTGGACACCTACGCCATTTGCTTGTCAATCACGTGCACTTGGATGGGGTCTTTCTTACTGTTTGCAAAACAGATTGAATATAATATTATATTATTTTTACTTTTTTGCACAAAAAGGTATTTTCAAAGACTTTTTACCCTTGCATTTTGTTATAGTTATCATTAAAGTAATTTAGTAATAGAACTGTGTCATACCATTTAGGGGTAATAATTGTGCTCGCAATTTCAAAATATTACTCTTCTGATTTATTAATGCTGGTACTATGCTCTTCCAACTGAGCTACATTGTATGAAGCCACTCAGTTGGAAGCAGAAAATAATTGGTTCTCATTTTAAGAGACAATTGCTTAAATTGTCGAGATAAGTTCGGGGATCACTTCTCTGTTTTGTTTGCTGTTTACAACCTGCACTTCAAATGTACATTCATTTCGTTCATAGAACAAATTAAACTTACTGGTACTCACTCTCTGGTATGTTTTGTTCTATGAATGAAATGAATGTATATTTGACGTGCGAGTTGTAGACATAAGAGAGAAGGGATCTGTGCACAAACTGGTCACATCCAGGTTAGCTTTTTTCTCCCCTAATCATTTTGAAGGCGCGCCGGACTGTGCACATCACATACTACTGGTCCATCCAGAAGACATGGCCAAGCCAGCATATTTCACCACAATCTATCACTGGACTATCACCCCTGCTGCAATGTATATGTGATGTGATCTTTGGCCTAGACAGTCAGTGACTTGTATCATAAACCTGTGGGGAGATTGAGCTTGGAAAATGCAGCCTTCAGGACTTCATCTGATTAGGCCATTGAAAGAAAAAGTGAATTTTTGCTAGTGGTAACATATTTGTATAATTATCTTCAGTTGTTCCAGAGGATAACTCAAACTTTGAGCAAGAAGACTATGATGATCTGGATGAGATAAAAGATGAGGTTCTTGAAAAAGTTAAAGGTGAACTCACAGTAATGGAATTGTTAATAATAATTATCATCACAGACTGCAATCGCAATTAAACTGTCAAAAATTCGATGGTAACAAATAATTAACAATAATATTATTATTCCACTCGCACTAGCTGGATATGAAATGATGGATAGCCAACAAGGCGTGTAGCGCTGAGTTGACTATAATCATCTCATATCCCAGGGTTTTCTTTAAGGTTTTAAGTAGCCGGGGTTTTTTTGCAAAGTAGACGGTTGTGGGTCCGGAGGACCCATACGATGGGCTTTAGTCCATCGCTTTCAGGGGGGTCAGGGGGCATGCTCCCCCGGAAAATTTTTGAAAACTGAATGCCGGAAAAGGCATTTCCTGGCATTGTGGGCCATGAAACTCAGACATTAGAGGGATGAATCAAGATGCAATTATACTATGAAAACCATGTTACTCAAAGAAAGACAAAGCGACATTTCAATAATACATGTACAACCCTATAAACAAAAAGTGGAGTGATCTTTTTTGTATCTTTTTGGTGATTTTGCTGGAGCTAACGAGCCTGGCAAATATTGCCACTTGACAACTTGTAAACATGGCACATACTTGAAGGACTAGACCAGCAAAGGCTTCTGATTGGTTGTTAAATAAAGAAGCTGATTGGAGGATACTAATTGGCCAATGGTGTAAAGGATGTTTCGATCCTGTTGAGGTGTGAAGATGACACTCATGAATTCGTTCCATTGTGTAATGAGCGGGAAAATATGCTTGCGGAACTTGTTTGTAGTAATTTCGAAAATTGAAAATCACTCGAGCGGTTTAAGAGTGATGTAGTTTTTGCCCGAATAGGTTAGGAGTTCCGTAAGGCAGTGAGAGTTGATCAAGAGTGACATTGGATAAGGATCCGTTGTCATGTTGAAGCGTAGAGATGCCCTCGAGAGGATGAGCACTTACGCGGACAAGTAGGATTTAACTCCGAGGAGCGTTACGTTCAAGTGTTTAAATAAAGTCTACGAGTCATCAGCTTCTACGTTTGCTATAAATGATCAACTGAAAGGTTCGAAGTGAAAACGAAGGAGCGGTTAGTGAATGATCAGGGGTAGTTTAACCTGCGATCAGGCGTACTTTTCCTTAGACATGGTGCGAAAAGGTACTTTTTAGCGCCTTGTCTCAAGAAAAGTATGCTTGATCGCAGGTTAGGGCTAGTTTTGTTTCCTCAGTTGAGTTGTGGTAAGAGATGCGTGAACGCAGGCTGAGCATGTTGCTAGCAGAACATCATATGTAAATTTCCTTCTGGTTTGAGAACAAACCTTTTGAAAGTGCTTCTTTGTTTACAAGTTTCTTTATGATTGCGGCGTGATTAAAGGAAGTTTTACGCGGACTAAAACGTCCTTGAGTGATTTTTCCTTCCTGTAAGATACAATCGGTGGCTGTTTAAAGATATCGAAATCCAATATGGGGGACAACAAATCATATTGTTCCTACTTTCACGCCACCGCAGCAAGATTTGTTCAAAACGAAAGTCTCAAGCATAACGTTTTTAAACTGCCCTTGAGTCAGAAGTCTTTTATGTGTTTTCAGAAAAGATAGGCACTGCAAATTTTTATTTTTATTGAGCCCAAGTAGTTTAGACCTCATAAACGCCATCTCCTCTACATGTCTTGACTCTTAAAACAATGAAAGTAGCCGGCGAAATCTGACAGAGAAGCCGGCGAACTTCGCCTGCTGCCGTCTCTTATATACAACCCTGATATCCAACAAGTGTGCGTGGAATAATATTGTATTAAAAATGTCCCCAAAATATAGAAAACCAAACTAAAATAAAAGTAAAAACGCCCCAAAAATGGATGATTATGTTTCATCTTTGGTGTTGCCTTGATGCTCCTATCCCACCAGCTCTCCACATTCTTATCCTCATCTCATCTGAAACCTCCTTATGCCACACATCAGCACACTTCACACCTTTATTCCAACAAAGCTCCGGCTTCACCCTCAGACCCATCCAACCGACAAAATACCACTACATTTTCACCACTATTTTTTTTCACCTGTGGCTAGATTTTTTTAATAACAGTCACAGTGATCAATATGATATACCCCTGCAATAACCTCTAATAAGCTGTTCTGTTTTGTCCTCTGATTCTTCTTTGGTAAAAAGAGGACTTTGGTATTAAGGACCTATGCAAGGTGCCAGTCCCAAAAAAAATGTTTGAAACTGGTATTAAAAGAAATTAACTTGGTCTGTATTTTATGTTTCCAGCTATTCCAGAGGTTATCCAAGAACAGGAAGATTATGATGATCTAGATGAGATGAAAGATAAGGTTCTCGGCAAAGCAAACGGTGAAGAAGGTAAGCAGCCAATGCCACAGGAAGGTACTGGTAACTAAATTTAATTGTGTCAGTATCCTCTCATCATATCTTGGTTGAGTTGTTTTGTAGTCCAGGGTTACAGTAGGCTTGGAAACAAAGGTATGATTTGCAACTTTTAAATCCAAAATTGGAAAAAGGAAAGGAACAACTTTATTAAAGTGTTTAGTCTTCTATCTCTGGAGCACTAATTAGGGACACTGTAAACTGAAATTTAAAAAAATCAACACAAATCAAATCAAATCAAATTTTGGTTTTTGAGAAGATGGGAAATCGGGAGTACCCAGAGAAAAACCTCTCAGAGCAGAGTAGGGAACCAACAAACTCAATGCACATATGACGCCAAGTTTGGAAACCTGAGAGGCCAGCGGCACATACCCGGCTAATTAATTGATCCAAGTACCCTCCTCCCCCTGAAATGCCAGCCCTGGACCCCTACATCAGATCCAGAAAAATGGCCAGATTATAGGCTACATGTGGCATTGCTACAGTGTACAGGACAGTGACACCAAGTTGCCGAGTAATGTTGTACATTTCCCATCCCCTTCCTGATATATTCCCCAACAGATGAATGTTGGAAGTGAAAAAAATCTGATGCAATAAAGACGATGAATTTTTCTTTTTTTTTTTGCATCACTGTTTTGTGACAATTTTACAATCATGGTGTTGTTAGTATTACTGTCTTAAATAATAATTGACTAGTAAGTGATGAATTTTCATGCTTGGAGGAAAGACAGTACATGTACAAGTTTGGTAGAATTGAACAAGAATTAAAATGGCCTTCAATGTCCAGAAAGTTTGCACTTTTGAACCAAGCCTCACTGTTGACCTGTAATGTTTGTTTGGATTTATTTATTAATTAATTTAATTTAATTTAATATGTCCTCTTGGCCTGCAGTTGGTGAAGTTTTAATCAACCCTTTCACTCCTGTGGGGTTCCCCGTTGACGAGTAAAATTGTCTGGCGTTAGACAGAGTAAAATCAGTGGCCCTTACAGAAGTGAAAGGGTTAATTAATACTTGACCACGCACTGGTGGCTCAGTTGGTTGAGCACCGGGCTGTCACGCGGGAGGTCGTGAGTTCAACTCCAGCTGGACCAACACTCAGGGTCTTTAAATAACTGAGGAGAAAGTGCTGCCTTTGTAATTACATCTGCAAATGGTTAGACTCTCTAGTCTTCTCGGATAAGGACGATAAGCCGGAGGTCCCGTCTCACAACCCTTGTTCATTAACTCTGTGGGACGTTAAAGATCTCACACACTATTCGAAAAGAGTAGGGGACAGTGTTCCCGGTGTTGTGGTCTGACCTTTCCAGCATGTGGTCGGCTTGGCAGGATTAGCTGGAAGGGCTTCTGTGTGAATGAGACCACAATTGTGTATAACAGCCAGAAGTCAGGCTACTTAGCCAAGTGCTGGAGCCTCACTCAAGCTCAAGCTCAAGCTCAACGCATCCTTTGTTTTATCCATTGAGAAATTAACCGCAAATTTCTGCTGATCCTAGCAGAGTTTATTTGGCCCCATGAATGTTTTCAAGAAATCTTTTAATGAAAATAATATCATTTTAATGGTTTATACTTCTATTATATTCTCTTTGGAAAGAAGCCACAGAATGACGTCTAAAGACTTGTTCACATTTGCAGGACGTAGCAACCATAGGCATGAGAATTTGCATATTAATTAAGAGGCTAGAAAAGGTTTTTATTGTTGTTAGTCCTTTTGCTTTGAGAGACAACAAAATAACTGTTTAAACCTCTTAGGGATCTTTGAGGAAAACTATGATGATGTGGACGAGATAGCAGAGAAAGTAAAGGAGATGAATAAGAACTTTGATGGACCAGAAGAGAGCTATGATGATCTAGACACAGTAGCTGAACAAGCTAAGATAAATGGTGAGTTTATGGCTTCAGGTACCCAGAATATAAAGTATGACCTGGGGCCCATTTCTCGAAAGTTCCAAAAACGTTTCACGCCCAAAAAGCCAATTGTGAAACTGCGATGGGCTTGGTTTGATAAACTGGTCTTTGAACTGAATTGTGAAGTTTGATGCTCTTCATTTTTAAATGTACTGTTGGAACTGTGGTACTCGAAAAGTTTCAGGACTTTCAAGAAACGGGCTGCTGGTCACTAAATTGGTCCATCAAGCCAGAGCTGAGTATATCATTAACCTACATGTATTCATCCCTGATGTGGCCCTCATTGACCAATAAAAGCATTTGGCATTAGACAGAGTAAAATCTTTAAGTCTCACTCACAGGGGGCAATAGGTTAAGCAAAAAAGACCATTGGTGATTTCATCTGGAGGTTTTGGGTTCAATTCTTATACAGGCAGGTACAAAGGTTGGACCAGATCAACTCGGATCGCTCACCTCAGATCTTCTGAAAAACAGTTTTGTAAGCGAAAGGTATCCAACGTTTGCGCTAATTTCACCAAGGTTAACTTAAAGATTAGGGCTAGGGTGATTCCTCAAGGCCTTATCACTTTTTTAGGTCGATCCAAGATGAACGATCAGAGTTGATCCGGTTCAACTTTTGTACCTGCCTATTCCTATACTAGTCAAGAGTTTGTCTCTGTCCTTATGTGTGCTCATTTCCATTATTAGGGTATTATGCAATTACGTGGAAACCAAGAATTGTCACTAAAAATTACATGCTAATAGATGCCTCTTTTCTCTTCCACCCTGGAATATTAAGCACCATCAAAAGTTAGTTTAGCCGGGAGCTAGAAATCGCTAGGCCCTCAGCCTTGGTTCAGTTGATATAATTTGCTCACAGACTGCTTCTCAGGGCTCTGCCTTAAAATCCCAGCATGTGCGCTCCAACTTTCACTCAGTTTTCCACTAACAGTTTGCTGTCAGTCAGTATTGCTAGGGACAGGTTGTGTGTAACAGGATGCGAGTGGTCCCCACCCCAAAACATGACTGTACGGTATTAACAGCAGAATAGGCCACTTGCACTAAGAGGTCATGTGACATCGCTTTTATGAAAATGAAAGTTACATGATTTTGCCTTCGAAACACTATTAGTGGGTCATCTCTTAAACAAAATAATAGTGATTTGGTTTTTCAAACCCGCACCATTTGCTTAAAATGAGAAAGTCCGTAGCTGGTCACGTGACCAAAACTTGATTGTTATAAATTATGAATTACCTCTTTCTGACACAAATTTTGCACTTGAACTTCAAGGAAAATATTGAAAAAATGATGTGATAACGTTTATGGCACATCTGAACTCAACCATCAAACATTTAACAAGATGTAAGCAAAAAGTAGTTTTGGCCGCCATGTTGGAGGGCAAGAGTATGCCCTCCAACATGGTGGCCAAGACAAATCATGCTACTTTGTTGAAAAATCAAAGTACCATAAAATATCTCCCTTAAATGCGTTTCCTTTCAAATTTCGCATGTAAGATAATTTTTATGTGTTCTGTCAATTTTTGGCAACAGCAAGATTACAACTCACTGTTTAAGGGAAGCATTGGTCATGTGACCTCTTAGTGCAAGTGGCCTATTGCCATAGAAAAAGGAGCCATTGGGTTACTTTTTTGTAGTTGTATTCATTCCATATCAATTCTCAATTTTGTAGATTTTAGTGTTGGGGATGGCAAGAAATTTGGAGAAGAAATTTATGAAGCAGTAGGATCCAAGGATGAAATAGAGGAAGAGTACACTAATTGCGAGGATGGTTTCGACCCACCAATTGAAAACAAATTCTCCCCCTCAGTGACACAGCCGAGGTAATATGATTATAATAGAGGAGTTTCTCTTGATTTCATTGTTTACAAACTTGCTTACAGAAGGTGCCATGCTTCCTTCAAAAATTAGATCAACTTGTAGATCGATTTTAGTTACTGGGTATATCTGCAGATGTGAGCATTTTGGCCCTCATTTATAGTCTGAGTGAGAAAGTGGAGATATCAGCCATCAGGGAATAAGAAATTATCTAGAAGCAAGTGTTGACAACAATTTCTTTCACTGAAAAACTCTCGTCCCGCCCGTATTTGCTCTGTTCTAAACGGGTCAAACCGTGACACTAGAGTGTATTACCGTCTCATATTTTGCACGTTCTCTTGAACAAGTAATTACCGGGGAATTAGTTTCTTGAAACTTGTGTAAGAGCGCTGAAAATTTGTTTGTTTGTTTTTTTTTCCTGAAGTTCACTTGGCAGAGAAAAGGGAAAGAAAGATATAAAAAAGGAACAGGAGCTGCAGAAAAAAAGAGAACGGGAAGAACAGAAAAAGAAGAAAGAAGAAGAGAAAAAAAGAGAAAAGGAGGAAAGAGAAGAAAAGAAAAGGAAAGAAGAAGAGAAAAGAAAAAGGGAAAGGGATGACAGAGAGCTTCGAAAGAAACATAAGGTGATGAAAAACATTGAGATTATAAAGGTTTTTTTAGTAATATCTGACCTGCTAATCGCCCTTTCTCACAGTCGGAGACTGAATTACTACGGGCGCAGCTCAACGAGGTCGAACCGAAGGAGCTGTGCTGCCGGTTAGGCGCTCGGCCCCTGAACACGACCCATGTATGACCACGGAGCACAGCACCACAGCCTGATGAAATAAGCCAGGAGCCGATTTTGAGGAGCGAGGAAAACCGGAGTACCCGGAGAAAAACCCTCGGAGTCAGATTGAGATTGACTGAAACTCAGCCCACATATGACCCGAGCCAGAATTGAACCCGGGTCACAGAGGTGGGAGGCACGTTTGATCACCACTTAACCACCCTGACTCCCCAACTTTAGAGCAGCAACATTAAGGGTGATTACCATTTGTTGGAAAATTTCAGTTGGGGTGACTGTTGCATAATGGTTTAAGCAATTTTCCAAGTATACTGACCAACCAGATGAAATTGCACTTAGGTACCATTAAAATATTCCATTTTCAAAGGTTGGTTCGTAGGCCTTACCTTCCCTCATGACTTGATTTCATGCGAGATAGAGCCTGGAAACAGTAGAATCAGTGAAACATGACACTTGTGATGCATTGAACAGCCTGTGTATAGAAATGCAACTATTCCACGGCCCTCTTGGTGCAATTCAGACCCTCTTCCTTGTTTCGTGGCCCTTGACAACAACTCAGTCTTTCAAGACCACAGAATTGCCGTCAAAATCGGCAGAATCAAGAATCAAAACAAAAATCCTATTGCAGAAAAAGCCGTCCAAGAGCTTGAACTTAAACTCCTTCGACAAGATCCTGGTGGTGGTCCAATGTCCCCTGTTGTACTATCCGTTGCAACAGTTCAGTTCATGCTCGTGGATTGTGAGCTCACAAAAGGTGTACCCAGCATGATCAGTTCTCAAACAACCAGATTCCGTTAACTGACCATAATCTGATCTCTAAACAACACAATCAGCATCTAGCCAACCATCCCAGCAGTGCCATGTCAAAGCCACCCCCCCCCTCCCTTCCCTAGCAAAAGTGGCCAACAGCCCTTCACTCTCCATTGGTCACCAAGGTGTACCTCTGTTGTGACCGCAACAAATCTCGTTCCAGAGATCGCTACTTAGTGTTGTCTATTGATGGTGCATGGTGCCATGTGTGAACGTTTGTTGGTTCACAGTTACAGAGTACTGCCTATCGGGTCAAGAAATCTGAGTGCTACAAAGTGCCTAATTAGATACCCCCCCCCCCCTCCTCTGCCTCAATGACAAGGACGAAGGTGACCCTTTGCTCCCATCACCATCCTCACAGGTGCCATCTGCTCCTTCCACTCCTGAGTTGCCTCCACATCTGAACACAGCTGATCTGTCGCCTCCACCCACCCCACCTCCAATTCTAGCCACTCTTTTCGCACCTCCTTCTTATCAAATAGAGACACCGGTACAGATAACAATCCTCCAACATTACAGCTTTTGCGCGACCAGTCCAACCAGGATGGCGCACCCAAACGGTCATGTGTGATGGCTGCCCTCCACTGTATATTGAGGACTATGTACTGTATTAAAATGCCCCTTCCCCCTGGAGCCCCTGTTTTTTTTTTTATTGAGAGAGAAAAAGACAGTCGTGCCATTAGGCATTATTGTTGTGTTAATTCATCGCATGCACCACAGCAATCGCGGACTCTGTATTTGGCCATACACCTTTGCTCTGGTGACATTGTTCTCTTTGTTGATTATATGCCATCTTTGCTTGGATTGTGTTCCTGTTGTGACTACTTTGTTGACTGGCGCAGCTGATGTTGTCAACTTTTTCTTGTCCTTCCTTTTCTTCAAGCACCAGAATGTAATTGATAAGGGTGTTGTTGTTACTCCTGCATCTGTCCTTTGTATGTTATGGTGAAGTGAATATAATGAATGGACGATCTATGTTGTCTGCTTTGAGATATTACTCGTGTACTGTGGGATAAACTAAAAATCACATTGCAAGGATAAGTAACAATTAACTATAAGCTAAAATTTTGATAACAGTTATTTTTTTTTTTTTTCATGAATGCAGTTAAAACCAGGTATAGAAGGCAATGGAGTTGCGGAAGCTAAAGTTAATTTTGTTGGAGAAGGAAAATTTGAACTACCTGCAAAGCAAGGAGAGGCACTGACTATTCTGTGCGAACAAGGATGCCCTCCTGGAAAATGGCTTGTTAAAAACGAAGATGGCCACTGTAAGTTTATTCTTAATTGGTTTAGAAATTGGTGAACTATATTAAATCTTTTGAAAGTCGTCAGGGCTCTCAATAATAAAGGCATACAATTATATAGTATGCATATGGATAAGATGTAAGAACAGTTGAGTGTTGGCTAATTTTAAGTGCTAAAAACAGATCTCACCACCTCTTGAAAGATGGTTTCGGGTACTCATAGGGGACTCCTACATTAAATAGATGCTAGGTTATGTTAACTGTCATCATATAGATCAGGTCACACCCAAGGGTGTGTGCCACTCATTGAAATAAATTATCAAGCATGGTTCTTAAATGCCCCACAGAGACAAGAATTGAGAGGCTTTGGCTGCTCTTTACAACCTCTAATTTCCTTGAACCCCTCTAGGGCGCAGCTCTGTTGTTTTTTGGGTTAGGGTCCATCGTTGATTGGTTGTCTGTATTGGTCCATTGTCCGTGGACACGTAACAAAGTTTTTTTACGAATTGTCCGCCAATCAGGGTGTGTGAATTTGATTGACAGTCACGCCTCCTTGCAAAGTTGGCACAGTTGTAAGTTGAACGCCGTTGCATGGGTTGTTGAGTTGACGTATTTACACTTAGTTGTCAAATGTGATAGTTTGTTGGGTGGCCACGGTAAGGCGCGTTGCACTGTAATAACATCGAAAGTGCCGCATACCTTTCCATGTGAAAATTGGAAATGTATTGTTTTGGTACACGGATGATATTTTTCCCCCTGATGTTTCACTAGTGATTTTTGGTTACGTTTATGAGGGGTTGTTCATCAGAGTAGCTGAATGCGACTGATTTTGTTTTAATTTGAGAGACAAAAGTACTTCATTGAGTGAAAGACCAGTTTTCAATTTTTCGTGTTCTGGTTCCTCTACAATCTTCGTTTTCAATTTCTTTTCAGTGGGTTATGTGCCAACAGACTTTGTTCAACTGAAAGTAAGTTTTCATGGTATTATATATAATAATTTATTGATATTTCCTCTAATGATAACTCGTTAATTTGTAATTCACTGCTTTGTTGTCCTAAAGAATCCCATGTGCAAGTGAAACGTTCATATTGACAAAGTCAGCAATTCCAATATAAGTCAATTAGTTCTCTGCCGCTGTGTAGCCAAAGAACATGAACTTCAGCCCAGTCTGATTTAAGGCTTTCATTTACAATGACATCTGCAGCTAATGTTATGTATTCAAACGGCCTGTCCTTTGTCAAGTAATTAAGTTGTGGCAAGTAAATTTTGATTGTCTCGCTCAAGCATAAGAAAGACTTAAGGTGACACAAACCCGTTTCAACACTTTCAAGAGACCTTGTTTTTACAAGGATTGAAACTTCGACACTTCATCACGTAACAGAAATATTGTGGTACCATGTGAAACATCAATTATTGCTAAACAACTACTTGCAGTCATTTGTGTGATGCAACAAGTTACCATGGTAACAGGATAGCCTTTCAGAAAAACCCATTATTTTGGCTTTAGTTGCTCATATCTGAAAAACTAACTCGTTGACCCAATTTTTCCTGCACAAAAGTGATCAAAGTTTAACAAAATTCTGTGGAGCGGATTCAGAGCTATCTTAAATTTTCAATTATTTAATGTGGCTCTGAATCAGCGCCACAGATTTTTTTTAAACTTTGCAGAAACTTCGGTTTTTTGATAGTTGAGCCGACGTATATGCGGTTTCCATGGCAACATGAATAGATATAAACAGGCCTTTAAAATCGGTTTTGTTCATTTGCAGAAAACCTGGTCGTTAGATTTTCTTTATAATTTACATGCAACAAGCTTGTAACGATGCTCACAAGTTAACACTATTTTAATAGTAATTTGACAGAGAGATCTTTAATTATCCCTTGTTGAAGGTTCTTTTGTTCGGCCACCTTAAGTGATTAAGTGTTGTATTGTCAATCCTTCTAATAAGAACGTTTCTTTCAAGTGTTGATACTGGTTTGAGCCTCCTTAAAGTGCCCCTGTGATCAAAAAAACCACTTCCTTTTTTCCTTCAGATTTTAAAAGTGTGTTTGCTTAACACCTGACTGGCAAAATTTTGAGCTTTGATTTTTATTCAAAGGCCGTTTACTTTGAGTGTAAGTTTTGGATTTCACGGTCCGCCATTACTCACGTTCAAAACTGACCGATTGGACCTCAAACGGTTGGATCCAGGGAAAAGTGACGTCAGAGGCTCACTAGCTTAAAATTTCAGCGTGTGAACGCAACTTATTATATATGCAAAGCGTGAGTTTAAAAGTCTGAAAGCCCAAAAACCCCGTGCTGCATATTAATTCTGCGGCGTACACACGTATTGCATTCTTAAACTAGTGAGCCTTTGACGTCATTTTCTCCTCGATCCAGCTCTCTCAAGAACATAATGTTAGTAATGGCGGACCATTAAATAGGAAAATTACAGTTAAAATAAAGAGGTGTCTTTTTGAAATCAAGGCTTAAAACGTGGGTCACTTATTGCTTTTTTAACATAGTTTTGAAATCCAAAGAAAAATATGAATTGATTTTTTGGTCACAGGGGCACTTTAAGAGACAGATACTTAACAGCTATTCACCAAAGTGGAAGCAGCAAAGTAAATATCCTCCACTAGCCACTGACACTATAATTATACTATATATTAAAACAGTGATATAACATAGCACAAAAAGATGATTTTAACTCATTTATTCTTGCAACGATTACAATATTTTCGGGCGCAAATCCTGCACGAGATGAATAGCAAAGGATATTCGGATATTCGGATTAGAGCGCGCCTTCAAAGCTATTCGCTGTTTTAGTACATAGGTTAATTGTCTTTAAACTGATTACAGCTGTTTCAAGAAAATTACGTAAAAATCTAATGGTACATGTATGTCTTCTTTGTTAGATTGACAGTCAAGGAAATCGTCTCAGGTCAGTACTTCATGAGTAATAAATTAAAGTACTGAAAAAATTGGCATTACCGTTATTCATGTGATTATTGCATCCACCAAAGCCAGAAGGCCTAACCCTAACCCTGCCTCCTCTTCAAAGCGAGTCTAAGTGCAAAGTTATTGTTATGAAAATTATTTTTCATTCGAATGGAAAGTAGAACTAATTAACATCACAAAAACTTCGCACTTAGACTCGCTTTGAAGAGAAGGCAGACATGAACTCGGAAATGGCCTATTCAAGAAACAGCTTTTTGTGGACCCTGACATCCCAATTAAGAGTCTCTTCATTGATGAGTAAAATTTTGGTCTACGGGCATTTAACGAGACTGAAATTTATAAACCTGGGCCCAGTTCCTCAAAAGCCGATTAACGCTAATCTAAGATTAAAAATTAACCAAGCAGTTTATCTCTCTACTCCCAAATGCTGTTCAACGCAGATTTTCGGCAGAACTTTACATAAGAAGACGTCAACCTTGAAAAACAAAAATAAGCAAAAGAAACTTTCACCAAAAAGTTGAAAACGTGAAACAAAAGTTTACGCTAATCCTGGATTAAGCTAATCGGCTTTCGAGGAACCGGGCCCTGAAGTTCATGGGTCTGAAGGAATTTCAGTTGTCTTTGTAAGGAACAAATGATTCGCATTCTTAGATGGACATGGGTTAAGAAATTAACTGTCATTTATTTAAGTCTGAAAACAGAGCTTCAATGAGATTTTGAGCGAGTTTCAATCGAATGTCGTAAAACCAAAACCAAAGTAATTACTTTGGCCAATCAAAAAGGAGAGACAATCCAGTAAACCAATCAAAACTCGAAGTAATTACACGTAGCCGACACAAAGCGCGGGAAAATGTGCACGCGTGAGCCACGATTGGTTTTGGTTTCACTTGTAATTGATTGTCATCAAATGACATTATTGATTTAATTATCGTTTAATCTGGTCTGGTCTCTGGTATCGGGTCTTTATATTCTTTCACTGGTTTTTGTGTTGCTTTTGTATTTTGCAGTGCTGTAATTACGGAGGATTTTTACGAAGATGTCGACCAGTATCAAAATGGTGGTCAAAAAGAAGAAGGTAATAGTGATTAAATTGTAGCATTTTTTTCCTTTTATTTATTTATCTAATAATAATGCCAACTTTATTCATTCGTTTCAATGAAAGGGTATCCTCCCGCAGCGGAATGTAGTTGACTGAGAGTCAATTTTGATGAGGGAGGAAAACCGTAATTCCTAGGGAAAAAAACCCCTCGGAGTCAGATTGAAATCGACATACGACCTCATGGCCGAGGGTTGAACCCGGGTCGCAGAGGTGGAAGGGCACGGTTGATAATCCCTAACCTGCCACGACTCCCCCAACATCATTGTGAAGATATTATTAGCGTATTGAATGACAAAAAGCACAACAAGATTCCATGCACTTCTGATATTCCATGCACTACCAACTTACATAGTACAACTTAAATATTTCAATTGGCTACATGTATGTTTCCATCCTCCGTTTCAAGACCGTCAGTTTTAAGAGGTATATTACAGTGTACGTGACTTTTTGAGTGAAGTCACGTGATTGCAACTGAGTATTTTACATCGTTGATGAAGTTTGTGTGGTTTGAATGAAATGTTTGATTGTTAAAGATATTAAGTTTGTTCTGTATTTTGGAATTATTTCAAATTTTAATTAGTTCATAACAACATGGCGCCTAATTCGAGTTATTGTTAACGCGCAAGGCATCGTATATATGTGACCAGGAACCGGAAGTCCAATGAAATTGCTCATTTTTTCTCCAAAACAGAAGGTTATGTACCAGAGTTGTATGATGACATTGCTGGACAAGGTATGATCTACGAATTATTCTGCTTTACAATTAAGTTTTGTATTAAGATACAATACGAGTGGTGCACTTTTGTTTCTTTACACTTGTAAGCCAAATACCACCCTGCTAGCAGAGCCTTTCTTTTGCTTGCTCGATTTTGGCGTTCTCGAGAAAGGCTCTGCATGAATCGAGTAAGATCTTTATTGAATATGCGCTGCATGTTGCCAGGATACAGTCTCGAACCCAAGCCTAATTTGCCATATCTCGCCGCCATCTTGGTTTTTCATGGTACAGCGAGCTCAATTATAACCATCGGTTTTGTCACTAAATTGACGCTCGCACTGGAAAACCGGTTTGACGAGAGAAAGCAAGATTGACTAGTCCAGAAGTCCGGACTGCGGCGGCTTCAAGGAGTTGACGCGATTCGGGCAGAGCCAACTTTTCTCCTCCTCAGTAAAGAAAAAGACAAAAGGAGGCTCTGCTCGCAGGGTGGCCAAATACATGAAAGCTATTGATAATGTACTTTTCCAGTTGCAATCGACCTTTTTCCCAACTTTTGATTTTTGGATGAAATCTTTAAGTGTTAACCTATCCTGTTTCCGGCACGTGGCACTTGTTATTGTACGCATACGCTGTACAAGGTGGTCCTAACTCTTGAGTTTGTGGAGTAAATCTTAAAGTATGACTATGGGTTCCTGTGGTGCTGTTTATTATGCTTTTCTAAGTTTTGAGTGTGTCCGGATGAAATCCTAAATTGTGATCATTTGAATAAAAGCTATACTTAACAGTACTTTTCTGTGGTAT
Source organism: Montipora foliosa (assembly GCF_036669935.1). Taxonomy (NCBI): domain Eukaryota; kingdom Metazoa; phylum Cnidaria; class Anthozoa; order Scleractinia; family Acroporidae; genus Montipora; species Montipora foliosa. Next base: position 18,050,084 of record NC_090878.1, on the reverse strand, counting down.
TATGCTTCGCAAAGTGGTTTTCAATCTATGGGCAAATAAAATTCTTAAGTTTGACATCTCAAATGGAAGTGACCGGATATCGATTTCATGTGCTTCTGTTCACTATAATAGACATGGCACAAAATCCGCCATGCTAGAGGGCAAGCTCATTATTATTCCCCCACTGGGACATTAAAGCAAAGGCAAGTCAAGCTTGACTGGTTCAGGTCTCTTTGTTTTAATGTCCCAGTGGGGGAATAATAATGAGCTTGCCCTCCAGCATGGCGGATTTTGTACCATGTGATCGTTTGTTGCAAAAAGCCTGTTGGTTCAAGCTGAAGACTCTATGCATGAATGACCATTAGAAAGAACTCTACTGAGCAGTACTAAGTTTAGCGTATGAGATGATTCTAATTCTTGGTTTTCCATTCGGGAACTGTAATATGCAGGCACGTTACGTCACACGCCGCCATGTTGGTGGACGAAAACAAAGGAATGGCGGCCGTGATTGTGTACCAAACTAATCCTCCGGGAATTGATCTCTATTTTTATGCAAATACTTTCTTTTGTTTTAGTAATCCAATATGGCTCCTGGTCACGTGAGTGAAAACGCTCTACGGGTGGTTTTCACGTTACGTCATCGCCGCCATGTTGGTGGACGAAAACAAAAGATCTCTCATTACCTCCGTTTGTTCGTCTTCCGGCAATTGTACATTGTAGCATTGTTAGAGCGAGTTTCAATCGAGTGTCGTAAAACCAAAACCAAAGTAGTTACTTTGGCCAATCAAAAAGGACGGAGACAATCCAGTAAACGAATAAAAACTCGAAGTAATTACACGTAGCCGACGCAAAGCGCGGGAAAATGTGCACGCGCGGGCCACGATTGGTTTTGGTTTTATTTCTGATTGGTTGAAAAAGTGGCGCGAGAACTTTGAACGTATCACTGAGTGACGTAATGCAAAACCAAAATAATAATAATAATACTTTGAACACAATTGAAAAGCGCTTTATCAGTGTCTCTTGAGATTGCTTGCAAACCACCTATTAAAAGCTAGCATTAGTAATTGGTGTAGGTTAGTTCTGCGTCTGTGCTATGCAATCACCGCTTTTCGAATACTGTAGAATCTTTATCATTCAATCATCTGTTTTTGTTGCCGCAAAGATTTTTTCCCATTTTTTATATTTTTGAGGTGAATACTTTTTTTTCAACTGTTTTATTACAGATGGCGGTCCAGATGATATATACGAGGAGCTGCCTGCTGACCAGTAGTTACTGTTGTCCCACCTTATCTCCTTCTTTCGTGATGCCGCAATATTCGTCTGTGAGGTAGACGGGAAGCAGTCCCTTTGTTAAAAGATAAGACAGCAAGCCGTCGACAGTGTAGTGAGAACTTTAATAACAACCCAGATAATACGTATAGTTGAAAGAAAAGCTTCATCTGCAGTTCTTCTCGTAACTGGTGTTCTCTTGGTTTCAGGGTTTTGGGGAACCCGAAAAATGACTAGTTGTTGTCTGATGCCCGTTTCTCGAAAGTCCCGAAACTTTACGGGCTATTTTCGGGTGTCACAATCACCCTTTGTATCTCAAAAACGGATAGGACTTCCGTCGTCAAACTTCAAAGTCATTTTTTCTTTTTGTTGCTTTGAAAACATGTTAAAAGACCGGCTTTCCAAAACAAGCGGTTGGCAGTTTCACAAATGGCTTTTCGGGACTTTCGAGAAACGCGCCACTTGAGTCCAAAGAAAGGGAATTTCTGTCTTCTATGTCAGAATGTACCCATAATGGCATGAGAGAGGGAGAATATAGTGGAATAACATGGTTAAATTTCTTTGTAATGTTTGTTTCAAATTCCTTTACTAACACGCCCGATAGGTTATCTATATCAGCCTCGGTTTCAAAGCGAGATAAAGTGCGGATTTTTTTACGATGGTAATTGAGTATTTTATTCATTGGGATAAAGACTGATTTTTGCATTTATGCTCCCTTTGAAAACAAGGCTGAAGTAACTTCGAAAGTGGTCCCTCCATATTTTCTTGTGTGTTTTCTTCTTCTCTTTTGCACAAGAACTATTTCTATATTGGCTCAACCCCCCCATCTTGGTGAAAATGGTCGGTCTTTCGCATTGCCATGCATTGCCATGTAAAGTGTCTCAGTGGAAGAAGCACGTGACCTTGAAGCGTGTAACTTGCGACTCGTTTCCTTGGAACAAAGCTGGGGATTTTAGGACATCACTTTTATGCCCAAATATGGACAAAAATAAGATCGAAGCTGTACGCGCTGTAACGTGCGCGGATTACGTTACATCCAAATAAAAAACCCCAGCTCTGAAACAGAGTTAAACGCTTCAAAGTCATGAGCTTTTGTGGAGACCTTTTAGATCCCTTGAGGGCAATGCCTTCAAGGTGTTTTCTTGCTTTATAATATAGAGGGCAAAATTACTTAATGCTGATTGGCTAAGACAGAGGGCATTTGTCATTAATTTCACGTGGGGCTCGTTTCATTACTTGGTGTTGTTGTACAAAACAAAATTTCATTCAGCTGATTTGTGCGTTTTACAGTTCATTGACACTACCTGAACACTACTAAAATAAAAGAAAAATTTGCCTTTATATTATAAACAAGTAAGCGCCTGTTTCCTCGTAAAATATAAAGATTGGCATCACTTGTGTTTTCAGAAGGCGATTACCTATACTAATTTTGTATTACCTTATATGCACGCGTATGCAAGTGCTTCATTTATGCATGTGGCGTAAAGAGCCCATTTGATTTGAGTTTCAATTCTTGGCTGGAACTGAAAGTC
>NC_090878.1:18014804-18037304 GCF_036669935.1 Montipora foliosa | reverse complement strand
TTAAAAGAAATGTCTTTAGCCTATTTTTAAATAATTTAATACTTGGGGTCAGTCTAATTTCGAGCGAAAGAGAGTTCCATATGGTTGGGGCAGCATTGGAAGAATGCCCTGTCACCTAGCGTGTTCGACTTTGTCTTGGGTACAGCCAACAAATGCTTCTCATCTGCAGATCTGAGAGAATATCTGCTACACGGTTTTTCACTTAACAGTTCACAAATATAGTTCGGCGCCAAACCATGTCGAGCCTTGAGAACCATAAGGGCAATCTTAAATTCAATTCTGTGTCTGATGGGAAGCCAGTGAAGCAGCGCGAGGACTGGTGTAATATATGTGAATATCGAGGAACAAGACAAGTGACTCTAGCAGCAGCATTCAAAATTCTCTGAAGGCGATCACATTGGTACTGAGGAATAGCACACAATAGAGTTACAATAATCAAGATGGCACGTGACAAAAGCATGGATAAGTGTCTTTGTTGACTCAACAGAAAGAAGTTTTCTTATTTGCCGAATGTTGTATAGTCCTTTGAAGGCTTTCTTGCAGACCATACCAACATGGACATTCATTGCCATTCGATCATCAAACCATGCATCCAGGTTTCTAACACTCGATAACGGTGTAATGCCAGCTGAGCCAATTTTGAGAGAAGCAATGTCGACCTTAGATACCAGTTGGCGAGTGCCGATAACAATAAACTCTGTTTTGATGTCATTAATTAAACTTAAGTTTAAGAGAAATGAGCAATGACCGAACTTCAGAAATAACCGCTTCCAAGGCCAAAACTGCACGATCCTGCGCCTTAGACGAATCACGGGACGAAACGACAAATACAACTGAGTATCGTCGGCATATCCATGAACAGTTGGAAGATGCTTCTCGGCGATTTTGAAGAGTCGAGACATGTAGAGCAGAACAAGTATTGACCCAAGGCAGCTGCCTTGGGGAACGACATATTCAACATCAAAGTCTCTAGAACTTGCTTGTTGAACGCGAACTCGTTGACATCGCCCACGTAGAAAAAAAGTCATCCATTTGAGTGCATCACCAGCGATGCCAAAGTCAGATTCAAGTAAGGAAATCATAGTCTTTTGATCGACTGTGTCGAAGGCTCCCGCTTACATCACATCGAAGTCTTACTCAAAGAAAAAAAAAAGTGGAAGACACAAGGTATTGTAAATATCGATGAAAACGTATTTTGAAATCTATTTCCCGCTCAGTTTTGCGAACAACAATTGTAAACAAACTTTAACATGACAACTGCATGGATCAAATACTCGAGTTAGAGGAGTACTTCGGAAAATATAGGAATTAAGCTCATTTCCACTATCAGAAAGTAGGCAAGAGGAGGTTACAAAACAATTCAAAACTATTCTCGGCTCCTGCTTCTTCTTCCTCTTCTTCTTCTTCATCTTTCTTTTACATTAGCTCGGTTTCTGGCTTCAAACCTGAAGTGAAGTTTGTCAATTTTATCGTGTTGTATTTGTTGTTCAAGTAAAGAGCCTGTGAAGTAAGCAAAATGCTACCCAGAAAATTAATTAGTCACCATTACATTTGATCGCCGCAAGACTTACCTTTTCTAAAGCTTGCTTGTTCTCTGCGCAACAATGCATCCGGTGCTGCAGATATTCTGTCAAAAATCACTCTGGTGAAGACTTTACTCGTAATGGATAGTAAGGCGATTCCTCTCCAGTTGTTACAGAGAGTACGGTCCCCTTTCTTTGGTAGCTTTGGTAGCTTTGCAATCAATGCAGTTTTCCAGACATCTGGAACCACTTCTTTGTCCCATATCTCTTTGAAGATATCTCTTTGAAGATCTCTTTGAAGATCTTAGTTAATTCTCCCCGTGCCTTCAACATCTCAGCATTTATACAATTAGTGCTTGGTGCTCTTCTTGATTTAAGGTGCCTGATTGCATTTTAAACTTCATCAAGCGATGGAGGGTTGGTGTCCACATCCAAGTTGATGTCATTTTCTGGGATGTTGACGTGTATGCTGGGTGCGTCTCTATTGAGGACGCTCTTAAAATGATTTTTCCACCTTTGCATCTGTTCCACTATGCCAGTGATAACATTTCCGTCTGAATCCTTAACTGGAACATCATTGTTCTTAAACCCACCAGCTAGTGATTTAGTTATCTTATACAGCGTGGCCATATCCTGTTTCTGTGCGGCTTCATCAGCAAGTTTCTTCATGAATTCTTTCTTATCTGCTCTGGCCCTCTTTTTGACTTCACGATCAAGTTCGGAGTATGTGGTCTGTAGCTGCTCCTTCAAGCGTTATGATTTAGTTCCTATGCCTTCTTCTTTACCTTCCTTCGCGTATCAATAGTTTGGGGTGCAGGGATGGCGCAGTGGTGAGAGCACTCGCCTCCCACCAATGTGGCCCGGGTTCGATTCCCAGATCCGGCGTCATATGTGGTGATTTGTGTTAATTGTTAATTTCAGTTTACAGCGTCCTCAATTAGTGCTCCAGCGCTAGAACGACTAGACACTTAAATAAAGTTTCTTTCCTTTCCTTTTCCATACAGACATCTAATAGTACTTAAAATCCTGGTAATGCCTATGGAGCGACGAAGAAAAATAAAATTCACAAACATTTCTGGAAATAAACAAAATGTTTATATCCTTAAACGAAAGTTAGATGCTTCATCAGAAACAGCAAACACCATCCTTTCTCATTTTAAAAGGCCCTTAAAATCAGCTGTAATTATTGTTACCCTATTTGAAGCTTTATCGGGCGAGACGGTCACAGCGCTAGACTGAATTCGCTTCAAAGTCAAATGATCGGAGAGAGAAAACCAGAGTACTAAAGTAATACAATTTGTCATCTTCCCTCATGAAATTGAAGCGCTTTCTAATGATTGCTTTTAATTGCTTGCGTAAAAACCTATAATGACTTCCGTTAATCTTGTTTACGTAAAACTTAACAGTTCTTGAAGGGTTGTGTTTTTAACGTCATAGATCATCTTCATTTTACGGAAAACAGCACAGTCATTGTGTAGTGAACTATTGCCTTCCCACGTAGTGTTTTTTTTTTTTGCCTTGAAATTCGCTTTCTGCTATATGGTTCATGTAGTTACGTAAATACATGGATTGTTTACCTTGAAAGCAAATTACAGTCAATCGAGAGTGAACTCGGAGCTATTGATACACAGATTATAAATCCTTGTTAAACCGCTATCAAGCATGGAAATTGATAAGGTTCAACGTAAAAAAAAATAGCATGACTTTTGTTCCTTTAGTAGTGACTTTTCATTTTCCAAGTGCCAAAAACAGTTGTGAAAGCCTCAGTTGTGAGTCATAAAGGCGCGGGCAAACAGCTTCAAAATTTGCTTCAACATCCGTTGGACTTCGTTGAACAGCGATGTCGCCCCCTCCCCTCCCCTCCCCTCCCCTCCCCCCACCACTCTTTCTGTTGAATCGCAGTTGAATCAGTGTTGAGTGAGTTTTTAAAAGCGTTCAAACTTTGTTTCAACAACCATTCAACATTTTTGTTATCGCGAATGAAAAAATGACGGTGAAGCCGTTTCCCCTCCTCTTTCAACATTGTTGGATATGCGCGCGTGCACACTAATCGGCCTCTCAATGACGTATCTATGTCCGTATCCATAGTAACAACCACGGCATTCAACATTTTTGTTGTGAAGTTGAAGCCGTTTGCCCTTCTCTTTCAACATTGTTGGATATGCGCTTTCGCACTAATCGGCCTCTCAATGACGTATCCATGTCTGTATCCATAGTAACAACCACGGCATTCAACATTTTTTATGTGACGTTGAAGCCGTTTGCGCTTCTCTTTCAACATTGTTGGATATGTGCGTGCGCACTAATCGGCCTCTCAATGACGTATCCATGTCCGTATCCATAGTAACAACCACGGCTGCTGCCTGGAAGTGAATACCGGGCCTCCCGTAAGGCTTTGTTGAATCAAATGTTGATGATGTGTTGAAACTGTTTGCCTACCCCAGCAGAGTGAACACCGTTCAACAAAATCGAATGGATGTTGCCCGTGCCTTTACTTTGTGGCCTAGCACTATGAATAGTGGGTTCGACGACCTGAAGAACTTTAAAATCAGTGGTGGCCTCATGGTTAGTGCGCTCGACTCCGGATCGAGTGGTCCGGGTTCGGGTCCTGGCCGGGGACATTGTGTTGTGTTCTTGGGCAAGGCACTTTACTCCCACGGTGCCTCTCTTCGCCCAGGTGTATAAATGGGTACCGGCGTAATGCTGGGAGTAACCCTGCGATGGACTGGCATCCCATCCAGGGGGGAGTAGAAATACTCCTAGTCGCTTCATGCTACAGAAACCGGAGATAAGCGCCGGCCTGATGGGCCTTCTAGGCTCGTAAGCAGACTTTACCTTATTAAAATCGCTACTTGATGTATAGCCTACGTGTAGGCGTACCCACCCCCGAACAAAAACGGGAGGGGGTGGGTACGGCTACACGTAGGCTACTTGATGTAAGGAAAGAGTAGAAGTTAATAACTGACTTTAAGTTAGCCGTGAATTGCCTTACTGCGATTTTCATAATTCTGCGGAATTTTACCTGCAAGCGCCAAGCGCCAAACTGCGTTTTGGCTTCCATCAATCAAATTTTCGAACGTAACCGGAAAGAGCGACTCCGCCCCCGGAAAGTGAAAAGGAGTTTTTGTGCAGTTCATGCATACATAGTTCGAACACCATTATGATGTGTTTTTAGAAATTCTTCAGTGAAAAGATTCGCGCAGATTCCATCGCCTTCCATTGGCGTCGAGTTCGAATGTGCAAATGTACCGTGGGAACCAAAGATGCTGATTGGTGAGTTATGTCACGCATCAATTGATTTCGTCATCTGTGGTGGTTCGAATGTGCGAATGTACCGTGGGAACCAAAGATGCTGATTGGTGAGTTATGTCACGCATCAATTGATTTCGTCATCTGTGGTTGGCGTCGGAAGTTTGCGTCGGAAACTTACCAGTTTCCGTAGGATAAAGCGACTAGGAGTATTTATATTTCCGCCTGGCCGTGGATGGGATGCTAGTCCATCGCAGGGTTACCCCCAGCATTACACCAGTACCTATTTATACACCTGGGTGGAGAGAGGCACCGTGAGAGTGCCCAAGAACACAACACAATGTCCCCGGCCAGGCCCCGAACCCGGACCACTCGATCCGGAGTCAAGCGCACTGACCTTGAGGCCACCGCGTCTCCCGAAGTCCTATTGGTACAGTGGAACTTAAACCCTGAGCATGCGCTTGCAAACCAAAGCCCCAATCACTTGGCTCTATCCCTATCGCTACTAACGGCTGCGTCACGAAATTTAGCCAAGTTCATTGATTGGGAATTGGCAACCAAATCAAGCGAAATGCAAAAATAAGTACTTAAATCATTGAAGTAGAGTTTGAATAAAAAAGGAAATACAAAAGGCAGGGATGGGCAAAGCTAAAGAAGATTAAAATGGATTGGAACTGGGATTTATGAAACCTGTTCAGGCTAAAGCTAACAGTCTTTTAACGTTGATATCTTTTTATTTTATTATTTTATTTTTATTTTATTTAAATTTAATAATGTTTTAAGAAAATGAAATACAACAATAAAATACAAATCGGACTCTTATTAAGAAATTACACATTGAACGATGGATTTTATGTTAAAGATAAAAAGGGTTACATTATAACTATGGTCACAACAGAACGAGTTTACAAAAAGTTTTATCAAACTTTCAGTTCAAGTCACGGAATGAGAACTAATCATTTGTTTTTGCTCTCAGGATTGGTCGCTAAACGACAATAATCGTTTTCTTCCAACATTATCCCGCGGCAATTTACACTCATCGTTGGTTTTCTGAAAGTTTTTATTAGCTTGCTTGTTTACAACCGCCTCCTCTAATCCGGAACAAATCGTGAAGTCCACGATGTTCCTCTTCGGTTTGAACCCACGAATACCGAAGATCTGCCATTATTGTCTCGAAACCTTTCGGCAAAAGCTCGTTTTGTAATTTACTTTCGCTGCAGTTGCTATGGTCGTCCACAGCTGTATGGTTTGTTTATATAGCTGTGAAACAAGCCTTTGCCTTCCATCAGTAGAGTGCTGACATTTACTACCGCGTTTCTTTTAGTGTGTGGGCTTAGAAGTACGCAACTTCGAACAAACGTGGGTGTTAAAACAATCACCTAAGAGCGGTTAAGTGCCTCAACATGTTAACACGTTAAAACTAGAGTTTTGTGTGGTAATTGTGTCCTGTTACAATGTGAGTCAATATTTTATGTAGGGTGTAAAACCTTTTTTTAGTTTGTGCAAAAGACGAAACCATAGAGAGTGACCATCAATTCAAATAAAACCTAACGAGTAGTACTTTCCTGTGGTGTTTTTTTTGTTTTTGTTTTACAAGGCACTTCTGACTTTTGAGTCTGTGCACTGGGTGAAATCCTTAAGTCTGAGCATTTAAATGAAAGCTTCTGAGCAGTACTTTCCCATTGCGTCATTGATTATGCTGTACAAGGTTGTTTTTATTTTGAGCTGCTGCATTGTGGTTCAAATTCTTAAGTGTGACAATTGATGTGAAAGCTACTGAGCAGTACTTTCTTGTGGCGCTGTTTATCATACTGCACAAGGAGATCATATTGGTGGTTTTCACGTCACGTCATCACCGCCATGTTGGTGGACGAAAACAAAACATCCCAGCTCATTACCTCCTTTTTGTTCATCCACCAGCAATTGTACATTGTAACAAATTATTATTATCTTTGTCTCTAGAGATTGGTTGCAAACCACGTATAGCGGATCCGACGTAATTGATGTCCATTCCCACATCTCAATTTCCTGGTTACCCCCGTTCGGATACTATCCTTGTTTATTTTGGTTGTTATCATAGTGATATTACACTTTCATCCTTGTGAAAAACGCGTGCTCGAACCTTGCCCAGGTATCTGTTCATAATGCTAGTTTATTTATCACCAAGCGATGATGCTTCATTAGTCCATTTAATTGTGCTCATCTTGATCACACGTGTCCCACCTGCTATGCCATGTGGAAAGAACGAAAAGGGTCAACGAATAAAAATGGCGAAGTTAAAACCATTGTTTGCGGGCAAAATTTTTTGCATACCTGTTTGGTTGGCCGTAAACCAATTTCAAAACATGGCAATCTAGTTGTTATTGGGAATATGCAGTTTGAACTCGTTTTTCCTTAGAGACTGGTTGTTTTGGTTTGTTTTTGTCTCGATGCTTCTATATCATAGACCTTATGAGCACCAGATTTCACGTTTGTTAAAAATTAAAATTAAAATTAAAAACAGTTAAATCCAGTTTTTTTCACTGTTCGAACGCTTTGAAATACGTATAGTTAATATAAATATACTTTCTTTTGGTTTGAGACCGATTATTTTTCTGAGTTTTCTGCAACTTTTAGACATGAAAAAACAAACAATTTTAGCCAATTTGCAAGAAACGGGTGTAGAAAGAAAGCTGAATGAATTTCAAAGGTATTAAAGTAAAAAAAAGTCAATATTTTTTTGTCAAAATATGGGCTCAGTTTTGCTGTGCAGATTTGATTTAAGTGCTTGCAGAGGTTTCATTTACACTGGATATTACAAATCGCCAGATATGCGTAACAAAATGTCTTTGCCAAAAGGCAACTTGGAGACTTTTGGAGTTGAAAATAACCAAGCTTGGAATCGTGTCTCTTCGACTTACTGTTAAACAACTTAAACCAACGCTAGGTCGATGAACTCCGAAATTAACCCCGGGGCTGACGAAATATCAATATGTTGTGTTAAAAGCTGTTAAAGGGGGGAGATATGATCCAATTTTCTCACGCGATTGTAGGGAAAGACTTTGTTTATCGAGAAAAACAAACTACACGAACTGGATAACCATAACAACATCCACGAAAGTTGATTAAGAAACGAAGTTTCCCGATAATTGTACGAGAGGCTGACCCGTGTTAATCCGGAAATTCTACGATAACGTTCGGGACAAAAACGAACGATAACTACAATTTGTCGACATCGCTGAGGACAAAAACAAGCGATAATCGTCACTTACCGACAAAGTTCGGGACAATGACGAAAGTTAATTTAATTTGTCGATATTTTTCCGAACAAAAGCGATGTTTAATGAGGACGTTAGCCGGGCATTTTCCGAAAGAATACGAGTTCACAATAACGTCTGGCCTCTGTTCGTTTGAAAGTGATTTCAAACAATAGAGGGAATGACATAGAGGAGACTGCTCTCGCACAAGGTTCATTATCTCGCGTCAACGCTGCTAACTCATAACCATATAAAGACTTCATACCTTTGGCTGCTGTCGTGTTTGTGTGCTGTCGTTTCAGGCTAATGTGGTGAATATCATTTTAAAAGCCTTCATAAAAGACGACCTAGTTGGTTTAATTAACTATTTTCTCTACCCTAAGAAATTATTGTTACTTCACCATCCACTGGAAGGTGATTTCAACAAAGTCAAAAAATTTCACCAGGGAAATTGATCGAAAAATTAGTCAAATATTAAGTCATCGTGTCTTTTTATATAGCTCGATTCTTTCTTTCTTTCTCTCTTAAGACTGTATGCTAGAAAACTTCTTGAAGCTTCCAGACTGAAAACATCTAAATAAACGTGGGTCTCCATAGCGAGCCGATTTAGATCCGCAATTTAGCAAATCGCTCACAAATTACCACAATTTTGCTTTGACAGTTTTTTTTCGAAACATTTCTAAAGCGTGGATAATAGAAAAGCCCAAGGCTATTTGGTGTCAAAAACACAATGGTTGTACCTTGGCTATTCAAAATCTCTGACCCCTGTCGTACGAACACTTCTGTATGCAGACACGTATAATAGTGATAATAGCAAACGTACGCTATTTATGACGTTTGAGATACAAGACATAATTGCACGAATAGGAATTAATATGAAGAAAATTTAATTATACGATTCTTGCAAGTGCCAAAAGTCGAATATTCGCTGGCATAACAACCGATAAACACCAACATAGATTTGGAAAGAAAACTGGAAAAATAATACCACACACGTATGCGAATTTTTTGGTAGCCAAACTCAACAAAACATTAGTGTGAACTTATTTATGCACTCTTCTCACTCTGTTTTCTACTCGCTGTCTAAAAACATGTACAAAACTAAATCAAAAATAAATTCTGAAATGGGAAGATTACATTGTTGCAAGAAATGAATCTGTGAGAAATAGGACCCAAGCAAAGTGGGCAAAATGTTACAATAATCATGACCTACGTTCACGAAGTGCTCACTCGAATAGCACGAGTTTTAACAAATGTACCGGTAGGCATGCGTTTGGAAGCTAATAGAAGACAAAGATGGGAAGAAGTTCAATTCTAAGCTCATGGAAGGGTAATATTCTCTCGTGAGCAAAACAAACGAGTCACCCATAACAACAACTTCTAGCGTTAATCACAAATTGTCGACAGTATTCGGAACACTGGCGAAGATTCCGCGATATCGCTCGGAAAATAACTTTGTCAAAACCACGCCGCGTGTGCCGATGATTCTAGGAACAATAACAAGCGCTTTTCGGCCATTTGTAGAACAATAACAAAACGAGTGCTAATTGCAGTGAGTCGGCAATTTTTAAAACAAAAGCGATTTTTATTAAATGGAAATAACCCGAACGAGCACAATTTTCCGACAATTCTCTACTTGCACAAATCCATAATACACCTCTTTTACTCCCAAAATTTTGCGTGATCATTGTTTGCGATTTCTCTTGGGACATGAAGATGTCCCAAGATGAAATCTAAAACAATGTCTATGCAAATTTTTGGGGGTAAAAGAGGTGTTTTATGGGATTTGTGCGAGTATAGAATGCTTGGAACAAAAAGCGGGTGTTTAATCTATTGTTGCAGGAAAAGCCCAGTACAATTACGAACATTAAAGAATGGCAGAATATTGTCACCCGAAACACTTGACAAACTTCATGGCAACTCACATTTAGACCATTGAGTTTTCTGCAATTTTTGAAGTCTTATCATGCAATCACAGTGTGATCATTCGAATGAAAGCTACTGAACAATTATTTCTTGTGCTTCTTTTGATTATGCTGTACACGATGGCGATCGAAATTGAAGGAATGGTTTGAGTCATTTCCATTTATTAAAAATCGCTTTTGTTTGAAAAATTGCCGACTCACTGCAATTAGCGCTCGTGTTTGTCCCGAAAATTGCCGAGTCTCTCAGAGGTACTTTTCGTTATTGTTCTACAAATGGCCGACAAGAGCTTGTTATTGTTCCTAGAATCATCGGCACACGCGGCGTGGTTTTGACAAAGTAGATTTCCGAGCGATGTCGCGGAATCTTCGCCAGTGTTCCGAATACTGTCGACAATTTGGGATTAACGCTAGAAGTTGTTGTTGTTATGGGTGACTCGTTTGTTTTGCTCACGAGAGAATATTACCCTTCCATGAGCTTAGAATTGAACTTCTTCCCATCTTTGTCTTCTATTAGCTTCCAAACGCATGCCTACCGGTACATTTGTCAAAACTCCTGCTATTCGAGGAGTGAGTTACTGCCATTTCAAGTTTACATTTTGCCCACTTTGCTTGGGTCCTATTTCTCACAAATTCGTTTCTTGCAACAATGTAATCTTCCCATTTCAGAATTTATTTTTGGTATAGTTTTATAGAAAACAGAGTGAGATGTGTGCATAAGATCACACTAAATTTTTGCAAAAGTGAGTGGTTTTATTTTTCCGTTTTTCTTTCCGAATCTATGTTGGTGTTTATCGGTTGTTATGCCAGCGAATATTCGACTTTTGGTACTTGCAAAAGTCGTACAATTTAATTTTCTGAATATTAATTCCTTTTCGTGCAATTATGTCCTGTATCTCGAATGTCATAAATACGTTTGCTATTATTACGGTTACGTGTCTGCATATAGAAGTGTTCGTACGACAGGGGTCAGAGATTTTGAATACCCAGGGTAAAACCGTTGTGTTTTTGACACCAAGTAGATTTGGGGTTTTCAATCATCCACGCTTTAGTAATCTTTCGAAAAAAAATTGTCACAGCAAAATTGTGGTCTTTGAGCGATTTGCTCAATTGGGGGTTTAAATCGGTTCGCTATGGAGACCCACGTTTATTTGGATCTGTTTTTAATCTGGAAGCTTCAAGAAGTTCTCTAGCAATACAGTCTTAAGAGAGAAAGAAAGAATGGAGCTATATAAAACGATACAATGACAATTTTGGACCAATTTTTCGAGCCATTTTATATGTGGAATTTTGCTAAGTAAGAATAATTTTTTAGGGTAGAGATAATAGTCAGTTAAAGCAACTTGGTTGTCTTTTATGAAGATATAAGGCTATTTAAAAGATGATATTCAGCATATTAGCCTGAAACGACAGCACACAAACACGACAGCAGTCACAAGTATAAAGTCTATATATGGTTATGAGTTAGCAGCGTTGACGCGAGATAATGAACCTTGTGCCGAGAGCAGTCTCCTCTATGTCATTCCCTGATTGTTTGAAATCACTTTCAAACGAACAGAGTCCAGACGTTATTGTAAACTCGTATTCTTTCGGAAAATGCCCGACTAATGTCCTCATTAAACATCGCTTTTGTTCGGAAAAATATTGACAAATTGAATTGACCTTCGACATTGTTCCGAACATTGTCGAACATTGTCGAACATTGTCCGAACAGTGACGATTATCGCTTGTTTTTGTTATCAGCGATGTCGACAACTTGTAGTTATCGTTCGTTTTAGTCCCGAACGTTGTCGTCCAATTTCCGAATTAACACGGGTCAACCTCTCGTACAACTATCGGGAAACGTTCGTTTCTTAATCAACTTTCGCGGATGTTGCTATGGTTATCCAGTTCGTGTAGTTTGTTTTTCTCGATATAAAACAAAGTCTTTCCTACAATCGCGGGAGAAAATCGGATCATATCCTTCCCCGAACACAACATATTGAGCGTTGGTTTAAGTTGTTTATTAACAGTAAGTCGAAGAGACACGATTCCAATTGCAAGCTTGGTTATTTTCAACTCCAAAAGTCTCCAAAGTTGCCTTTTGGCAAAGACATTCTGTTACGCTTCTCTGGCGATTTGTAATATCCAGTGTAAATGAAACCTCTGCAAGCACTTGAAGCTAATCTGCGCAGCAAAACTGAGGCGATATTTTGAGGAAATCTTTTTTCTGTGTTCAGTGGCCGAGGTAGTAAAGCTCATAATTATATAAACACCAATGAAATACCAAGTGAGTTTTCACGCGAAAACATAAGATCTTCACGCGTGAAGATAACATGTTATTTTCACACGTAAAGAAAATCACTGTTGTTATTGTTACAAAATGGTAATTGAACTGAGTGGAGTACAATTTTGTTTGAAATCATACGTGTGATTTCAAAATCGAACGAGCACGCAGCGCGAGGTCGATTTGAAATCACAAGTATGATTTCAGACCAAAATTGCACGACACGAAGTTCAATTACCATTTTATTACATCCATTTAGAATTCTCACAATAATAATTATTTTAATCGCTAAAATACAGGATTTTAGTCAGTACCAAAGTTTTATTGATCCAGTTGGGAACAAAAGTTGGAAAATTCGCCACGCAATGGTTTTCTTTGTCTTTAATTCCCTGCAATTTGATTGTTTGTTTTAAACAAGCCTTGAAATCTGATTGGTTGTTTTGTTTTAGTGTTCCTTTCTCATTGGCTGGGGAAATGGTGCGATTTAGAGCAAAAAATAGAGCGATTTGGGAATAAATCACACTGATGAGAGCCAATCAGATTGCAAGGATGACCAATGATTTCTAAATGGATGTAATAAACATGAAAATCGCGCCTTTCTATGCCTTTCGTGAAATGATTTAGTACATGATTTTATTGTTTATGTAATAATTTCACTCGTGAAATATTATTTCAACACTGGAAGGGGAATTTTGTATCTCCGAGCGGCCATGTAATTTCCTCTATTTAATTTGACAAGTTAGGTGAGGAAGAAATCTCTTCCCTCCCTGCAAGTGAAATTTAGATGCCACCGATGTCTCTGTTCCGGGCTCTATTTGCTCCGAGATATTTATTTCTCCAGATATTTCGATTTTTTCCTCTTCTCACAAAAGTCTTCCCAATCAGATGCAACTGCATATACCTAGGGGCTCGTTTGACCCTTAAATAATGCTTTGTATTTTCATTCAAGATGTTAGTGTTATTTCCGACAAAGAACTGTTCTCCGTTTGAAAGACTAGCTTTTGAACCTCCTTACGGTTTTCAGTTTGAAAGGAAGAAATGATCTTCGCACTTATCTGGACAATTTAAACAATAGTCTCTTATAGACACATGAAACACTCAATTTACTGTTGAAATCCCGATCGACATCAGTGACGTCGCGCTTGGGAATCGAAAACGGCCAAGGCAGCCGCAACGCCGCAAAACAATGCGATATTATTGGTTTAAAGAGGAGATCGTGCTACACGTGCGCTCGGCATTTTGGTTCATTTCCTTGCCGCACTCTGAAAATCAACTTGAAATAAACAAATTCTAGGTTTTCACGCAAAGTGGGCATACGGTGGTGAATCTTTCGTTCTCTGTCTTTACTTCAAAATCGTTGTAACAATCTAGTTTATAGAATAAGGTCTGCCACGGTCCATAAATGGAGTAATCGCAAGATACACAAGATATCGTACAGCTGTATTTTGAGGTGACTTTTCAATGCCGTGGCCGTTCGTTTCAACTCCCTACTAACATTTGGTGAGATGTCGTTGTGTTAAATAGCCATATTCAAAGGAAATTGCATTTGAGGTGATGTTACATGCCGACTGATTTAGAAGAGCACTTTAGCGTGCTGGGGTAGTGTAATCTGAACCCCGGCCCAACTGAATTATTAACTATCAAGGCGTTAAAATAACTAAACATTTAATATATAAAAAGTCGTCTTTAAAATGACATCCGCAAATGGTTATCTTGAATAAGGACGACAAACTGTTATCTTCATTTCTTGGACGCTGAAGTACGGGCCGTTTTTCCGGTGTGGTGATTTAATACTATACATCCACACATCCAAGGGCGTCGGTGAATGTAAGGTGAATGACCGAAGCTGTTTTAAAGTTCGAAGTTAGATCTTTTATTCCTTTTAGTGCGATAAATAAATAAATAAAGAAATAAATCAATAAATAAGTAAATAAATAAATCGTGCTCTTTTCGAGTTTACTATTTCGTGTTAAGGTTGACGAATGTATCGTCTCTAAAGTTAATTGCGGAAATACTCTCAGTTGTTTGTTCTTTTGGCGTGCAGATTTATTCATAAAATATCGGCTGCACATTATTTCAAAAAATCTGCAATCACCTGTTGTGATCAATTTTCAATTTTCGTCGCTGATCATTTATCATTGATTTTGAGGTATGTCAAATTTTCTTCTCAACTTAATGTTTATTTCTCGAATCTTCCAGTCGTTATGCCATCGACTGCGGGAGACTTTTGTGCATACTTTAAACTAATATTTGTAAATTAATCAAGGACTCGATGGGCTGTGACACAATCGTAAAATGAGAGAGAACGTATGACGTCACGACATGGCCCAGCGATTGTCAGTCCAAATGTATCTTTTGTGAACTGTTGCAGTATATTCTTAGCTTTCCCACGAAGTTGTGCGCAATTAATTGCTCATTTTATGCATACGACAAGGTTAGCTTCGCGCTCAGTATACCTTAACCATAAAATTGATGCCACTTCACGTACAAAATGTTCACGATAGCTTCGTTTCGGTGACAATGTTTTAAACGGTCCACCAGAACTACTCAAACAAACTTTTTTCGCGAATGTATTAATAACTGTGATTAAACAATTGAAACATTTAAAGGAAGTTTAACCCCCACAAAACCGAACAGAACTAGTAAACAAGTCCGAAAGCAATCGAGCTTTGCGATTTCAGGACTGAGTCATATACTTAAACGGAAAAAAAAAAAAAGAAAAAAACAGGACAAGACCTCGAAAGACAATTCTCCGTTTCTATATCGTCAAAAGAGTTTTCAACGATATTTGTCATTTCAAATTCAAACTTCTTGCGATATTTTTCCGTTTAGCTTATGCCATGTCAGCTCGAAGCAAGCTATGACTAACTTCACTGGTCCAGGGATGAAAAGGTTGTTGCATGGATTTGTGGGTAGAATAGGGAGTTTAAGCAAAGACTACGGCTACGGCTACGGCTACGGCAACGCCACAAAGCAAGAATATTATTGGTTAAAAAAGGAAAAATACTCGTGCTGCGCGTGCAACACGAATTTCCGTGCATTTCTTTGCCGTACTCCACAAAACAACAACGTGAAATCCCCAAATTTTAGGTTTTGACGACAACGTGGGCATAAAACAGTAAACCATTCATTTTCTATTTTCATTTTACACAACCGTTCGTACCCATCCAGTTGCAGGATAGTTCGCCCGTATTTTTACAAAGTGAACAAACCGGAATAATTGTGAAATACTCGCGATAGCGCTAAGTCCGTTGTATTTTGGAGTGCCGTTTTCGTTGCCGTTACAGAGATCAAGCATCACGTTCACGGCATACGGGAAACGTTGGACTAAAATTTGCGTTTTGCCAAAAATGGAAGAAACTCGTTTGGTATGAGCTCATGTCTTGCGTGTTAGCAGCAGGTATGAAGTGACTTTTCAAATGAGAGAGACGACTTAGAATAAGATAATTTTCATTCTTTTATGACAAGCAGCAGCTCACCGTTTCACGTAAACGCGATGCTTCATCTTTCTGTAATAAACAGACGGCAACGGGAAATCATGAAATGACAAAGCGCACGTACAGCGCAACCATGTGGCTGAGACATGCCATCTGACTAAATTCAGTAGAGAGAAGGGTGTGGGAAAATAGATAGAATGTGAAAGGTCGTGTGCTCACGAATTTCACATTAGTTTTTGCAAAGTACGGCGAGGAAATGTACATTTAGTACGTGCTGTACAATTTCTTCTCGAGGGGCGGCTACGGGAACTTCGACGTTCAAAGAAGACACACTTGTACAACTCTCTGCCGTACTCTTCTTCACAACAACTTGAAAATACCAAACTTAGGTTTTGACGCGAGGATAACGTGAACACACAACAGTGAATCGCTCGTTGTCTTTACTTCAAACGGTCCATTGAGATTTTGTCGAAAACGTTAACTACATGGAATAATCGTGAAAGAGTCAAGATAGCCCAGGTAGACATTAGGTCCGTTGATACGAGAGAAAACAAGCCGTGGCTTATTCTGGCCGCGGCTTACATAAGACACGAACACCCCGTATAAATGGTACAAAATCTACGTTCACGGCTTTCTCAAGCCGTGGCTTATCCTGGCTTGGGAGTTTTTGCTCGTATAAATAGTTCCTTTCGCGTATTTTGTATGCTGCGGCCACAGTAAGCCGCAGCTTATTTTCTCTCGTATAAACGGCCCTATTATGTTAGGAAATAATATTCTCGTTGATGTGAACTCCCTATGTATATATAGGTGGTCTCAACTCTTGAGCGCGTGGATCAAAACATATTCGTTGAATATGGTGACCATCAGCAAATAAAGAATCTAAAAAACGACCACGGCTACTGCTACGACAATGCCGCAAAACAATAATATGATTGGTTAAAAGGGGAAAAAGAATCGTGCTGCACGTGCGGCACGAATTTTAGAAAGAAATTGAGTGGTACTCCGCATAACAACAACGTGAAATCACCAAATTTGAGGTGTTCACGATAACGTGAGCGTACAAATGAGAATCTTACATTGTTGTTTTTTACTCTGAAAATCGCTCGTATAATATTCAATTTTACGATAATTCTCCCAGATTGTACGAAGTGAAGGAGACGAAATAGACGATCGTTCAAAGTTACATTTTGAAGTGACGTTTTCGTCGCCCGTCGCCTTATAGTAGATCTTTAAGTCCTTAACGAAAGCTACTGAGCAGGGCTTTCCTGTGATGATATCTATTGTGTTGTGAAAGGTGGTTCTCACTTTTGATTCTGTGCAAGAAATCCTTACAGCTTACCATTGAAGTCAAAGCTACTGAGCCTTCCTTTTTTGTGGTATTGAGAATTGTTCGATCGAAACGGATCTAATTCTTAACTAACACCGTCATTAACCTATAGATACAGTTGTGAGTTATGACTTGTATAGCATAGGATGTGCAAATGAAAAAAACAAAAAGCTTTCAAATAGTGTATATAGTTAACAGCGTTTACTTTAATGTGAAAAAATAATTGTGAGTTTATGGATGAAATAAATAAACTTTATATGCTGCCATTTTATCGTTTAAGTTACATGTAAAGATGGTTGGAGGGTTTTGAGTAATTGCATGGTCAAAAAAAACATCTGAAATTTTCCTTGAACCATCACATCGTTCACTAGCTTTAAGTTCCATTTTACTTATTTAACCAATGATCTTTCTACAAATACGTCCTCGGTTCAGTACTGTATATTTTCCTCGACAATATCGGAATATTCCACCTGTTATAGCGTGAAAATGGAAACAATACTCCGGAAGCAGCTTTGTCTGAAAATATTTCCGCCATGAAATCTTTTCCGCCGGTAAAGTATTTTGTGAGTCTTATTGCGTCAGCTAACCGAAGTAGTGCGTACTAGTGCGTCAAAAAGTTTAAATCTATTTTGCGTGGTTTCACGCTAGGTGCGTTTGAGAGCTCTTGTAGGTGCGGTCGGTGTTGCAGAACATGTAAACAAGGCGTTCGTGGCAATGCTTATAACGTTTTTGGAAGCAAAGTTTACAAAAACTGTGAACGATTTTAATAAAGACAAGACCAACGGCAAGTTTATTGAGTTAAAACAAATGTGCACTTGCGGAACGCATTCTTGTCCATTTCATTTTCGTTCACTGAGTCAAATGAGTAAATCAGAGGTTTTGATGGCAACATGTGCCTGCAACAGTCAATCTTTAATTCCCAATTTTACTTTAACGACGTTTCTCTCCGTCCATAGTGTATACTACTTTGTCAACATTGTAATTAAGGGTGCGTTCGATTGACCCTATTCCGGAATAAGATTACGTGGAGTGATGATTTAAAACTGTATGTTTGGCGTTTTGAAGCAACAAGGAGAACAAAGATATGTTTAAAATAGCATTTTAGCGGGTGTTTGACAATTTCAGTGTGCATCTCCATAAAAGCGAAGGATTTCTAACTTCTATTTCGTGCATTGCTATTCCGGAATACGGTCAATTAGTGAACAAAACAGAATCCGACGCAAAACAGTTATTATCTCGTTAATGTTTATTTTGAAGTGACTTTTCCTTTGGTATTTCCGTCTTTATTCCTTGCGTTTCCCGAAGTCATACAATTAAAAGCAACCCTCTTTTGGTAGAATCTCTCTTTTTTTGTGTCACAATTGCAATGTTTCTTTTCGTTTCACGGTTTAAGTGTTGCTGTCCAAAACAATGATATTCTTGTATTCTAAAGTCCAAATTTTAATGCACTTCAGTCAAGTATATCTATTGTGTAGACCGACAGGACGGAAAAAGATGATCTCGTTGAAATTTTCGCGCGTGATTTGATATCGACCAACCGGACCGTCTTGCCCCCAGGGTAACTAAGGACGCTAATTCCCTCAGCAACATTATGCTAATCAGAAGTTCATAACATCTCTTTACACCCACGGGTTGTTTTCATTCAGCGCGCAGTGGTTCTAGCATGAACTCGTGATGGAAACTCTGCAAGAACTTCTTGACTTTGACCTTGATTTTTTTGACATGAATCCTCGTTTTCCAGTCATTAAGAAAAAAGAAAGGAAGGATTGCTTGTTCGACGTCGAAGACGTCATGTATTTGTCATCCAATATTCCTCAAAATGCGCGATTTTTCAAGTCGGAGCTAAGTGGTCCTTCATCTTGTAGCGGAGTACCTCCATACATCCCGTCTTTGTCGTCTTCTGCAAGCCCAAGACTATCGCATCTAGATCATTCCTTCTATTGTAAGTTATAAAGTTTTGTCTCATTCATAATTGTCCGCATTTTTCTTTGAATACCACTATGTGTATCAATTGTTATAATTGTCTATATAGCGGGTCAAATTCTGATGCAATTGCGATAAATGAAACTTCCAGAACTGGGGAAAACATGATTGTTTACTCCTTACTTTTGTCTGAAATCTTTTGTCATTTTTTTGTCTTTACGTAATTCTCTTAATTTCCCTAAAAATAACTATATTCTAGCCAGTAAACATTTATATGAATCAATTTTAGCCACGCAACGGAAAACGCAGGTAATTGATGGTTCAAGACCCCGTTGTTTGTGCCATGTATCGAAAATTTACCCATCACATTTTCTATCTATTTAACCATTTCAAATTTTTAGAAACAGTTTCAATGGAGCTTGGTTCCTGCCGGAAAATAGATAAGCCTTTTTCGTCAGTGTTACGCATTGTTGTGAATTATTTAAAGTTTCATGTCGTGATCCAATCCTACCTATGATTTCTAAAATGTAGGATTGTTTCAATCCAATTGTTTAAACTTGGGTCTTCATCAGTTTAGAAATAAACGTTTCCCGCATTGGCGAGAATGCGACCTCAAGACGATTCACCTGCATAATTTTGACATAATTAAATAACAAACCTTGTCTTAGAATAGTTGGTTTCTCATTTTAAATGAAATATTTAATTTCGACAAAACGACCATTTTACCTTTGTACTTTTACTTCTCAATTTTCTCTATAAATTTCGCTGTTTTTATGTCTTCAACCGGCCTGATTCAACAAGGTTGTTTTATTTGTAAAATTTCTCAAGTGAACTTCCGATCATAACTCTGGAGACCAATTGAATACATATCTCTTCTCTAACTTGTTCTACCCCAAGGATTTTCATTCCAAATGTTTTGATTTCTTTCCTTTGCTCAAATATTTGATTCCTCACTTATCGGCTGGCCTTTAATAATTTGTCTTCCCTACCGCAAAAATTAGCCAAGATTTCTTCAGGAGCACACAACGATAATCTTCGATTGAATATGTGTTGGTTAGAGTCAAACTGTTTTACGAATTTCGGTTCTACGTTGCCAAACTGCTATAGATTTCTTTACTAAAACATCATCTAAATGTTTCGCAACCTGGGAAAAGTAGTCCCTTACGTTTTCGGAAGAGATATTTTTGCAATTTTTGGCACGAAAAAGGTCTCCTAGCAGTTTCGGATGAGCAATTGGTTCGGTTGGAAGTTCTTAGAAGGTAACGTTCAGCTGGCAATTTCAGAAATGAAGATAATAATTCCCTAGAATTTTCGGACACTTCCATTTTCGGCTAAGATATCCGAACTGATCAAATTCTGATAAAAACATCTCTTTATACAATCTTCAAGGCGCCTAGAAATGTCTCTCAAAGGCTTCCGGCTTCATTCTTCATTGCATGGGTGTCCTTGGAACTTGGAATTCTTGACATCTCGCGAAAGCTGTCGCAGACTAAATGGGGTTGATTTTTTGAGATTCGCAAGAAATTTTGTGAACCCCGAACTTCCTTAATACTTGTTGTGTTTCGCTTATTTTGTCTCTTTGGTCCACAAACGCGCTTGTAAAAAGACGCCCGAAGTATTCTTGGAAAGAGTCGCTGTAGAACGTTGACGTTGCTGCAGACTTGAAGTCTGTAATCTCCCAATTCCACAGTCGTAACACCATCACTCCGGATCCTTAGCTAGTCGAAAATTGGAGAGTTTGCATGTCGACTCACTGCTTCAGCTTTTCGGTTTTAGGTGTTTTTCTTCGGGTGTAATTCATCCGAATTTGTACTGCAGGAAATTTGCGGCCCGGATGTGTTTGGAAGGGTCAAGTTCTCCAATCCTCTGCACCATTTTGAACTATTGAGTTTTATACCGTCATTTATAGCCTGTTAGTGTTCCTCTGCTTGACAAGGTCCTCAGTAAACTTTCGCTGGATTACATGGGAACAACGATAGCACTTAAAATAACACTTTAGTTCAGTGATATCTCTCCAGCAAAGGAAAACTTAAATGGACAAGATTGAAACGGATTGCATTTGGGTAATCTTTAAAAACGTCGACACCTTTTTATTAGTGCTCTACAAATCATCGCTATATTACACTTACTGCGTTCTTCTACAATTTCCTTCGTTTGATTCCTTTCATATAATCGGACCAAACTTTGCAACTCTTATGTACTTTTACTACTACTGCTGCTGCTGCTACTACTACTACTACTACTACTACTACTACTACTACTACTACTACTACTGCTACTGCTGCTGCTACTACTACCTACTACTACTACCACTACCAGCTCCACTACTACTACTGCCGCTGCCACTACCACTTCCACTACCACCTCTACCACTAACACCTCCACCTCTACAACTACCTCTTCCACTGCCACCTCTACCACTGCAACTACTGCCACTACCACAGCCACTACGACCACTTCCACTTCGACTACGAAGTTGAATTTCTTGCAACAAATACCACAGTTGACAGATAAAATAACAAGAGCATCTAGTTTAACTTTTGATCGTATGACATTTGCAACAAATAAGTCTTGATACGATTGTCACAATGACATAAGTTTATTGGTCGAAAGCAGTATAATATAACAAAAGATATATATATAAAAACGATTGTAAACATCTTGAAGATATTAAGTTATGATATTAACACTGAAGGTAAAGAATTTCATAAACTGACCTTATATTCGTACGAAAATTGAATTTACAAAGAAATTAGTCTTATTTGCGAACATTTTAAACACATAACATATAGATATAATACTTAATAAACTACTTCCCATATGAGCTTTTCAGGGCCAGTGAAACAATTACAACAGAACAGAACTTTCAACCCCCGGATCTCAAGGCATGCGCCTTAACCACTGGGCCGCACAGTTTCCTCCTTAAAAAGACCTTTGGGACCAACCTTCTGTCCAAAAAAGGACTACCTTTAAAACACTTATCCTTTATTTGGATTGTTTTAACCTGATACTTTTTTTCAAGTACACTTAACCTTTTTTACCTGAACTAAACGCAATTTTACTAATCATCTAGAACTTCATCTATTCGGCCAAATAATTCATTTTGAATAGGTCGTCTTTTGGGCGTGCGAACAGGAGATATTTAAATGTTTCACAATGAAATCACCCTTCGTCTCGAACTATTTTTGTCTTGTACCTAGTAATCTTCAACTCTTCGTTCTGTTATGGACAGATAAAGATCAAAGTCTGCAACAACTTCATATCCTTTGGCTATACCACCAGTTTGTACATGTCGTCGTCAAATGCAACTTCATTTGACAAAAAGAACCTTTTTAACTTATAACTAGTATAGGCTCCAAGGGCATGAAATTGTTGCGGATATTGTTGAGTATTTGTGCGTAATGGAACGAAGAGTTAAACATCATAAGGTAAAAAAAAAAGGCAATTGGAAGCGAAGGGTATTTCATTGTGGTTTCATTAGTTTTTTTTGACAAACTGGACTATGGCTCTACCTACTGAGCTAAGCTCCTCAACTGCAAGTTCAAGTTATGATCCGTAGAAGCTGAATGTATGGTGTAAATAATTTTCGACCATTTTAAATTTGAAATCCCTTTATT
>NC_090878.1:17984804-18009804 GCF_036669935.1 Montipora foliosa | reverse complement strand
CGCTGACCACGTAGGGTATCAACAGGCGCAAAGGTTGACTCGTAAGGCTTGTATAGGAGAAGCAAGCTCCTTAGTCATGGACTCCCGAAGAAAAAGAAAAAGTTTATCCGAAGTCATTACATGAATCCCCTCCCAAAAGGAGTCAGCAAGTGACAAATTGCTCAGACAGATAAAAGTAAACAATTGCAAGACGCGGGATCATTTTATGTGACTTTGGTTCGGGTTCTTATTCCGGATTCCGGCTTTCGGATGCCGGATTCCTGATTTTCGGATTCCGGATACCGGAAATGGGATTTCCGGATTTCCGGATTCTCAATTTTTAGGCAAATAATGTCCGATGCTCGACGCCGTTACTCAGTTTTTCTCGTGGTACGTTTCAACAAGTATCTATATTCAATTCTTTTGCGTCATTCAGACCACCCAGAAAGAAAAGAAGACGAACAATTTTCATTCCCGGCACTCCCTTTGTTTCTCAATATTTACGTCATCCGGGAACTTTTCCAAGCCCACGTAATAAATTTTGGGCCACCCCGCAGTAAAAAGAAGGAGCAAGTGTCGTTGTCGTGGCGAAGTGAAAAGCGGTTGCGAAGTTCGTCTATGTTGTCAGCAACAACCGAGTAAGAAGTCTCTCTCCAAGGCGACAGTGTAGTCAAGGTTACAGTCTTCCCATATTTCACAACTGGTATGGTAGAGATTGAAGTTAAAGTTCCGGCATTTTGGCCGCCAACTTTGGGCTTATCTTCGCTCGATGTTTCCATCTTCGATTTGTTTCTTTCAGCCCGCTTCGCTCGCGTGTTCTCTATCGTTTTCTTTTTCATGACTCTGGAGAAAATTCGTAATTTCCTCCTTTCACAAGTTGTATCTAATACTGCGAGACGATGTTGCTGTAGTGTAGACCTAATTTTAGTGAATGCTGAGCGTTACAGTTGGTTTCTGTTCGTTTATGTAGCTAATTGCGTAAAAGTTAAACCTTGATGAACTGAAGCATGCTACATGTTTCTGCGCGCGTGTGATCTTTAACTTTGAGAATCCTGTTGACATGTTCATCAACAAAACACACAGACATTTTCTGTTCGATTTATTTCTCAGATCGCCGAATGGCGACCACACAACCCCAGCAAAACTTTGTCGCGCAAAACTTCGATTCTGGCGAAGTCAAATCGCAGGCGGCTGCCACGAACAATGTGGTTTCTAGCCCACAGGATTTTACACAGCAAGTCGTGAGTGCGGCGAGTGCTATATCGCACGGTATCGTCGTTTCTTCGCAGAATGTGCCCCCATCGCCTCACCAAACCACTTTACCAGTGAATGCTGTTACGTTAACAGTACAACCAGCACAGCTGCAAGCTCCGCAAGCTACGTTACAACCACAGATCATCACTGCCAGTGTTATTTCTAGCGACGAGTTCCAGGCCAAGGAAGGTAGTATATCGAAATGTTACTAATCTTATGGTCCGGGAAAGGACGAATTTTCGCTCGATCGATTCCGCAATTAATGTGTTATTGTGTAAGCTTATAAATATAAGTCTACGGTTACACGGGGTGAAATGTTATTTACTTTAGTCCATTTTTTCCTTTATCGTCTTGCAGGTTTCCCGACAGCAGAAGTTCATTTTGTCGAAGCCCCATCTGATCACACCATATATCCAAACGGGACAGGGTAAGTTCTGTGTCTATATCGCTATTTATTTCTAATATCCGCTTAATGTATGTCTGCTGGGATATAAATCTCCCTTGATTTTCACTGTGAGGCGAATTCTCTTTGTTTGGTTATCGACACGTTGCGAACACCTGGCTCTGTCATTCACAAAACACATGGAATCGATACAATTGATTGCAAAGTAGGTTGGTTTTTGTCTTTCCGCAGGCAAACTCTTTATAGTAAACTAATTATTTAGCAAAAGAATCAGACCATGTTTCCCAGTTCTCGGCAATTCGACGTTTTGTTTCGTCCGCCTTTCACTACGTAAAATATCTGTTGATAATTATTCATATGTAATTTATTCCACACGTTAATTTATGATAAGTGCTCCCGATACATGGAAGCCACAAAAACAAAACATAATATTAGTATGTATAATTTTATTTAAAATAACTTGAAAGGTATTGGCACATGAACTATTATGATATTTGAAGATTTTTGCTTTATTCAGAAAGATTTTTGCCAAATGCAGAAATTGAGTCAACTTCATTTTCATTGTGCAGTTGTGAGAAATAAGCGAAAGAAATATATTTTTTTGAAAATAATCTGCTTTGACAATCACCATAGAAATTTCTAGTTCTCTTGGATATTGTTGTTCACAATGCAATGTTGGCACGACTCATGCATTAATTAGCTATCCTGTGCTTTGAATGTTGCATGTTTATTTATTAAAGTGGATTGGATATTCATGAATATAGCATTTTTACCAAGGAACCACAGCTTTTCCATGGTAACGCATTAAGGCTTTGTGAATGAATTGGAGGGAAGGAGAATTAGTTTTGAGAGCTCTGTTGATTATCAGGATCAAAGCCTCCACAAAAGGGATTTGAACGCTGAGTTTTGTCTAACTTTGAATGGCAAGCCTTTCTCACATGATGCCTGTCTCGACTTACATGTGAGTTATCTTCAAATTTCCACTTCTCTCTTTAATGTAGCTTCAGTTACTATCATAACTAAAGAATTATGACTACATGCAGTTACTTGCATTGGCAAGTGTATTCTAGTCTCATGTGATATTGTTGTGTAAGAACTTATCAGTGCTTCTTCCCTGATCATTTAAATTAAAATCGGTATTTGTTGAGGGGAAAGTTCTCTGTGAAGTTTTTTTATGGTGCAAGAATTCATCTCATCAAATCCTAGTATTTTTCTTTCTGCTCTGAAGAAACAAATAATAGAATACATGTACAGCATGTGTGATCATTTCCTGATATTTTGTTAGATTTCTTGCTCTCTGGGGTTTAACCTTGAGTGAGAAGACATTTACTGTATAAATACAATTTTATCTTTTGGTCCAGATAGTGAAATCCTTAAGTGTGGACATTTCTTTGAATACAGAATTATTTAGAGCTGCAATGTACAATCCAACTGTACTAATCTCAGTCTGTAAAGTGTTGAGATCCAATTGTGTGACCATTCTAGTGAAAGCTACAAACTGTATATTGAGAAATATTTTCTTTAATGCTCTTTATTATAGGGTTCTGAACTTAATTCTAACCTTTGCATTTACATGTATGGGTGAAATTCTGAATCAAATGAAAGCTACTAACCAACAATTTGCTGTAATGCAGTTTATACAATGTACTTTAAAGCTAGCTGCAACATTAATCTTAATTTACAGAACAAAATTTATATTTCATTATAAATATGACATTGAAGTGAAAGCATGCAACGCATTCTTCAATATTACCTTTTTGATCAATTTGCCTAGGAGAGAGTCAAACTTTTTTTTATGAGTGAGAATGAAATTCTAGTTTTTCATTTTCCATTGGCATTCATTTTGGAGCCAGTACAGCGAAAAATATTTTTGCAAAATACTTCTGATCACTATTAATATTATTTTGGTCAATGACATAGCCCTACATGTAAATTTTAATAAGTTCCCCACTTAGAGTGTTTTCACATTTCGTCATGGTGGCCATGTTGATGTCCGTGAACAAAGGAATGGTGGCCATATTGGGGTCTCCAAGTAATCCTCTGGGAATCAAGCTCTATTATCATGCAAACGTTTGTTTCGATGGGAAAGAAAGGTTACTGATCACTTGAGTGAAAACATTCTATAAGTGAGTCAACCAGTAATATTTATTATTAATTGGCGACATGTCTACATGTAATCAGGGTTCTCAATGGAATTTTGAACAGCTGTTGCTGTGCTATTTTCAGCCGCACTGCAAGTGATTGACTCAATGATCTACCGATCAAGCGGCACCCGTAGCAGGTGTTTATACAGGTTTCATGATAACCCTGATAATCTACTGTAATTTCCTTAAATTATTACACTGTATGACTAAATAGGAGTGTTGTACGTAAGATTAGGATTTTGTTTTCATAGTCTTTGTGATCATTCATAATGCAGAACAACGCAATTTTGTGATTAGGACGGCTGGAAATGATACGTTTGTCCCTTTACTTTTTGGAATGTTAACCAACTGATACACATTGTTCGTCTTTGATGCATGGGTTGTTGCGTAATTGGTGGGATAAAAATACAGGCTGATAGCTGATGTGTGCAGCAAATTTGTTAACGTTTGTTCGATCTTACCCCACAGTTCATGATTTGTTGAGCGGATACGTCTCTTTTTTTTCTGCTCAGTTAATTAACTCATTGACTCCTGAACTGCCCCTCCTCCCCCCCTTGAGTAGTAAAATCGTCTGGCAATTAGACCGAGTAACATCTAATATGTCGCACTCCCAGGGGTCAGTGGGTTAATTGCATTTGATCGAAGGAGAACAGGTCCTTAAATTTTGTTCATATTTGGTGACTGCTTCAGTCTTGGCAAAATGAATCAAGATTCTTCTAAAATTAAGGGCTACCAAAATAGCCACCCCGAAGATTCTTTTGTTGGTTGCAGGGGCACCCTCGCATGGATTCTGGCATGCCTATTGATCTCGATCTGGCCCTAGTTGTTCAAACGATGGATAGTGCTATTCAGCAGATAAATCACTATCCAGCAGATAAACACTAGCAAAACCAATTGAGTTATCCAGTGGATAGTGATTTATCCGGCGGATAGCACTATCCATCGTTTGAACAACTGGGGCCAGATGCTTAGTTTTCTAGCTTGGAAACCTATGGAAACACACTGTCGAACGCTCTTCAATAATCCGTTAGTTTAAAAGATACTGATCAATAACAATAATGATAATCAACTTTATTTATGGAGGGTAACACACAACAGTAATCACGGAAAAAACTTAGCGACAATGAATTAAAGACGCCTTCAAAAGACTTGTTGTTTATTTAAAGGAGCTGTGTCTCGGAACTTGGCCAAATTCAGCCACTGGGAACTGGCAACCAAATCAAGCAAAACAAAAATACATGTAGCTGCTTGAATCATTAAAAGGAAGTTTTACATAAAGCAGCAAATACAGAAGAAGGCAGGGGTTTGCAAAGTTGAAGAAGATTAAAATGAATTGCAATAAGGGTTTTTGAAAACTGTTCAGCCTAACAGTTTTTCAAAGTTTATCTTTGTTCTTTGATTCGTGTTGTGTAAAAGTAATTCTGGGTTAACATTAAGTTGCATAGAAAGAAGGGGCGCTACTCAAAATGAAGTACACTGCTGTGACGATGGTGCTGTGACCTTTATTAAGAGAGAGAAACAATGCTTTCAGACACTTATAGACTACAACGCGCCTTACCTTGGCCACCCAAACAAACTTTCACATTTGACAATTATGTGTCAACTCAACAACCCATGCAAAGGTCTTCAATTTACAACTGTGAATTTTGCAAGGAGGCGTGACTGTCAATCAAATTCACACTTCCTGATTTGTTAGGTGGTCACGGTAAGGCGTGTCGCACTGTAAAGGCATAATGCATTGTATGAAAGAATCAGTTGTTACCTCTTGTTTGACTCTGCATCTGACTCTCTTTCAGGGGCAATGCCTACTATAATGATGCAACAATGTTTGCCCAACAAGCCACAGCGCCTTATCTTGATGCAGGGCAGCAGCAACAGAATTTTGCAGCTGCAACTACACAAGGGGCTGTCTCAAGTGGACAGACAGGTTATATACAGGTTACACCAGCTGGGACAGCGATGCAGGCGCAAAGACATCCTATAACACACACAACAAGGGCATCTCCTGCTACAGTAAGTTCATTTGGATTCAGGGGGAAAAGGGAAAAATTGTTGAGGGAAGCTTGTTCAATGCCACGACAAATGACAATAAACTTAACAAGCTTTCATTCAGTTAAAGTTCATTTCAATAAATCAAAGCTGTCAACAGAAATGGTGCAAATCTGGAAGAAGATTCTCTCAAGTACCCTAACTTCACTTGCTCTGGATAAGCAACTGTTAACCAATCTGGATCAAGTAGTAATCATGCCCTCCTGATTACCAAAAGTGCCCTCATGATTAAGAACAAATTTATAATGCCCTCTGTCTCAACCAATCAGCGTTCGGTAATTTTGTCCCGTATGTGATAAAACTTAAATAGAGCACTGGTCTCCAGGAAATAACTACAGTAATGAGAGCAAGCAGCTAGTGGCACCCTCTGACACTGTTGAGGTGACCACATATCATGACATCCTTTCTCATGTTTTTGAAGGTTCAATGGCTAGTTGATAACTACGAGACAGCAGAAGGAGTGAGTTTACCAAGGAGCACCCTGTATAACCATTACTTGCAACACTGCCAGGCAAACAAACTGGACGCTGTGAATGCAGCAAGCTTTGGGAAACTGATCAGATCAGTTTTTATGGGATTGAGAACAAGACGCCTTGGCACAAGGTCAGAAATAATTACAAATGCATTTTATATTGTTCCTTCTTTCTGGCATGTTTGAAACCTCTTTCTTAACACTTAATCCCACAAACCATTCTCCTGTCGTTGTTAGGTTTGAATGAAGGCATCATTTTAGTCAGATTTTTCTACTCTGTCAAAAAGATGAAGCTTTTGTTTTAATGACTGCCTTTAACCCATTTTTTAGGTCCTGCTCTCACTTCAATAACGGTTGATAGCCCCTCAATTTCACTCACACCTCAGCTACTTTCTTTCCCCTCCCCTTTCAAATAATATTATGTTGGGTGTACAGTACACTGTATACAAGACTTCAGTGTCTTTCACATCTGCAGAAAAAAAATGTTTATAAAAATACTTTTGTTTTGTTGTTTCTGTGGTATAACAGGGGTAACTCCAAGTACCACTATTATGGAATACGCATCAAGCCAAGCTCACCACTCAATGCACTGTCTGAAGAATCCCAAGTGGCTATGCGGCAATCTCCATCCACGCAGAAGAGGTAACTCGTTGGAATTTTGAAAATCCTTTAATACTTTATACATGGAGCTATCCAGTTAGTTCAGGGGCATTCCACCTCAAAAAATCTAAAAATAACTATTCAAACAAAACATGGCAGCCATTTAAAAAGAATGATAGTAAAATTTGGAGTTCTAATATGTTCAAGGCACTGGTGAGATGAAGACGTTGCAACTGGCAGTGCATGTAAATGTGAAGCCCGTAGCATTGGACCCAACTTTCTCATTAGGCCATTTTGTACATACACGTGTAACTACAACAAGGTGGCAGTCATATTGCCAAAAATTCCACAAGGACCAGAGGTGGAATTTTGTCATATTTTTCTGTTTTTCACAGACTGAAGCCAGCAGCAAGGTTGGACTCGACAGACGCTGGTGAATCAGCGTCACAGTCTCCTGCAGTATCAGCTGACCAGCAAGCTCAGCAGGCACAGATGCAGCAGCATCAGCAGTACTTGGGGGATGTGACACAGGGGTTGCCGGAGTTTGATGAATTAGACCTCAAGGATGTCCCTGTTCCAGGTGAATTTTTCAACATGCACATTTTCGTTACAGTTATCCGTATTAAGCTAACTGCTGGGACCCACGTGCTATAACTTTATAACTTGCTGCTGAAAGATCATCCTGTGAACTGTCTAGTCCTGCGAAGGACAGCCGTTGTTGAAGACTGGCTGAATCGTTTCAAAATCTGAATGAAAGTTATCTTCAGTCTCAAGTTATTTCTTATACATGTAGCTTGTCGTTGGATTATGCATGTAATCATATATCAAGTTATATGTATTGACCAATTGACCAGAGCGTACAATGTATGATACAATGTAAGAGGAGGAGTCCTTCTTTGGGACTTCACTCATCATTGTGGCCAGTTTCTAGGGGAAAAAACTATCCTGGACAACCTGTTGGTTTAATATGGTCACCGTGGTTGATTTTTTCCCAACTTTATTTTGTGCTCTTCAGTACTTAATTCCTTTGCTATGCAATTTTCTGATCTTATAATGTGCATCCTAAACCTTGTTTCTCTTGGCATCTGTATGTCAACAGTTCATTAAGAGGTAGATGTATGACTTGCGTCTTTCATATCTTCACTCTTCACATCCATTCTCGCTGGTTTATTACCTGTATGAACTCACAAGAATGACCAGCTTGATACAGTAGCTCAACTGGTATTGCAGTGGTCATGGGAACAAAAGCCGGCTTTGTGCCTCAAGTTTTTTGGCTTTCCTTTCATTACTGCTGTTATTACATGTAGTATCATTAATGTGTTCATTCGGGAGGCGCGGTGGCCTCATGGTTAGTTCGTTCGACTCCGGATCGAGTGGTTCAGGTTCGGGTCCTGGCCGGGGACATTGTGTTGTGTTCTTGGACAAGACGCTTTACTCTCACGGCGCCTCTCTCCACCCTGGTGTATAAATGCGTACCAGCGAATTTAATGGTGGGGGTAACCCTGCGGTAGACTAGCATCCCATCCAGGGGGGAGTAGAAAATAGTCCTAGTCGCTTCATGCTACAGAAACTGGAGATAAGCGCCGGCCTGATGGGCCTTCTAGGCGCGTAGCAGACTTGACCTTACTTAATGTGTTCATTGGTCTAAAAATGTTAACATGGTTTTTATTGCAGGTTTTGTGTGTGTGTTTGTTGTAAAGTGAATAAAATTTAAAGATTGTTTAATTACTTTTCAATGCAGAGGGCATTACAGACCAGGATCTAGATACATTTGTTGACATGTACAGAGAACATTGTGAGGTATGCTTGAACATACATGTAAGGATTTACCAATTACTTGTTTGATACATTATTGCCACACAATAGTTATAATAGACCTTTAAATCACTGATACATTTGTGTCCATTGTTTTTACCTGTAGGCTTTCCTTGACGTTGTGGTCAACTTACAGTTCACTGTTGTTGAGTCACTGTGGCAGACATTTTGGCGACACTCAGCAGCTGATAACAAAACTGGTCAGGGAGAAGATCAGGATGGCCAGAAAGATGCAGGGTATGTGTGTCAGTAATCACATCTTGTTAAATATCAAATGGGGAAATTTTTTGTTGCAGTCCCTACCCATGCAGTAGGGACTGCAACGCTCATAACCCCTTCATGTGTAATGGTTTGGTTTGGTCTGGTCACACTGTGCGCCAGACGCGTGGCACTTAATGTCACAAGCTTTTCGTTTCAGTATAAACATGTCCAGGCCAACATAAGCTTTCTTTGCTACTACCCCCTAAGAAGAATCCGAGGTATAATTTAGGACATCCTAGGACCTACGCCATGCCTCATTTTAGCGCTAATCATTTTAAGAACTCATTTATCCCGAGCATGTGCATTTGATGAATGTAAGGTTTTGATGGTTTTTGTGGATTTCTCAACTTAATGGAACATTAATTTGTACATAGTTTTACTTATATACAGTAGTTTTTAGAATTTATATAGATTATTCGTAGTTTTTTTTTTCAATTAGTGTATATTTTTAGCATGTAATTATTTCCTTTTACGCAATTCAGTCCACGGACTGCCATGTTGTGATTTTTTAATAAACAATCTATCTAATCATTGTTCAATTTGTAAAGATAATCACATGATTTCAAGTGCAATTTGGAATAAATAAGCGCAAGTGAATTTTTCCAAAAACGAACAAAATTCTGGGCAAGTGCAATAATACATGTAAATATTTACAGGTGCTTTTTTCTTCCAAATTGCACAAGAAAGATCATCGTGCAATTACTTATTAATGATAATTATTGTATGGCTTGTGTTTTTAGGCGATATAATGCTCGCTCTGATTGGCTAATTGTGACTGAATTGTAGGGCATTATTCTCCCTCACGACGGCTACAGCAACGAAAACGTTAGTCGAAAATATAACTTAGCGCTATCGTAAGTATTCGCGATTAATCCGTCTTGTTCACATTGTACGGTACAGGCGAACTATCCTGTAAATGGATGGGTACGAACGGTTTTAAAGTCAAAACTGTTAAAAACGTTTTCATTGTTATATGCTCACGTTGTCGTCAAAACCTAAAATTTGGTGATTTCACGTTGTTGTTTTGTGGAGTACGGCAGAGAAATGCACGGAAATTCGTGTTGCACGTGCAGCACGAGCATTTTTCCTTTTTCAACCAATAATATTCTTGCTTTGTGGCGTTGCCGTAGCCGTAGCCGTCGTCTTTGCTAAAACTCCCTAATATTCCCCAATACGACCCTCGCGCTCGGTTAGTAAGAAGTTATTAATTTCTTTCAATATTTTCAGTGATGATGGGGAGTATGAGAGCCGACTCTCTCAGTCCAAACTGTTACAGCTGTGTGAATATGATCCGATCATTACCTTTGTCAAGGCGTGTGACCAGCTTCTTTATCAGACTTTGGTGGAAGTCCTCATTCCTGATGTGCTGAGACCAATTCCAGGTATGAAGCAAGAATTTATCCACATGGAGGGGGCATTTCAGTCTTTTTGCTGTATAGAAATTGCAATCTTTGATATTGTCAGTGGTCCTTTTCTCAGAAAACCAGTGGAAAAATTATCTGATGTGTCGTTTTTCCTTTAGCTTCCCTGACACAGGCTGTGCGCAATTTTGCCAAAGGTCTGGAGTCTTGGCTTGTGAAAAGTCTGGACCAGATTCCAAAGAAGATGGCAGATGTTAAAGTAAGTGTCACGTTGAAGCTTGCCAGATGGACTGCAGTGATTTTGACATTGCACACACGAAGTACAATTTTGTTCTAGCCAAGTCGCTTCGATTTTAAGTGGTTCAATGTGTTTCAATTTGGATGTGATTTTGGGGGAACTTTCATTTTGTCACAATATTATTATAAAACCAGATCAGCGTAGTTAACTATATACATTCTCATGTAATTAAATCACAAAAATTTGCTCAAAAATTTCAGTTACCCATGCGAAGAGTTTTTAAAGGCTTCCAGGACATAATAGCCATGATGAATAGCTGTTCAAATAAATATGTTATTGCCCACCCACTCTTCGTAAATAATTGGTTCGTTTTATTTTATTTTACAGATTTCAAGCTGTGGTGCATTTGCACAAACTCTGCGTCGGTACACTTCTCTGAATCATTTAGCCCAAGCAGCTCGTGCTGTGCTACAGAACTCTTCCCAGATCAGTCAAATGTTAGCTGATCTCAACAGAGTAGACTTTGCCAACGTGCAGGTACAGTGTATGAGAAAAAGCTGGTTTGCCTTGCCTTGTTGTACGTGTAGTAGAATGGGGTGTGACCATAGGTTGCGCTTATCTTAATCCATCTTGGGATGACCTTGCGTTCACGCAGAACGTATGCGCAATAGCAACAGTAGACACCGTCCCTAAGCTCTTTTGTTCTTCCGTACAAAAAATTCAGATTAACCGACTGTTACCGCTTAATCCTCTTTCAATTTTTTAAGGCCTCAATAGTTGATAATAATTTATTTTTTATTTCAGGAGCAAGCGTCCTGGGTATGTCAATGTGATGACAATATGGTGTATCGCCTGGAGCAGGATTTTAAACTCACTCTACAGCAACAGGTTTGCCATTAATTATGGTTTCTTAAATTTGTGCCCGTTTTCAAACCCACAGACAGTTAGTCATAGACAATCTCGGCAGATCTTTCGTTGTTTTCCTACACTTTCATAATTACGTGGACCTCTCAAGTTATGATTGAGTAACAGTGGTTTGTACGTCCTTTAACTGGTTAGAACGGATTTCAATCGAATGTCGTAAAACCAAAACCTAAGTAATTAGTTTAGCCAATCAAAAAGGACGGAGACAATCCAGTAAACCAATCAAAACTCGAAGTAATTACACGTAGCTGGCACAAAGCGCGGGAAAATGTGCACGCGCGAGCCACGACTGGTTTCGGTTTCACTTCTGATTGGTTGAAAAAATGGCGTGAGAACTTTTAACCAATCACTGAGTAAACTAATGCAAAACCAAAGCAATTTGCTAATTACTGTCGACACTCAATTGACAACCGCTCTAGCTCTCACGTAAGGTCAGGGACACTAAAGCCTGGTTTTCAACAGCGACGGAGTCGCTGTAAGAGCGCTTATGACCTCGTGAAAAACAAAGATCGGAGTCGTAAGCGGAGTCATCAGCTCAAGGGAATCGGCGTCGGAAGAATCAGTACGTTCCTCATTTTCTTCCGACTCCGCTTATGACTCCGTCGCTTATGATCCAGTATAAAGTAGATTGTCGGAGTCGGAAGCAGAAGCGGAAGAACCATCCGATCACATGCTTGGAATGGAGCATTGTGATTGGTTTATTCTTCCGCTTCCGCTTCCTGGATCGTAAGCGATGGAGTCATAAGCGGAATCGGTATTCTGCTTCCGACTCCGACAGTTTGATTTTCATTTGATCGTATCGCTCTGCGGTTCTGATTACGACTCCGACTGTAATTTTTTTTTAGAATTCCCTGGAGCAGTGGGCCACTTGGCTGGAAGGTGTGGTGGATCAGGTTCTCAAGGAACATGAAGGCACCGAAGAGTTTCCAAAAGCAGCCAGGCAGTTTCTTCTCAAGTGGTCGTTTTACAGGTGTGTGCATTAAATGTTATTGTAGAAGAGTGTTAATTTCCAAGAGTGAATTAGATAAGAGTGTTGTTATGGCATGGGTGGGCTCCCCAGCACGATCACAAGTGAGTCTATTTTTAGAATACCCGTTGCCGCAAAAAATTAGTTGTCATGTCCCTGAGGGAAAAAAACATGACAGAAGCAGTCACGCGTGACATGGCTTCTCCTGATTGGTTAAGGACGGTGCCTACTTTTCCAAATTGAAGCTTAATTATCTAAGTGGCTACCCCCAATTTTCTTTTTGAATACCAAGAGCACGTGCTAAGTTCTTCTTTCTCCGCATAGAACCACGCAAAAATATCCCTGTATCAATAAGCAGCACCCATAGGAAATCCGAGTATCTCGAGATGCGCAGAACGTATGCGCAATAACGATAGTAGGCACCGTCCTTAAAGTGGTGGCCCTTTGCTTGTTTTTGCACGTAAAGTGTATCAACAAATACATACAAGTCCATAGACTACATAGACTATTTTTCCAGTCCCATAATGCAATGCGTTTTGGAGGTTCTTTTCATAAAAACAATACAAGTTATTTACTCTTGGGACTATATCATGCTTCCGTGAACTGGATATCCATTGTTTTAATGCAAATAACCCCCCAAAATGAACTGTATTATGGGAATGGGCCATTTCCGAGTTGCTGTTTGTCTCGGTTTCGAAGTGAGTCTCGGTGCTCAACTATTGAAAGGGAAATGAGTTTGATTTGCAGAAGAATACGCAACTCATTTCCATTTGAATGGTTGTGCACCAGGACTCGTTTTGAAACTGAGGCATCCAGCAACTCGGAAATGGGCTATTGCGAAAATAGCGATGGGTCAAGACTGCAAAATGATAGAGAAACACTCTTTATCTAATACTCTTGTAATTTCCCACTCCTTAGTGTCAGAACACACCTTGATCTCGCTGACTTCCATATCTGTGCTTTGTTACCCTTTGAAGACAACAGATTACCCAACCTTCAAAACTGTCATTTTTCTTTATAGCTCAATGATTATCCGTGACTTGACTCTGCGAAGCGCTGCCAGCTTCGGTTCCTTTCATTTGATTCGGCTTCTGTATGATGAGTACATGTTTTACCTG
The DNA here is from genome assembly GCF_036669935.1 of Montipora foliosa. Classification (NCBI taxonomy): domain Eukaryota; kingdom Metazoa; phylum Cnidaria; class Anthozoa; order Scleractinia; family Acroporidae; genus Montipora; species Montipora foliosa. Next base: position 17,996,219 of record NC_090878.1, on the reverse strand, counting down.
GTGGAGCACAAAGTTGCCAAAGCAATCGGCGCGTCACCTATGGCTGTCATGGGAGAGGTGAGTGAGAAAGATGAAAAAAGCAACTGCTTTGATCGGTACATTCTCGTTGGAAGAGTAAAGCTCAGGTCTTGCGACAGCTGCTACATAGGCTTAACAGAGGAAAGGATGAAAAGGAAGAATCGTTTGCGGTTATATTACACAAATTTATTATTCCACTATTACGCCATTTATACACTGTAGTGTCCCGGTTTAACCGGTTTAGAAAAAAGCAAATACGGACGGAACGCGAATTTTTCAATGAAAGAAATTGTTTTCAACACGATGCAAAGCCTGAGAATTTAGCTTGTCATCGCTGGTCACTTGTTATTTCGTTTATACAATCAAATAAAGGACATTTGGCTGGCTTTCTGTGCTGTTTACATCGTTCGCAAGCGGCTTGAAGGACAGATGATGCCTTTTTTTTAGAAACACTCTTACGAAATAAAATTGAAGCAAAATAACACCTTTTTGTAGTGGAATAATAAATCTCTTATTCCATGGTTTAACATATAATACTCGCGGGATCAACTCGCAAAATATCCGCGCGTATTAAATGTTAAACCATCGAATAAGATGTATGTATTGTCAACCACTTTTTTGTTGACTGTTTATTCTTTGTTGTCCTTAGTTTGTTGGTCTTGGTTCAGCTTTCTCCATGGGCTTGGACACAGTTGATGGAAGTCTCTTGACAGAGCAGCCGGACTTAACATGTGAGTAAGCTGTAAAATAATATCTGATTCATTAGAGGGCACTGGGTTGCAGACAAATGACAAACTGTTGCTTGTCCTACATGTAAACAACCTACAGTGAATGCCCTTTCAGTTCATGCGCAGTAGAGTATTTCGCTCATTTGGTTACGTATACGGTAGCTGCGGCTAACGGCCGAGAAGTAACCTGACATTAAATATGGTTTCATTAAGTTTGGGCAAACAGAAAATTTCAGGCCGAAGTTCCAGTCGTTGCATGAAGAGAAAATTATATGAAAGACGTATAATTGAACTGTTGACTCTTCACAGTCCCCAATTTTCCCGTTTGATCGTCGGGATCGGGCACAGATTGCCGCCATCTTTGTTTTTACACAGCGAGCACGAACTGGGGAGAGTGACGTAACTACCGAGTTTTTTTTTTTTTTGAGTGGGGGGGGGGGGAGGGGGGGAGTGGAGGGGTTTCGGAGGAGGGAGTGCAAAGTGGAAAATGTAACGTTAAGGGTGATTTTTCCATAAGTGTTGTCTTTCCATTTCAGTGTCTCAACTATTTTTGTCGCTTATTGTAGTTTCGAACAAAAGAAAGTTATCTTTTTTTTTTGCAGATGGTTCGTCAGCTACTAGCGCTGCTATTTCTACAAGCATTCACCCATCTGGGACCGGATCTTTAGAACCTGAAGCAAAGCGACCCAGGCCAAGCTGAAGGAAATATTTTATCGGATACCTGTAAAATATGAACAAAAATATTTTAACCATAATATGTTTTGATGTTATATAATGAAGCTTTAAATGTTATTATAATAGTAATAATAAGCAAATGAAACCATGTTTGGTTCTCTCAAGTTTAGCTGTTTGGAGCTATTATGGACCATTTTAATCCGGGAAAACTGAAAACCCAATTTGTAATTTATACGGATTTCAAGTGGTTAAATATATACTAGAACCCGCTATCTTCTAGATCTTGTTAGTGTTTTGGAAAATCGTAGTGAAACATGCTGTTCCTGAAGTCTATTTTTCAAAAAGCCAATTGGTTTCAAGCTGGAGTACGCACGATTGTGAATTTGTTTACAACTCGTTTCCTTCTCTCAATCTGGCCTTTTCCTTTTACTTCAGCTGCACGAAGTTGTAAACTTAACGTAAATTGAAACGGAAGAAGATAACAATTCAGTGGCCGAGAATCGAATCTGGATCGCTGGATTTCGTCTTGTCTGCACCGATATCGATAAGAATAACCCAGTCAAGCATGTCGAAGGCTTCTTCTTTAATTTTTTTTTCAAAACATTTAAATAGTTGTATTTCTTCACAATAACTCTTAAGGTCTCTTAATATTGTGGATTGGCGGAAGTCTTTTTCTGCTATGGCAGTTCTTCTCTGTCAATAGACCTCTTTACAGTTGTGTGCTTAGTTACCGGGCCTTTAAGTGAAAGTGAGGCTGGTGATGGCCTTGTTATGATACAGACCTCTCTCCTTTTCTTATGTTAATGATGTTGTTGTCATGCCAATTAGTAATAATTAACATTAAAAAAGCAGTGAGGTTTCTATCAAAACAAGCTCAACTCCAGCCTCACTTTCATTCATAGACCAGGTAACTAAGCACACGACTGTAAAATGGACTATTCTCTATTTTCACACTCCTCATAATAAACTTCGTTTGCTCCCCAAATTTTGCATAAAACATTGTTTTCAAATTCTCTTGGGAATATGCAGTGTCTCAAGAGCATTTTAAAACAGCGGAGGGGTTGGCGCAGTGGTAAGATCTCTGCCTTCCAACCCTAAGGTCCCGGGTTCCATTCCCGGTTCTGCCGAGAGTGGAATATTTGGCGACCTTCTTTCCCGCTAAAGTTCACTCAGCTTTCCATCCTTCCGAGGTCGGTGAAAAGAGTACCAGCATGCATGGACTGCTTAGAAGCGGCTGCAATTTGCGCCTGTATATGCTTCCAGTCCGCTGGGGGTAAATTGACCATTGTAAAGCGCCTTTGAAACGTTGTGATAAGGGCGCTATATAAATGCACCACTTTTTTTTACTTTTTTTACAATGGGTTATGCAAAATTTGGGGGATAAACAAAGTGTATTATGGGGAATGTGAGAATAGAGAATTCTATGTTCTTTGGAAGGGTGGCGATGAACTGTCATGTAATTTTCGGGAATTCTCAAAGGCGGTTGTGAGCGATGGAAACGAGTGGTAAACTGGGAGCTTTTTTTAAAACTCACGTGGACATTTTTCTCAGTGCGCATGCTCGGATCGAAAACGCTTGTAAGTTCAACTCTTATTATGCAATGTCCTGCAGCTCGGAAACTCATACACGGAAGGTTGTCTTCCAGTAAGTTTGCATGTTTGATTCCTTTCTCGTTGTCGTTCACGTTGTCATTGTGCATGGTCCCTAATTTTGCCACTCTCGTAGGTCACACGCTCTAGTATTAATTTCGTCAGTTACGCATTCTGTTGAGCGTGACCTGGACGCAATCCGGAAATAAACCCTCCTTCGCTGTTTAATTCAATTTTACATGTACAGGTCACGCTCGACGCATTAAACGGAAGAAGGGATGCTTTCCGTCCTCTAAAGTTGTAACCGTTTTGCGCTGTTCATACGAATCGTTAAAGATTTAAAAGAGCAAGTTCACGTACGTTTCATTACAACAGAGGAACATTGGGCACAATTTTTTTAGGAAGCTTAAGCTTTAAGCGTTTCATAAAGAACAGATCTTAAATTTGCTAAATTTCAAATATGTTTTGCCAAGATCCATGAAAAGAAGAAGAAACTTGACAAAAGTGAAATCACAACGATAAATTTTGAGAAGTTTTTTGCCGTTCAAGATATTTACAATCTACTATTTCTGTACAGTGAACATTCAAGATATCGATTTACAATTCTAAGTGAAAGAAGTTTTCGGTAATACTTTTGTTGCCTGTTTGTAAAAATTCAAAAGCTACTTTTTATCGATCTAAAATACTAAGAAGCTAAGTTGGCCTCATTAAATGACTCTGTTAGGCTGTCGTGATAATATGATTCTTTATTCCTTGTGTAGAATTTGGTGCAATTTTTTTAGTTGAAAGTTACGAAGTAATTTAGCCCCATTTATGTTAAGAATAAATTTGGTTCTTTTGAATCGTAAAGACAAATGTTTGCGCTTTATTGGTGGGTTAACCAGAATGCTTTCGTTATTTTGTATCTTCATTCGGAAGGACCGTCCAGTGGCTGTTAGAGGTGTGGCATTGTTTTTGCTTTCGGCCTGATTTCGTTCAGTCTCTGAGACCGCAAACAAGCCAAGGCCAATTTCAGTTTCAGTTGCTAGAAATTAAACCTCGTCGTTGGTGAAGATTTGTTTGTAACTATAAACTAACCACTTTGTCTTGGACATGATTAAAAATTCGTCGCATGTTTTGTCTTTAGTTAATTTATATCTTTGGTTTACTGAAACCGTGCGTATCTTTCTGATCAAGGCTCTGAAATACGTCACCAATGATTTTACGTCAAGAGGACAATGGACTCGCCCATTTTCGTCAACGAAGACAGTATGGTTTTTTCCTAGGGTAGGGCGTTTTCATGTCGTTTGTCATCATTTACGAAACTTGTACACTTTAACACAATTTTTCCATGACATGGGAACCTAACGGGAGGAGAGATCTGGGTACAAAATTAGGCATTAATGCTCTCTCTGCTGACATCGGCAAGACCTCAAAAAGATATGTTTCCTGTTGACTTAAACTACTGTAGTTTCCTTTCCCGCACTCCTGATTACCTCAGAGATGTCGTAAGTAATTAGCGAATTCCATTTGGTTTTGCATTACTTCGCTCAGTGATTGGCTCGAAGTTCTCGCGCCATTTTTTTAACCAATTAGAAGTGAAACCGAAAACAATCGAGGCTTGCGCGTGCAGATTTTCCCGCGCTTTGTGTCGGCTACGTGTAATTACTTCGAGTTTTGATTGGTTTACTGGATTGTCTCCTTCGTTTTTGATTGGCCAAAGTAATTACTTTGGTTTTGGTTCTATGACACTCGATTGAAACTCGCTCTATGTTACTAACCTCGTTTTCTCGGTCCGTACTGTAAGTTACGAATCCTCGTTTTTTCCCGTTGGTCCCGCGCGCTTCGCGCTTATGCCATAAATTAACGGGAAAAATTTAAGAGGTTTGTAAGAGGTATTTGTTTTTTTTTACTTTCATTAATCCCTGAACTTTATTAACTTCACGGAAATACCGGAAATTGTTCCAGTGTTACAACACGACCAGTGGAAGCAGTTTCATAATTATAAGGTCGTACGGTATATGTGCTGACAACCGAGACTGAGTGAACCAATAAAGACGATTGAAACTCAACATGTTTTAAACTAAACAAATAGTTATACCATACACCATAAAGAATCTTGAAAGGAAAACTTTGAAATTGAATTTCAAAGCGATGAGGCTTTTTTTGAGCAGATTCATACTAAATCATCACTCTTTTCTGTCAATTAGCCAAGAAAGTTGTTCAGCGCAATGGCTTTGGGAATGTGTGAGGTTGTTATTTTTCCCATCATGCCGTGCAAAGTCACTAAATCCTCTCTTGATCCCAAATCGCAGACAAATGGAGAGCTTCTGCGTTATTCTTGTTTTATATCAAGAAACATTATTGTCAGAGGAATCTGTTTCAAAACAGGGTAAGAATACCAAACAGGTGAGTTTCGTTTAGTTTTCTTTCGCTTCATTGGGATTTCAATGGCCTTGAAATGTGGAGGCCAAGGTTGTTTCAGACAACGGACGCAACAACTCCTAACATAGTTGGGAGTTGTTAGTTCTGCAGATGTTGGATGGTGTTGGCAGTAACGCAATAACTTCCCAACAATGTAAGGACGTGCAGTGTATTATGGGAAGGATAAGACCCATAAGACTTTGTAAACTTACCAAACTCGGCTGCCATCTTGTTTTCAACGTATTAATTAATGCGTTGCTATCTCCTTGGAGACCATATGTAATGCGCGTGGGTGGCCAAAACAATGTTGAAATGGCTGTGCAAACGGATATCCAACATTGCTGAGCTATGCTTCCGCGATCACGGAACAAAAAATGTTGGGAATTGTTTGCTCAAACGTTTGACCAGTTTCAAACTTCGTGCAACAACTCCCGATAACAAAACAACAACATGCAATACGGTGTGAAAACGAACGCAAAATGCAACATCCAAAGTTGCGTCCGTTCGAAACGTACTTCTCTTGTCCAACAATATTTCAAGGCAATTAAAAAAAAAAACGAAACAATTCCAATTTAAGAATAAAAACTAACAACAATATCCGACGTTTCGGAGTCAGACATGAACCCATTATCAAGGTTAAACTGTAATGGACAATTTGCAATTTAAATATAACGGGCGTTAGGTCAAAACAAAGACTTTTGCATAGAAATTAAACGATAGTTGACACTAAGATATTTACAATTTTTTTGCTAGAATACAAAAAAAATTGTAAATATCTTAGTGTCAACTATCGTTTAATTTTCATTTATGCAAAAGTCTTTGTTTTGACCTAACGCCCGTTATATTTAAATTGCGAATTGTCCATTACAGTTTAACCTTGATAATGGGGTCATGTCTGACTCCGAAACGTCGGATATTGTTGTTAGTTTTTATTCTTAATACGATTTCTTAATCGATCTTACTTAAAATTCCAATTTAAGCCGGTAATTGGAGGGAAATTTTTATTTAAATTTGTGTCCCGGTTAGTTTTTTAAAGAAAAGCAGCGTTTTGCAAGTGCAATTTAAATTTTCTTTGATTCGCGCCACTGGACAATTTATATGTGCAGCACGTGACCGATACAGGAGAAACATCTAGAATGAGGTTTTAGTCTACGTTACTTGCCAATTTTCCGTGAAAATTGTCTCACAATTTCATGCAAGAAAAATTGGCCAATTCAACATACCCTGAAATAATTTTTTTTGCAACACTGAGATGGATTTCAAACAATGCGTTTGTGGAAGCTTTACTGCATCTTTCATAGCAAAATATCTTTTCACCAGCCGCTGAAAATGATCCTTTGACCCCACGTGATCATCAAGAGCCAGACAAGTTGCATGAAACGTTTCCCAGCATGACAAAAGCGAAAAAAAATTGTCTCCGGAAGGATGAAAAGCTTTGTCACAAAAACAAGATCAAGATGCATTCTATTTCATGACATCCAATGAAAGAATGGCATTGGAAATTACAGTACCATGCAGCTATAGGGAAGATATCTGTTTACAAACATTGTTTTTGTTATTCAAATGTGCCAACCACAGGAACAAAAGACCCTTTGTTTGGACGGCCAATTAGGCTCTGGCTGGCACATTAATGACAAGAGGTGACATCAACAATATCTTTGCTATTTACAAACAACTTCAATAGTTTTGTTAACACCTAATAATATTGACTCATTCCTCTAAGTGTTTAGATGCACTGTTCTCTTGTTTATACCACTTTTCTTGAATTATTTTCTCTTAGCTGTACTCGTGACATGCACTCTTATTGCACCACCAACTCCTTCACTGCATCAGCTAACTTATAATAAATATTATTAGGAAATATGAGTTTTATTCCTAGCCTGAGTAGTGGACTGTGTGACTATTAATTGTGATAATGAAAATCAACCACCACTGATCAAAATGTCATTAGGTTCAGAGAAGTATGAATACTAGCTGTCTCCTTGCCCAAAGTTGTTAGAAAGGTTCATTGTGGCGAGAGACACATTGTCCCTCTTTCCTGCTAATCACTCATTTCAGCTGAAGTACCAGTGATTATATTGTCCAACATTCGTGCCACATCCTTCTTTTATGGGTTTTGGCAAAAAGAGGGGCTAACACTTAAGAGACTTGCCAGTACTAGGACTTATCCAACAGTGTTAAATTAGACTTACTATGTGGCTGCTCTCAAGGCACAATGGCCGTGTGAGTGACACACAACAGAGGGCAGTTACATCTCAAGTACATGCTTTCTAATGCAATGTTCTAATGTTTAATGTAGAGGAGAATCAAGTACCACTCAGGCCACCGAGGTTTTAATAAGAGAACCTGAGGTAAGAAAGCAAAGCCCTATACCCCACGATAAAGAATAATTCTTTATTTAATTAATCATTTATAATAATTATTAATATTAAGATTGCGCTCAAGCTGCAAAGGTTATTTTTTTTACTGTTGTCCCCATGAATTCACCGTCCACTTTCACACTCACTGACCAATATCATGTTGTTCTTGTAATTAAAAAAAAAATTATCACCATTTAGTATAAATGCACAGGTGATTATACAAAATCACGCGCTCTCATTGGCTCACTATCTCGTATTATCAGCCGATAATCCCCTTGACGGACAAAATGGCTGCCAGTAGTCGTTTTGCCACTGTAAGTAAAGATGATTTCGTGTTGAAAGGTTTTTCTTTTCTCTTTTCTGAAATAATAACCTGTGTATTTATACTAAAACAATAATTATTATTCGCCTCACGCTCAGTGATTATTGGTGAATATTCACCTCGACTTCGTTTCGGTGAATATTCACCGATAATCACTTCGCCTTCGGAGAATAATTGTTAAGTAGTATGACACAGAACTGATAATAAATTCCAAAGCAAATTTCATCAAAAGTAGGGCCAAATATGGGGGATTTCCTCTCGCATCATATTCTCTTGTGTCAAGAGATGCTCTTGATTAGATGTACATTCATATAATTTCTTACTTGACATCAGTGAACTCAAAGGATGTGTGAGACATGTGCTGAGAACCTCCTGCCAGTTGTCCTGTTCATTTTGAACATCAGTTTTGTTTCAACCACTCCACGGAAAGTATTCAGTTTTTTGTTTTATTTATTTTTTGGATGAAGTGATTTCTGGGGAAAATAGTTTCTAATTAAGCACATGATCCTGGAATTGCCTCTGTGCAGAACCAAGTCAAAATTTCTTAACGCATGCCAATTATGGCCACTGAATGTTGCAACAAGAAAGGCTCAGCCTAGCCTCTGATACATCTCTTTCTGAAATACTAGCACAACCAATGATGTTTAAAATTCTAAGCTTCTTACACCTCTCCATTATTTCACTGAGGCCAACATTGGTAACTTCCTTGCAGCAAGATAGGTTCAGATCTTGCAATTCCTCAAGACTGTGAACAAGGGAAAGAACACCATCATCTGTGATTCTCCAGTTGGACAACAGGTTAAGAGTTTTCAACCCTGTGAGGTGGCGACCAATATGATGTAAACCTAGATCAGTTATATTAGGACAATTTGAGACATCAAGGGCTGTCAGTTTGCTGAGGTTGCAGGCAATGTGTTGAATACCTTCATCACCAACACGATAGCAATAGCTTAGATTTAAGTTCCTTAGTGTCTTCAACTTTGTTATACTTTTAAGGTCAGAATTTTCGATCCTGGTACAGTAAGTTAGATTCAATTTCTCGAGATCGGGAAAGTACATTTCGAATTGCAGCCCCTCGAACCAGCCAAGGGGAACAATGGAATGATCTAGGAGCAGGGATCTTAAATTTGGTGGTAAACATTGAACAGGAACGTTTCTCATGTCACAGTAACACAAACCAAGAGTTTCCAAATTTGTACACTTGGTCTTGATCTCTTCCAGCAAAGAAGGCGAAATATTTTCGTTTTTTTTCGTTGTTCCGATAAAGCCTTTGACAAGAAGTTCAAAAACTGAATCTGAGAGTCGGTTCCTCACAAGTTTCTTCAAAGTCCGCAAAGAAAGCGACCATGGACGCAGGTCCACGAATTTCCATAAGAAGCGGTCACAAACAAGATGGTACCACGTACGACAGACAGTTGATAAAACACAAAGAGTCCTTACATCAAGAAATCCAAACACGTGCAGCATAATATTTGCAGGTAATTTGCAAATCGGAGCAATCTGTACGACATCACTTGCCGCTTTTTGTCGAGATGCTCGTCTTTTCGCTGCTTTGCAGGACGCCATGTTGTTCAGCTATGGGTACCGTGGGCTCTTACTACTCATACATTTCCCCCAGGCCTCATAGGTCAACCGTATGAGTGACGTCATCAACGCTACCATGGCACAACTGTGTCGAAGATGCGTTAGTTGAACTTTTGCTGTAATTTTCTCGAAACGTAAAGATCCCACCAATCTCACCAATTACCGCACACCGGTGGCTCAGTTGGTTGAAAAGCTAAAAAGAACTAGGCTGATATAACGGTGAAGGAATATATTGAAAAGACTGCCATTATTTGGAAAGGCACTGCCTTTCTTCATCAGGGTTTTACATGCAATTACTACGGTTAACAAAGACGTACACTTTTAATAGTGATATGGCGTGTGATTTGATACAGCCCTAAAGATAAAGATTTTATTTTCATTTACATGTAATTGTATTGCATAATATTATATTTTATTATATGACTAGCTCCGTGAGCGGGCAAGATGAACCAAATCGCGCGCTCTGATTGGCTACCCGAGCGGGCAAGATGGAGCGATACTGCCCGCTCGGGATTTCTCGCTTGGTCCCGCAAGATCAAAGATCATTTTTTGGTGTTTTAAGTCATATAATAAATCTTTTATTGACCAAGATTGTTCGGTCAAGATGACTGGATATTGGCCTCGTTCTTTTTTTGCGTGTTTATGGACCTCGACTTCGTCTCGGTCCATAAACACGCAAACAAAGAACTTGGCCAATATCCAGTCATCTTGACCTCACGCTTGGTCAATAACCCATACACATTGCATCTTTCTTATAAGACTCAAAGGTTCAAGAGTGCTGAGAAGAAAGTGTTGCCTTCGTAATGACATCTGCAAATGGTTAGACTTTCAAGTCTTCTCGGATATTAAAGGACTATAAACCGTAGGCCCCGTCTCACGAATATCTTCTATGTTCATAAGTTCCCTGTGGGACTTTAAAGAACCCACACACTTTTCGAAAAGAGTAGGGGATGTAGTCCCCGGTGTTGTGGTTGTCCTATTCTCTCCACCGGAAGTGGCCAGCTTGGCAGTGGTGTCTCTAAAAAGGCTTACGGTGTATGAGGCCACCTAAGCGGAAACAGCCATAAATCAAAAAGCGACTTTGCCGAGTGCTGGAATATGTAGCTGTAGATGTAGAGTACGGTTCAGATGCTAGAGTAAGAACCACTGATGAACGAAATGATATATGAACTGAACCATATACAGAATTGTCAGAATTGCGGATATGAAATCAAGTAAAGCTATGATCCATAACTGTGAGGATCATAGTTTTACTTGATTTCATATCCGCAGTTCTGTATATGATTCATTTCACATATCATTTCCTTCATTGATTCATTCCTCACGGGAAAATTAGACATGACCCACAAATGACCAGCTCCCAACGTCAGTGGCTTTATAGCTCAGTTGGTTAGAACGTCGCACCGGTACCGGTATCGCGAGATCACAGGTTCAAACCCCGTTGAAGTCTTGAATTTTTCAGGCTTTTCTACGCATTGCTAAATTGCGTCCATAAATGCGAGAATCATAGCTTGACTAAAGTAAGAACCGTTTTTCTTAACATTTTTTAAGTAACTAAGTAACTTTATTTCAGTATCTACATATCGCATGTGTACGGAAGCTTGTAGGTGTCATCCGAGTTTCTGAAAACCCCACATCCGAGTTGCAAAAACCGGACATCCGAGTTGCAAAAATTAACCGGACATCCGAGTTGTGAAAATAATGTCAAGACACAGCAAAGTTAAACCAGCAATATG
>NC_090878.1:17954804-17982304 GCF_036669935.1 Montipora foliosa | reverse complement strand
GCAAATAGGATGAGTTTTTTCCAATTCTCAACGAAGCCCCGTAAGGCTTAAACATCTTTTTTATCCGTATTGCCTCTCTTAGCCTTGCGCATCCTGCCAGCAGAGCCTTTCTTAACTGCGGGTGTTTTCAATTTCTGGATGTGTTTTGTGATTCCTTGCAGTGTTTAAGATTTATGCCCATGTTAGGGTTACTAATCATAACCCTTTCTAATTTTACAAGCTTTTTGTGATTTTCTGCAAGAATTTTGTTTTCTGAAATCCTTTAAGGTTTCTGCAAGTGCTTTTGGCCCTGGATATGTTTTGGGTTTCTGGAAGTGTTTTGAAAACCCACCGTATAATTTACTTTGAGAATGAAGAATTGAAGCTGGAGATTACGGCCTCTTAATTTGGTAGCCTTTCTACGAAGACGTAGATTGTTAATTTTCAGGGTTTATAGTTTGTTGGTAGCATTAATTTTAATAATGTGTTTCTTTCTTGTTTGCACAAGAACGACAAGCAAAATGGGGAAACGAATTCCAGGGAAAGAAAAGTAATCAAGACTCTAGAGGCAAACCTTGATTGCAGATTGCTAAGTTTTAGCATATATTTAGTTATTCCTAATGGCTTATATTTGTATTTTAAAAAAATGTAACGGCAAATCATTTATCTCCCTGAAGAAGTCAGGCCGTGTCTGACAAAATATTGATATTGGCAAAAACAAATAATATATATCCTCACAACCGGCACAGGCAGCCTTGCATCATTATTTTGTCTTAAGTTTCAAGTGTTCCTTGGAATTCGAATATTTCCTGGTCATAGAATTTGATTGATTTTATAAGGTGTACAGTGGATAGTTCTCATTTTACAATTCAAAACTGAAGAGGATGAAAGTGAATTTAAGGCCCGGACAAACGTATTTAACATTTGCTTCAACTTCCTTTCGATTTCGTTGAACGATATTGACTGCTGGGGTGGGCAAACGGTTTCAGCACACCATCAACATTTGATTCAACAAAGCTTCATGATAGGCCTGGTATCATCAGTTCTAGGTCGCAGCCGCGGCTGTTACTATGGATACGGACTTGCTACTATAGATACAGACGTGGATACGTCATTGAGAGACCGATTAGTGCGCACGCGCATACCCAACAATGTTGAAAAGGAAGGGGAGGGGAGGGGGAGCAAACGACTTCAACTGCATTCAAAATCCGCAATAACAACATAAATGTTGGGGAGGGGGAGGGGGGGAGAGGGGAAGGGGCGCAAAGAATTTCAACGTCGCTGTTCATCAAAATCACACGGATGTTGAAGTAAATGTTAAAGCCGTTTGCCAGGGCGTTTAGCTTTTTGAAAAGGATTTTTCTATATTTTCATCGATCTTTAAGTTTTTGTTGTCTACTTGAAAAAACACCTTGTCACTATATTCAAAAGTGATCTTAGAATTTTGGAAAGAGGACTATATTCTATAATTCCATCGATCTTTAACTTGCAATATTCATTGTCACACTGGTGACAATTGTTAGTTTTTTGTCAATGATCGAATCTCAACTACGTTATTTTGAATTTTGCTAATAATTTTTCACCATTGCTTTGAAGTTGTGAACTTTGATTGCCATCCATTCCAAAATTGTCAATTTTGTTCAAGTAACCTGTATATTTATGTATAGTTTTCTTTATCATAAACTTGGCTGTTTACTTTGTTTTGTAAGTAAAGTTAGTTTTCCGAATATTCTTTCAACTTCCTTTCTTATTGTATCAATGAATCTCTTTTAAGTAGCTGTTTACAAGATAACTAAGTTTGAAGTGACTTTTAAGATAATCTTGCCCTTTTATTAATTGGCTAACATTAATTAATTAATTAGTTAATTAATCAATTAAAGAAATCAATAAACGTATAAACCACTCTCCATCTTTATTTATTATGCGCTCTCTAGTACAGTAGTATGGCAATGATCGTGCACTAGGGGACTAAGTTCTAGTCATCTCTTTCATTTTTTCTTGACGAGGAGAAGTTGCCGGCGAAGGAAAAAATTTTGCGCTTTTAACACGAGTATAGCACAAAGGCAAGATATCAACAGCCATGGTGGGCTAAATCCAAATAAAAATTTCGACAGATTTTCCCCATATTTTGACTCCATGCTGAACAACCCCATAGCTCTTTTTTCCTTTAATTAAGGACTACTATTGTCATTGCGCATACCTTCTGCGTATCTCAAGATACTCACTCGGATTTCCGATCGGCAATGCTTATTAATACAGGGATATTTTTGCGCGGTTCAAAACTATGCGGAGAAAGCAGAACTTAGCAAGTGCTCTTGGTATCCAAAAAGAAAACTGGGGGTAACCATGCATTTTTCAGAAATAATTAAACTTCAATTTGGAAAAGAACGTCATACATTGCTTTGTATTTTAAAGGTTTTTACATATATTATTGATTAATTATCTTCGAAAAATGCGTGGTTACCCCCAAGTTTCTTTTTGGATTTCAATAACAATTGTTAAGATCTACTTTTCCCGCATATTCATTAAACCGCGCAAACATACCTTGAATTAGTAGGCACCGTAAACAATTCAACTAGTCACAAATATCGTGAAAAAAGTGCATTTGCTAAATAAACATTTCATCTTGAAATCTCAGCGTTTTTCACGCAATCCGTGCATTTTATAATTCCACGCTTGCCTTCTGCACGGACGTTTACCAAAATACTCCACGCGCACGTGTTTTCAAAGCCTTTTGTCGTTACAAATCTGGTTACAAAATATTCCACACCCAAAGATTCTTTCCAATTATAATCATGCATTAATCTTGCATGAAAAATCATAGAATAATTTTGTGGAAGTCCCGTTGCATTTGCATTCAGACGAGTAGATTTGCAAGGGACGCCAAATTAGCAAAAATAGCACTGATTTTCACGGCGAAAGCACTTCGGTGAAGTTTTCCTCGTGTAGATGTTGCAAACACGAGGTTACACGTGGCACACTTTGTTGTCACTTCGATTAGGCATTGGAATTTACGCCTACCAGCCAATCAGCAACCTTCGCGAACCAAATAAATTGAAGACCAATTTGGAAACTCATCGCGTCGCCTCTGGGCAAACAACTTTTTGCCATTGCCGAGGAGGTTCATCGAGCTATCATTGCTGGAAGAAGAAATGATCTTGACGAATATGACGCTGCGTTCTAGACACAAAGACGACTTCGAAGAAGACAAATTAAAAGACAAGCCACAGTTAAGGTGAAGTATGTGCGTGCAAAAAGAGGCGCGCAGTGCACAAAGTTATAATAATTAAGTGAGGTGCTTGTTCTATTTTGTGGTTCATTTCTCTTGAGAATTAACTCTTGTTAAGTGAATTTTAACGTGGAAGAGTCGGGTTTTTCCAATTTAGACGAGTCTATATTATATGCCTTCAATGCATTCTGTTGTCTAAAATGTCTTCTCAAAAGTGGCCCTCAAATCTTGGCAACCAAAGTACTTGTTAGAAAGTTCCAAAATACTACTTTACAAATTTCTAAACAGGTTTTTGACGAGAATAAAGCGAATTTCACCGATAATAAACTCGGCTAGCAAACTTGTATCTTGTCGCGCCGTTGCGGTTTGCAAACTACGAACCGATTTCTGTCCACATTACTTGAGTGAGCGAGCGAACGATTTGAATCTTGCAGTCATCGCAACATTTCCTCAAATAAACCGCGTTTCATCTCGTTTCTTAAATATCCGACGAGATGCAAGTATGTGACTGCAAAAGTTAATTTTATGAGTTACCTTGTTGATGCAACTGATGTCCTTCATTCACATATTCACTATCACCTATGGCCAGACTTGCAAACAGATAAAAATCTGGTCCTAACAGCACTGAGTTCGAACAAACGAATTCCTAGGATAACGTTCGGCAACGTCGTATGTGTAATCGATTTAAAGTACCCCAAGACTTAAAAATTTAAACTTTATTACGTACTCCTTTCAATTGCTTGAAATGCAGAATGTTTATACTTTTTTGAGGTGTGGCGGGTTTAGCACTAAGTTAAAAATCCATCTTCATAACAAGGTTAGGAAACGCCTTAATTTGCGATGTCTTAGTCCATGTCTCCATCATATATAGGCAAGCGAATGAAACTACAAATTTAAAGCAAACAAGGTATACGGACACACGACAATATAATATCCATTTGACGCACTGAACCCTCCCCAGTCCCCACGCCCCTGAATTACCTATGAACATTTCATGTCACTTTGCCCTCCCCTCTCTGGTTTCGTCTGGTCTTATTCCTATTACACAGAGCCCTTTCTCCCTCCCTTTGACTTTTCTCAAAGTCCGTTTTCGTGTGGTGCGCGGTCGTTGGGAAACACGACGCCGTCGTTCGCTTCGTTTGCTCGTACTTGTGTTTAGAAGTCGACTTGTTTGCAAGTTTACTCTTCCCTCTCCTCAACGAGTCTTCATTTTTCCCATAATCATCATGACAACCTCGAAATTACTCTTTTCCCTTTAAAGTTGCCTTTATCAATAGACTTCATGAGGTCATGTAATTCTCTTGCGAATCCGTCATTGCACTGCAGCCCCTGTCATCATAAACCTATTGTTTTCATGAGGTCATTGTCTAATCCCTTCCCCTTCCCCCATAGTTAAATAATAGATTACATCTCCATAAAGGATTCGTAATTCGCTCAAATTGGATCTACCCTTGTGATTTCTCGGACCGTTCTATATGACTTTAGCATCATGAGCGACTATATCGAAAAAAAAACTTTCATTCGATCCAGTCGTCATTTATATTAGGCCTTTGTTTCGAGCCACTTCCGATCCTTGATGTAGAACCAGCCAATTGCTATCAAAGGGCGTTAAGTGTTGGGAAATATCTTTCGATTAGACAACATGTGAACCAAATACTTCAAATTATATATGGCCGTCTAAGTTCTTTTATGTGGCATTTTGGAACATTTATCTTGCAGAACACAACCAGGACTTTAGAACTCGGAACACAAGGACTTTCCTAATCCCATAAAAATAATGATTGTAGTCTGTCCGTAATGTAAATGACGTCGATATTTCTATACCATTCTTTCCACCAACTGCATCTGTCCATAGCACACGTAATGTAAATAAGGGAGAATGCAGTGCACTGTACCTGGTCATATCTAACAAATTGGGCTGTTTTGGCGAGTAGTTTCTCCGGAGTATTTTTCATTTGTTTTATAAAAAAAAGTCCGAAGACCGCGTCAATGTTCAGAGAGAGCAGATAAAAGGATTTATGGAGAGAAAAGGTCAGTTCCTATAGTGTCATTTTTTTTTTGGTGCAAAAAAGGCATTGGTTCTGCAACCCCACAACAAACAGTACAGATATACATAAAATATTGGGGAATATTTGTACTTTTTTTTGTGCCTTTTCTGTTAAATAACTTAAACAAGTATTTTTCCATTTTAATGCCATCAGTTGTGTCTATTTTCAATGTTTTAGCCGCTTTCACTCATCTATAAACCAGTGTATGACATACAAGGCCAGTAATTGCCACGGAAACCGTAAGTAATCTTTTTGATCTACACTAGCCTTAATTAATACACTAGAGTATAACTCAGTTTCCTTATTTTTACCCACAGCTAGAGGCTTGTTACAAGAAATTCCAGTTCTATGCCTTTTTTGGACACCGCTAACATAGAACTGTAAGTTCATCTGGAAAATATCCTTAATTAAAGGATTCCCCTTATCAAATAAATTCACTTTTATAGCCATTTTTGATAAGGGTCTTATTCGTTGTAAAAAAAAAAAAAAAAAAAAAAAAAGTTAAAATTTTAGCACAGGTTAAAATGGTGTGATAAATGTTAATTGTTTTAAATCGGTTTAAAATAATGAATAGTGCTCTATGGTGTTTCTATTGCCAGACTTGTTTATTTTCAACTTTTAGTATTCACTTTAAATCCAGTACATAGACAACTAAAACGCTGATAATCTCCACGGCAACTGTAAGTACTCTTTTCGTCTTCATTAGCCTTAACAAGTGCCCTGTATATAATATTCACACTGAACACGCTTCGTTTTGTTTGTAGCTAGGGGTACATTGCTAGAAAGTCAAATCCTACGCCGTTATTGGAAACTGCTAAAATGGAACTGTGAGTACGCCTTTAGCACTATCCACTCTCACAATATATTCAAATGAATCCTGTTTTATTCAATTCATTATCAGGTATGTCTTGTTCCCAGAAGACAGTCAATACCCTTTTCCAGTTATCACATTCACATGTAACGTCTATATGGTGAGTACTTCTTTTCATAGTATTTTCTTACAGCCATTTTTCACTTAGGACACTCGATTATACTTTAAAGTTAATCACTCGCAAGTAAGAGCTATGATCCTCGCAGTTGTGAACTCGCAACTTTTATCAACTGCGTAGAGAAGCCTGAAATTCAGGACTTCAACGGGTTTTGAACCCGTGACCTGGCGATAACGATGCGACGCTTTACTTGATTTCATATCCGCAGTTCAATATGATTAATTTCCTTCGTTGTTAAAACTAAAGAACCCCTACGAAAATTGTGCTTTAATTTGCTAGTAATCCTAAACCATAGAATGATTTACCCACATTTTTCTCTGCTTTCAAAACCTGCTCTTTTCCTTCACCTGTTACTATACAGGTGCACCAACAGCACAAAACATCCTAATCAGAGCCACTAATGATAAATACTGAAATTAACAAACGTGAAACTGAATTAAGAATTAATAAACCATAAAACTAAATTTTTACAAAAAAACTTAAAAAAACTTTATCAAATACTTCTATCTTCACTGGCTTTTTCTCTCGTCTTTGTATTACATTTTCATCTTCTTTTCACAATATCTCTCCCCCAACCACAGCCATTCAACTACATTCCTGGCCAATTTCTTAAACCACCGACGTCAACAATACTGACTTAACTCCGTAGATACAGACAAAAATCATCGCAACCGACCCAGTTCCAGCTCGTCTAGTATTTGCACCCTAGGTCATCAGAAACGTACGACACCAGGCCCAAATCACTAATTGAGACCTTTCTGTTCGAGCTATTATATTATCATAATTTACAGCTTCCAAGAATTTTACCACGCGAAGCCTTGCAACAAAACTGAGAGGTAGCAGTTAGAGATTTCCAAAAGCGTAAGTATATCGTTAACAGCTTTTACGTACTTAAATTACTCGTAAGAGTTTAATAAATAGTACTTATCATGTTTTTCATTGTCAGACTGGTTTTATTATCCTCTTTTAGTCGTATTCACTCAAAAACCATCTACAGAAATATGAAACGCCAGTAACTGCCACGGAAACTGTAAGTACATTTTTCGTTATCGTTTACACTAGCTTTAATTAATGCCCTATAAAATTCACACTGTACTTTCTTCTTCTTACCAGACTGAGTAATTTTAGCATTAAAATCGTACACCGTTTATTGGGGACTGCTAAGTACTTCTTTTGACACTCTTCAATCCGGAAAATATCTTAAATGTATCGCGTTATTCACTCCATTTTCAGATACGTCTTGTCCGCAGCAGGCAAGAAGTGTGTTTTTTCACTTGTCACGCCCGCTAGTAACGTCCTCACAGTGAGTACCTCTTTAAATTAATAGCGTTCTCTTACAGCCATTTTGAATTTCGGCAACGTCTCTTATATTATAGTGTTGCAAATAAGCAATTCCTCAAATCTGGCTACTTTCTCAACAAATTAAGCGTCCCTACACTTTCACAGAATGCTCGTCTCCTTTACCTGAAGAAATACAGAACCAGTCCCTTGGAACACCTTCATCACAAAGCCTTTCATCAATCAGGCTGTTCAAGGAACCTTTAAAAACAACGTAAGTGATCATATTGGTAAAACTAGCGTAAATTGATATTTATCCTGACCCAACAGTACAACAATTAATCCACCGATTTCCAAACGATAACTGAACTCTATTTCTGTCGCAAACCAATGTCGAGTGCCACTTTGTTACGTCGGGAAAGATCTTTCACATATCTCTGTATCATTTTCAACGTGTTACAATACAAAGTGGCTCTCCACGTGGTTTACTACAGAAATGCAAACGGTATGGCCATGACTCGTTGACATGAGAAAGATATATCTCCCGACATAACAAAGTGAACTCTATTTCCCCAAAAACGTGCAAAATCACTTTCTCTCTTCCTCACACCATCCATTCATGAAAATATTTAAAAGGAAAAATACTATTTTAAAGATATAAATTAAAAAGAAATAAACTATTAAACTTATTTTTTTTTAAAAAACCGCCTTTGTCACATCATTTCATCTACACTGCCTATCTTAGTCATCAGCGCTATTACATTTCAATACATTTTGACAATATCCCCCCCCCCCCCCCCCAAATCCTAATCAGTAAAGATATGTCATTCTTTTCTTTAACAATTCTTTAAACCCCTTATGCCAATATTTTAATCCGGATTCGAACGAATACTCCGTTAGTACGTAACACCTCAAGCAATCATTACATCCCAACTTTGTTCCCATGACCTTCCCCTTCCCTTTGAAGAAATGTCTTGGACACGAGGCTCGCTACACCATAGATCAACACCAAGCGCGTGGGTTTGAACCCGTGACCTCGCGGTACCGGTACCGGAATCGCGAGGTCACGGGTTCAAACCCCGTTGAAGTCCTGAATTTTTCAGGCTTCTCTACGCAATTGTAAAAATTGCGTTCATAACTGCGAAGATCATAGCTTCACTTGATTTCATATCCGCAGTTCATATATGATTCATTTCATATACCATTTCATCATTGATTCATTCCTCACGGGACCATTGGAACTCACAAATGACCAGCTCCCAACGTCAGTGGCTTCATAGCTCAGTTGGTTAGAGCGTCGCACCGGAATCGCGAGGTCACGGGTTCAAACCCCGTTGTGAAGTCCTGAATTTTTCAGGCTTCTCTACGCAATTGTAAAAATTCCGTTCATAACTGCGAAGATCATAGCTTCACTTGATTTCATATCCGCAGTTCATATATGATTTATTTCATATACCATTTCATCATTGATTCATTCCTCACGGGACCATTGGAACTCACAAATGACCAGCTCCCAACGTCAGTGGCTTCATAGCTCAGTTGGTTAGAGCGTCGCACCGGAATCTCGAGGTCACGGGTTCAAACCCTGTTGAGGTCCTGAATTTTTCAGGCTTCTCTACGCAATTGTAAAAATTGCGATCATAACTGCGAAGATCATAGCTTCACTTGATTTATTTTTTTACTCGTTACAGAAAATTCAAATCCTACGCCATTATTGGAAACTGCTAACATCAAACTGTAAGTACTTAATGACTTCACATCTGCAAGCTGTTAAATGTGTCCATTTACTTGGTAGGTCTCATCTACAAAAGATGATAAATTTGGTTCTCCAGTTGCCTCATCCCTAGTATCGTTCACTTTCACAACCATTTCTCAGTTTGAGCTGGTAAGTGATAATATTATTACAATTGTTGCTCATAAAGAATCCCTTAGAAAATCTCGCGCTACTTTTTGCAACTAATCAAGCGTTCCTGCGCTTTGAAAATGTACTTATTTCCTTAGTCTACAACTAGATATTATCAACCGCTGAGAACACCACGATCAGAGCCTCCAAAAACGTCTCAGGGAACTTTCGACAATACGGCAAGAGATCATCGGTAACACCTATTGCAATTTAGTGTTATTCCTAACCAACCACAACAGACCATACATTTCCCGAAATTTCACACGATTGTTTAACTTCATTTTCAAAACATTTGCAAAATCTTTCTCCTCTTCTCTTCTCTTCCTCTTTCCACACATTATTCACTCATTATAAAGTTTTAAAACAACAAATATATAAATAAATGATAAACTATTAAACCGATTAAAGCTTTAAAATACAAAGCAATGTATGGCGTTCTTTCTCAAATTGAAGCTTGATTATCTCTCAAAAATGCATGGTTACCCCCAATTTTCTTTCTGGATACCAAGAGTACTTACGAAGATCTACTTTATCTGAATAGTTTTAAACCGCGCAAAAAATATCCGTGTATCAGTAAGCATCGGCGATAGGAAATCCGAGCATCTGGAGATGCGCAGAACGTATGCGCAATAACAATTGTAGGCACCGTCCTTAAGTTAAAGCTGAAGAGAACATTAGCAGCCGAGATAACAACTTGTAACAACTTAAAACGCATTAAAACTGTCAACTTTAAACCAGTGAAATTTAAACGCTCTACACAGATCTCGTTAACCGCACCAATCTTCCATCCCTCCCTGTTCAGTTCCCTGACTGATCCTACCCCGCCTCTGACATTCCTCACACTCTAACCCAACAACGACAAAGCACACAAAGCTTTCTAATTATTAGATAAATAAACTGCGCTCTTCGCAAATCACCAAAAACACGAGCAGTTAATTTAAACAATGCTTCGGCCAAAAACGCGATTTTTCTTCACTGCCCAAGAGACACCCAGTCAACTTCCTTTTCAACTTTTCGGACAAAAAGGTGACAGTAGCGCAATGACAAAGTGTTGCGAGCAATCGCTCCTCGTGGAAGTACTTCTTACAAATGTGGCTCCATCGTTTGAAAAATCGGGGTCTGAGGGTTACTAATGTAGAGAGGTCAGCCAATTTTTATCATCCTTTTTCAAACACATGTATAGTCGTTTAGTGTACCATGTGTGACCAAGTTGTAGGATAATTTGAAAACCATCATGAGGATATGGCATCATGAGGACATGTAATATTAAGGGGGCCCTCTCCTCTCTCCCTCAGTTGACCATTCACCCTCCCCACCTCGGTAATCACAGCACCCACAGAACCCTTTGACGTACATGAGGTCATTTACCCAATTTTCATTACCTCAAAATCTTCTGGTCACGTTCCCATCCATTCTCCCTTCACATTTTTCCTTCGTGATGTAAGTTGTGGTGTTTTTTAAAATGAGACGAAATCTAATAAGAGACTCTTCAACAGACAATAAACAAATAACGATTTGAAGAAAGATTTAAGCGATAGCAAATAGCACTGAAGTCCTAAGTCTTGACTCATTTTCAATAATAGGGAGCTTAAGCATGCGCGTGTTTGAGACGCGCATGGCGACCGGAAGTGAGCTGATTTCCCTTTATAACTTGTCTTCACACAACCACATTTACACTGCTAAGTATCTTTTCACCATTAGAGATGATTAGTCTAAAAATCTGCGAGACACCACTGTCCTGGCACGCCTTCCGCGTCTCAAAAAGGCGCATGCTCTAAACTCCCCAATATATCTCCTTACCAACCTCATTCCCAGGGCTTTTCACCGCCGAGAACTGGGGACTCTCGGCGGTGAAAAGAACTGGGAACGAAGTCGAATACTTACCTTTTTATTGGAAAGAATACTAATAATTTACCGTGTAAAGTTCTTCCAATTATAAATAATAAAAAACCTACTTAATAAAAAATGTGAAGGGACAAAATACTGACGATAAAAACAGATTAGCAGTTTTTGAGAGTAAAGATGTTACAATGAATCGCACTTAATTAATTAAACGACATTAAAATTGACGTCAACCTCTTCTCAATTGTTCTTTAATGCAGTTTCATTTTCATCTTTTTGTTTGTCGTTAGGTAACTTGTAATGATTCGCAAATGACGACCATTACGGACAATTAATATGTAATCCAAGTTGTCACCGCTACTTAAAAGGGAAATGCATTTTTATCTTCCTTATATATAAAGTATTTCTATCTACTCGCTCTTATCATTCACAGGCCTAAGTTAAAACTTCAAAAAGAAAATTTCAAGCTGAATACAACCAGAGGAGAATCGAGACTCGCAAGGCCATCTACTAAGATTCAGACTGTAAGTACAACGAAGTCTCATATATATTTTTTTGACGTCTATGTCGCTAAATCCTGTACACCTTTCACTTTTTTTCGTTAATTATTTCACCTGTTCACAAGGGCTGTAGATATGGCAAATAAAACATGTTTCTTACAAATGTAAAAGCAATACCACTAAAAGTAAGGTGACAGACCATAACACCAACCCAGTATGGCCCACTCTTGTCCCCAGATTCCACTTTTCTTTTAATTTGGTCAGCACCAAAAACACTGATTTCCAATTTATGCGCAGGCGTAGTGAAGGTCCATTTTGTAACCGTTCACAACCACTGTTGCTTCAAATTTCTGAGCCTGCATAGACCAGCCGGAAGTCAGTGATTTGCAGAGTTCCTGCCTTTGGAAGTGGCCAGAGTATTAGTTCGTGTTCTTGGTGCTGACCAAAAGAAAGCGGAATTTGGGAACGAAATTGGGTGTGGTCAACAAATCACGCACGCGCACAACCATTTCTCCTGTTTCATTGGTAGCCATGGAATGACCTCAAACATTCAGATTTTTCTATTCCATTTTTCCTTATTTTTACGTTAACGTTTAAAATAGTCTTTTTTTTTACAATAAAAATTGCATATCTTAATTTTCGTATGTCACAGCAAATAATAATAAACTTATCTTACAAGTAAAACTATTAAAACTAACACTAAACATTGGAAACGATTCCAAAGTATATTATAAAATACAAATTGTAGCAAATGACACGCATAAAAAAACTTGAATCGTTAGATTTCAAACTCCTTAAGACAGATGGAGCTCAATCCCCCCTTTCCCCAACCCTCTCTGCTCAGTTGTCTGACCCTCCCCACCCCCTGCCATGCTTCCCAATTCAAGCCCAAACAAACATCTCACCCAACCTCGTTCCTAGTACCTCTCCTCAGAAGCCAAGGGAGAGGTCTATGTTACCTTTCTTATGATCACGCAAATAATCTATACACTCCTTAGCATGCAACAAACTTAAATAAAAACAGCAAGGTGTTAAGGACAGAATGTTGAGAGCAATTTGCCCTTCAGAAAATATGTTTAGATAAACACCAGTCGATTAGTAATATTAATCGGAGACCATTTTTTGCAGGCCGTATACACTTAATTTGCATGATCAGCTGGAAGTCATCGTGTTTTCATAAGGACATGTACTTTGTAATACTACCGACTACTCCCTCCTGACAAAGCAGCTTTTATCTTTTTATATATGAGGCCATTACATTTCCATTTCCTCGAAATCCTAGATTACTCTTTCCTTTGGTAGACTAGTTTCGTTGTCATGCAAGTCCTGATACTCTTAGAAATCTAAATCGTAAAAAAAAAAGAATACACTTAAAACTTAGCCAATAAACAATGAATATGACGGTAGTGTTTTTGTTTAAATACATTTTCATTAGTTCAACTTTTTAACAAAAAGCAGTATGTTTTCGTACGTTAACGAATTCAATAATTCTGTTAACCTGAAATTTCATTTTATGGAAACGCTTCCCACTCTTGAACCTTTAAAACCAGTTTTTAAAAATAAATGCTTTGATCCGTTTTTTTTTGTCACTAAAATACCAATTGTCAAAAAATGTTCTTTTAAGATTAACTCTTTTCTTTCTATCGCGAACACATACACATCTTTATTTCCTTACTTGAAGCCAGAGTGGCCCAAGGCCGAACAAACCCGACCAGGCAACTTTGCAACGAACAAGTAAAGGTGAGGAGTGAGAAACGGATCATGTATGGTTAGGTATCATGGTAGCTTCTATCGTTTTTCAAAAATGTAAATCTAGTTTCTTTTTTGTTTTGAGGACTGATGGCAAGCCAGTCAAATTGGATATTATAACAGCTGCTATATGACCCGAAAGAAAACGCTCCTTACCGCTATAAACATAAACCGAAGAAGCAAGTCTTGACCTAGGAGCCCAGAGGCTTGAGTGAAGGATAGTCTGAATTGGACCATATCAGGTCAGCGATTCGTTAATATTCATCAATGTCATTATTTTCATTATTACGCTATAGTTTCCATGATCGAATGCAATACATTTTCCCATCCTCCCCAACATTCATTTTCATCATTATCAATAATTTCATGCAAATTCATCGATTCTCGTCATTTCATGCATATTCACCGATTTTCATCCATATTCATTGACCCTCAGAACATTCATTGACTAATATGCATATTCATTGGTTTCAGACCAGTCATGCACATTCATTAATTCTCCTCATTTCATGCATATTAACCGATTTTCATAAATATTTCTTGATTCCATTCCATTTCATGCATATTTATCGATTCTCGTCATTTCATGCAAATGCATCGATTTTCATGCATATTTATCGAGCTTACGAAAACACTCGTCAAGGATGAACTCTACTGTTTACCACATCCCTAGCGGCATAAAATTATCTAAAAATCTCACTCCTAAAAACCTATGCATGGAAACTTTCACTCCAACAGTTTATTTTTATGATTTTCGATTGATGAGCAGATGAGCCTACATCTCGCTATTATGACCGATTTCTCGAAATTAAAGCATTTTTCCACTGCCATTTTCTCCGAAACAAAGTCGGTGACCCCCATTTTTTTTTTCATTTTTGGAGTAAGTACTTTATGACCTAACTCTAGGCGGGAAATGAAGAAAATCTCACCGTAGG
Organism: Montipora foliosa; assembly: GCF_036669935.1. NCBI lineage: Eukaryota > Metazoa > Cnidaria > Anthozoa > Scleractinia > Acroporidae > Montipora > Montipora foliosa. Next base: position 17,967,852 of record NC_090878.1, on the reverse strand, counting down.
AAGATTTTGGCGCGAACGTCTTTAAATGTTGACAAAATGACTTGCTTTCAAACCGTGATTATTAAAAAACTAGACCCTCCGTGAGGGTACACTGGGTTGCCTGTGGTACGTGCACCGTTCCAGACAATTTTTTTAAAGTTGGGGAGTCATTAAGAAGTCATACCAGACGAGGCCCTTTGGCTCAAAGGTCCTAACACGTTCGTACGACAAAACAGATCTGTCCTTGCGTAATATGTAGCTCTAACAGTGCACGATGTTGTTTTGGTATTCTCTATCATTGTAGTGCCATGGTAGAAGTCTTGGGTAAATAGTCTGAGAAGACATGTGGTTACTAGCAAAGTACTGAACCCAGAAAGATTGAAGAAAATAAATAGGAAGTGAGAAACATTGGCTTCTGGGCTGACATGTTGATAAACTTCTTTTCACCACAAGTTTAAGCGTGCCCTCTGAGCATCTGACAGCCTTGTAATACCGAAGTTCACTGAAGTTAAGCCCTGTTGGGCGGGGTTAGTGTTTGGATGGGAGACCAAAATAATATACTCCTCACAAAACAGAAGCATCGGACCGAAAATACTACTAACGCTAACAAATGCGAACTCAGCAAGGTACAGATTTATGCAAAAACAATTATTGATGCAAAAGTTAATAAATATTGATACGCAGTTTTTAAAAAGAGCAGAAGGAAGTTTCCAGGACGATCGCTCGAGAATAACATATTTACGACATGAAAACAACATTTATTTTGAACCGTGAATATAGAATAAAAACAGTTACGATCAGCGACAAACATTTTGGGGGATTTTTGCAATGTTCAATTTTGTTATTGTACGTTTTGGCTGCACAAATAAATCGCAAAATCGAAAGTGACATCGCCGGAATTCAGCGGGCGCCGTGATGAAGTTACCGCGGCATGTTTACTCGCCAAACAGTGAAGTATCTGTGTCAAAGCATAGGACCGAAAATTATATTTTAATGATATCAAATGCGAACCAAGCAAGATACAGATTTTGTTAGCCTGCTTTATGCAAAACAATTATTGATGTAAAAGTAAATAAATATGGATACACAGTTTTTAAGAAGAGCAGAAGGAAGTTTCAGGACGGTCGATCGAGAATAAAATATTTTGCCATCGGTAACAAAATTTACGACATGACAACAACATCAATTTTGAAGCACGAATATAAAAAGTTACCATCAGCGAAAAACATTTTGGGAGATTTTAGTTGTTTTGTTGTAATTGTAACTCTTTTCTGAAGAACCTTTTCCAAAGCACAAAATGGACAACAAGCTTTCTTTCCATTAATTCTTCACTGTCACATTTTCAATTATTTTTTTACCTGAAAACTGTACAGCTTGAATACAAAATAAATCAAATTGCTTCATCTCAGACAACTGAGATGTGACTTCGGTATTCAAGACGTTCGATTCCTTTTTCACCCATACTGAATTTCCCACTTGCTGTCAGTGTTCTGCATAACAGCACAGTTCATAAAATAAGATTAGAAACAACGCACGCTTCTCATATCCGACCGCAATTGTTGTCGAAGACCATTTCTCGTCGCTTTTAAGATTCCAGATATTTATTTTCCCCGCCTGTTGACGTTCCATTCTTGATCTCCATATTCCACTAAAACGCCCTTCGCGTTACAATTTCAACGCCATTGCAGGTTTAATAGTGAATGTTTTTTTCAATGGGATGTCAAAAGGTCAAGTGGTTGTTATGCATAATCGGGCAAGTTCGGGCGATCAAGCAGCAGGTACAAAACGCAGGTCACAGGTCACAGGTCACAGGTCACAGGTCACAGGTCATTGTTTTACCTATACAGGAAGTATCCTAAACATTCATAAAAGCTAACCTTAAGCCTAAAAACTTTTCTTTAGGCCTAAAATTAGCGTTTATGAATGTTTAGGATACTTTTCTTTAGGCCTAATTAGGCGTAAAAAGGCCTAATTAGGACTAATAAGGCCTCAGGTTAGCTTTTATGAATGTTTAGGATACTTTCTGTATAGGTTAAATAATGACCTGTGACCTGTGCCCTGTGCCCTGTGACCTGTGACCTGCGTTTTGTACCTGCCGGGCGATCAAGTTGACCGTGTGACCCGTTATAAATATTTTTTCACAAAATGTTCCCGAATCGTCAAGTATCACCACAGAAGACAAGAACATCATTCTAAAAGCTTATTCTACGCAAAAAGTAGGTTCTGGAGGTAATTTTGAGAGTGGAAATCAAGTTTACGGCAGACAAGAGTAACATGCATGGTTGATATTTACATTTAATTAAGTAACAGAAAGACGCTTACCGCATTTTGACACGAAAATGCTTTACAAATGCCATGAAAACTAACCAGTTAAGCTCGCATATTACACAACATGATGAATTCATAAAGGCCACCTTTTCCAGCGAAATATTTTTTGAAACAAACAACATATTTGCTATTAGACATGATTAGAGGCAATTTCATTACGTGCGTAAGACAAGAAACTTAATCGTGTCAAATTACACTCCGTGTCAAAAACGCAATTAAGAAATTTCCCACCAGTGTTCAGCATCAAATCCTTTACTGAAAAACCCTTTACTTGAATTATCAAGCCAAAATGGGCAACAAGCTTTCCTTCAAATAATTTTTGACTAAAAAAATTAGTGAAATTTCCAATTGTTACCAGAAGACTGTGCAGATCCAAGTTGTTCAATTCCTTCTCTGTCTTTGTTAAACCCATAAGTTACCAGACGATTTTCCATTTGGTTTCAGCGTTTTACATAACAGCACACTTGGTAAAATATATTAGAAATACAGCTCACTTTGATTTCGGCTCGACGGGCGATAGATTATTGTCGAAGTCCATTACTCGTCGCTTTTAAGATTACAGATTTATTTGTCTTGTTTATCCAATTGAAGTTCCATTCTTGCGCTCCGTAAGGGTATATTTTGTTTAAATATGCACTGAAACGACACGCGTGTTACAATGACTTTCGACGCCATTGCAGGTTTAATAATTACATGTTCTCCTGTGTGCACCAGGAAAATCGACACATTACCCCAGCCCCCTCAAACCTAACAAAATACGCGCAGAAGACTCTATGCACAAAGACACCACTTAGCAGGGGAGTGACAGGCAAGACTTTTCCCGACACGGAAAATAACAAAAAAACCCACGAAATGAGACCGAGATTCCGACTGGGTTTGGCAACCCAGTAATAAACCTAAAGAAATGCCTTGTCATTGAACCGTGGTATCTTTCAACTATCAATGATAAGTATTATTCTTAAATTCCCAGAAAAACAGCCTAAATAACTCTAAAAGCTAAGGCGACAAGTGAAGTTTTCTTTTTAACAGTCTTTCAATCGTTCAGCTGACACAACAGAGATCTGCCCTTTACAATCCAGAAGTTGGACGGTAGACCAGTTGGTACATGAACAGCAACAACGAAGTTAGTGGAATGACCTGAAAATACAAAGGCACATTTTAAAATGAACCCAGCTAAATCGCTGGAACTTAACACTGCATCTCACTAACAATTTTGTTTTATTTCTGAAACTGTAAAGATATGACGGCCAATAATAGTTTTTTTTAGCAGCACAATTCGGTTACTGCAAAAGTTGTATGTCCGGAAATCAATGCTAGAGATGCACTGTTGATGTGTCACGACATGTTCATCAAAAATATTACGTATAATTCTGGAGAGAAGTATTGAATACAAGACGAACTCTCAATTTTCCCACTGCAGGAGCTGCTCATCTCCTAATAAGGATTAGTAGAATAGGCCATTTACGAGTTCATGTCTGCCTCCTCTTCAAAGCGAGTCTAAGTGCGAACTTTTTGTGATGGTAATTAGTTCTAATTTACATATGAATGAAACTTAATTTTCATAACAAAAACTTCGCACTTAGACTCGCCTTGAAGAGGAGATAGACATGAACTCGGAAATGGCCTATTCTACTAATGCAAATGCTGTAATCTGATTGGCTGAGCCATTAGTGTGCAGTGGCTGGAAGTCGTCTTGGAAATAACGACGTTTTTTTCGTTTTGCCACAGTTTTGGTGGAAAATTTGGATGTAAATGGTTAATTAAATTCTGAGAAGTCTAAACGAAGGACATTTACGGTTTCTTGACTTTGAAAAAAGTTGAAATTATTGAAAAAGCTGATGCGTTCACGCACACAACTTAGATTTTAAATGGCAATTCAATCCGAGCGATCTTTTTCAGGCGCAAAGTTTAATAATACGTCAAGAAATAATTGGAAACCGTTATTTGAAGTAAGTTTTAGTAAGAATTCCACTAAAACAATTAGATTATTCGCTCTCGATTTCTATGAGGTGATAGTTGATGAGGCCGAAGGCCGAATCAAGGCCGAATCAACTATCACCTTTATAGAAATCTCGAGCTCATGATCTAATTATTAAATAGACTTCACAGCTTTCAATACTTTAAAATCATATAATTGAAATACACCAAGAGAGAATTGCAAGCATGTTACTGTGCTTACCAGTGGTGGACAAGGCCACACCAAGGAAAGACGTTTCGTTGCAGTGGGCAAGTGCAAAGCAAGGACTATGGGTTATACATCATTCGAGGCTTCATGCGCAAGATGGAACAAGGCTACAACGCAAAATTTAAAAAGGTAAAGCTTTGAAATCATTTTGACCACATAAAAGCAAGATTAAAATCTAACCGTTTTAATGGATGGTTTTTAATCACGTGATGAGCCGGCCATGTTGGTGCACAAAACAATATCAATTAATGGCTCATATTTTGCCGAACACAACACTGTTTGTCCGAACACAAGAACATGCACTCACGGACAAAGAAAGCGCTATATATAAACATCTTCGCGAGTGTGATAATATCAAACACATACAAGATTTATACAACTTACCGGATATTTTTACAAATGAGAACATTTCATCTACTACTGTAATCAACAAAGAATTCTTCGCCCAAACCGTGCGTGATAACACTAACATAATAGATCGCGATGATAACTGGAATCTATTACTATATAAAGAAGCTTACCATATTAAGCGTCTAACACCATTTCTGAACAATGGCTTAAAAGCCAGTAGAGAACTCCGCCTATTCTCCTGACAGTTTCGTTTCTTTGTTGTTCACTTTCACGTCATTATACTGTTGCACAATCTCGCAGTATTTAAATTCTGCTACTTGTATCCCGCCTTAGTCCGAAGATGATATAGATTTATATCGAAATATTACAAGCACATAACATCGTTTCCTTGCATTTGTTGTCTATCAAGTTTAGTCACAATGCAATTACTCGGTATAGCATTTATTCTTTATTTACTAAAGCTATCAGCAGGTAATACTTTTGATATCCATGTATAATAAGAACTAAAACTAATCCTAACCTGACCCTAATTTTCCTGTAGGCTTAATTTAGGTTCCTAAAAAAGTTTCTTCCATTCATCCAAGTGCATATTCAACAACCTAGGTAAAATGAGGATCACCAATTTAACCTGGGTAAATACGGATTCAACCTTATAACCAACTTTACCGGCAAAGTATACACTGACTGAGAATTTAAAAAAAATTTTGAACAAGAAAATAAAGGTCTGAAAACCAGACAGGGCGATCATTTAAGGTGGCTCCCTAGAGTAATTGCGAATACCCTCACTACAGGGCACGAGTTACAAAAGGAAACCTATTTAATTTCTCTCAAAGTTTTCCCTGTAGAGACGTACCAATATGGGTGTCACATCTCAAGACAGGCAGATATATTCCTATTTTAATATTTATACTTTCCTTCGGTGAATTTTTTTTATTCTTTGCCACATCACGGAAATAATATTGCCTGACATTTTGAGGTGGTAAAAGTCAAGGTCGTTCAGTCGCTTTTGCCAATATTCTGTAATTTGTCATTCTTCTAAATATATTCGATTAGCTCTTACAGATTTTAGCAGATATAGGGTATTGGATAGGAAATGTATGTGGTTAGAGCTGAGTTAATTAAAAAGCAAATCACCGAAAGGAACGCGAAAACTAGCAGTTAATTTTACAGATTTGATCACGCTGGCGTCACAAAAATCAGAAAAACGCGCGCGAATTCAGGCTTTACGCGCCAAACTAGTGCCCAGCTTGCGCGCGGCTCTAAGTTTCTAGGGAGCCTCCTTAAACTAAGGTGTATGAAAACCCTTTGTTATTGATGGCTAATACTGACCTTCAGATTGGAATGCGAGAACAAATACGAGTACGAGTTTTCTGTACTGGGCATGCGCATTACGGTTAACGAACGAAAAATTTCGAAATGCGCATGCTCAGAACTGAGAACTCCTACTCGCATTGGTCCTCGCACTCCAATATGAAGGTCGCTATTGAAGGAAGCATTCCCCAGATAATATTGTGAAGCACTTCCCTGCTAGCAGAAGTCTCCTTTCTTTTTGCGTTCAATGGGGTAACGAGTTTGAGAAAAGACACCTCTGCCATGGGCCGAAACTCGCTCTGATCCAACCGCCGTCCACAACCTTGGACGGTCCTCTTCAAACTGCATGCCCCATGATATGTTTGCTGACTGTGACGTGAGCCCGCTGTTTCTCGCCCATTCCTTTACAGTAATTCCGCTGTAGTTAAGTGAGCCCACATGACAAAGTATCACGTGAGGATGTGGTCATTAAGTAACCGTATTCCCTGGACAACACAGTGAGTTTCGACCTATGGCAGAGGTCACTTTTCCCGTACTTGTCAGCCCAGCGAACGCAAAAGAAAAGAGAACTCTGCTAGCAGGAAGTGAAGCATCTACAAATTGTGAAGAACTTTATTTTTTAAGGTATTTGCCTACCTTGATGACTTTTAAGAGAGAATTAAACCGGTCCACTTGTTCTCCAAGTACTGTCGTCAAGTCTGAAAATGAAGTACGCACGCTTTAATTAAGATAAACAAATTCATTTATCTTTCTGATTTTTCCTTAAGCCTTTCGTGCCCCGTATGGTCTCAATGCTTTGCATTCCATGATCTCTGAAAAAACGCAGCGTTCTTCCTTACCAAAATTACATACCAACTGAGTTCACTAAGTTACTCGCCTCATTTTGAAATATTAGATTGTTTGTATGTAAATGAGCCCGTCTTGACTTATTCAGCTTGATGAAGATGAACGTGCATCCTGAACAAGTTCAATGCAAGCAAAATTGTGGACTATATACCGGTATCCTTTATTAGTATATACTAAAACAGTGGATAGCGTTGACTGCGCGCGCTGATTGGCTACTCAGCTTGGTAAATGAAAAATTAGGTACAATTTATGTTCTCACCCGAGCTAGTAAACTTGAAACCATCTTCAAGAATCGCGAGCGAGAAGAATCTTCAAGAACGGTTGTGAGGCACATCAGTAACTCGTCCTCGAGATGTGATCTGTGAAAAACAAACAAATAACAAAGATGTGAAAACCCCTGGGTTCCAGTTCTTAACCTTGCAAGTAATCTCTCGCTTAGTGCGTGATCTGCTATTACTGAAAATATCCAAGAAAGTTGTAAAACAAGATTGTCCAGCTTTCTTGAGTTCGTTGGCCAAGTCAGAAAATACCATGATACTCTTTATTTGCCCCCCCCCCCCCCCAAATTTTGCATAGGCATTGTTTCCAATTTCTCTTGAGACTTACAATGGTCTCAGGAGAAATAAAAACAATGCTTGTTCAAAATTTGGGTGGACAAGCAGAGTATTATGGTATTTTCCGCTTCAGCTAATTCCATACTGCAAGCAGTCTCTCGCTTTTCTTTTCGCCTGTCTCGCAAGGGCGCGATCGTCGCGATGACTTTCAGTTGTTTCACCCACGCACCTTGCGAGGATCGCGTTCCCACTTAACTAGGGAGCTTAAATACGCGCGTTTTGGAGACGCGGACGTCAACCGGAAGAGAACATTTCGCGTGCCAGGACAGAGGTATCTTCCAGATCTTTATACTAATCAATTCAAATGGAAAAAATATACTTAGCAATGTAAATGTGGTTGTGGGAAGAAAAGTTAAAAGGGAAAACAGCTCACTCTCGGTTGCCGTCCGCGTCTCAAAAACGCGTGTGCTTGAGCAAAACGAGACTGATTACAGTTTACGGGACAGAACACCTCTGATAATTTTTGAAAAGAAAGAGCTACTTTTCATGTGTTCTGTGAAGGAATCATGGATGCCTTACTGCGCAGAGAGGAACTCGCTCTTTCTTGGCAAAAATGATTGAATCCGTTCCGTTCCGTTTTTGTTCCGTGGCGTTAACGCACCTTTATGGTCTCCTCAAGAATAGTTGCAACTGCCATTGTACAGAACAAACCTTTTTACCTGAACAGTGATAAAGGTGAGAGCATCCCAAGGAATCTGTCCTTCTGCTAAGAAAGTCTTTAAATTGTGTGGAGCGCTCTCTCGATCCGAGTCGTTGAACTCATGCTGTTTAATAAACATCATAGGAACAAAAGATCACTACCAGCATGATGATTCTTCGTGGGGCAAAATTTGTGATTTATTAATAAATTAATTACAATTAATGATGATAACAATAATTACAACAGTAACAATGATAATAATAATATTAATAATGATGATGATGACACTAATGTTGAAGTTGATGACAACAATGATGACGACGATCACGATGACGATGATTATGATGACAATAATGATGATAATGAAGACGACGACCACAACGAAAACGATGACGTTGATAACGATGATGTTGATGACACTAATGTTGAAGTTGATGACAACGACGATGACGACGACGATCACAATGATGTTGATGACAATAATGATGATGATGATGATGACACTAATGTTGAAGTTGATGACAACAATGATAACAACGATCACGATGACGATGATTATGATGACAATAATGATGACGACTATCACAATGATGACGATGATTATGATGACAACAATGACGATGATGATGATGACGACCACAATGAAAACGATGATAATGATGATGACGTTGATAACGATGATGTTGATGACACTAATGTTGAAAATGATGACAACAATGATAATAATGACGACGACGACGATCACAATGATGACGATGATGATGACGATGATGCTTATGACAATAATGACGTTGATGATGACGATGATCTTGATGACAATAATAATGTTGATGATGATGATAACGATGACGACAACCACAATGAAGACGAATGCGATGATGATGACAATAATGATGACGATGACCACAATGAAGATGACGATGATGATGTAAAGTTGAGGATAATGCTGACGACCACAATGAAGACGATGGTGATGATACAATCCAAAAATTCACTTGACTGACCACTCCCCATAGGGGATTTTCAGGGCCAATGAAACAATCACGACAGAACAGAACAATCAATAACAACTGTTAAGAATCTCAACTGGCCAGAGGCAACTAGCTGGCTATTTGCAAGTGCAGCTGAGAAGTTGAGCCAGGGACTACCAGGAACAAATTCAACCAGTGGCCAGAACATGTCGTCCCTCACAGTGACAGGCAATGACTTGGACCAGATATTTCAGACAGTAAATGACGCTTTTGCATATTTGAATGTCTGTGTTTTAATAACTTAATTACAATGTTCATCCTCCAATCTCTTTAGCAGGTCAACATACATAGCAGACATTCTGTGCTAAATATGTAGGACTTATGATTGACAACAACCTTTCTTGGCATCACCACAAAAAGGAAAAAGGAAGGGAAGGGAAGGAAGGAAAAAAAGAAAGGAGGGAAGGAAGGAAGAAGAAAGGAAGGGAAGGAGGGAAGGACGGAACGGAAGGAAGGAAGGGAAGGAAGGGAGGAAACGGAGGGAAGGGAAGGAAGGAAGGAAAGGAAGGAAGGAAAGTAAAGGAAGGAAGAAAGGAAAGGAGGGAAGGACGAAGAACGGAGGAAAGGAAGGAAGGGAAGGAAGGGAAGGATGGAATGGAAGGAAGGAAGAAGAAAGGAGGGAAAGAAGGAAGGAAAGTAAAGGAAGGAAGAAAGGAAAGGAGGGAAGGACGAAGAACGGAGGAAAGGAAGGAAGGGAAGGAAGGAAGGAAGAAGAAATGAGGGAAGGAAGGAAGGAAAGAAAGGAAGGGAAGGAAGAAAGGAAAGGAGGGAAGGAAGGAAGAAAGGAAAGGAAAGGAGGGAAGGAAGGGAAGGAGGGAATGAAGGAAGGAAGGAAAGAGGAAGGGAAGGAAGGAAGGGAAGGAAGGAAGAAGAAATGAGGGAAAGAAGGAAGGAAGGAAGGAAGGAAGGAAGGAAGGAAGGAAGGAAGGAAAGATTCAATGCTGGCAAAGCATTAGCAAAATATAAAGGTCCGCAATTCTAGAAAGGTGTCTCTAGGAAATTGCCTAAAACGGAGGAAAGTTGTTTTTCAGTTGTTGACAATTAAATTCAATTGATTTACAATTGCAACTCCTTTGGAAAATTTACTGACCGTAATTCTTGAATTCGTACGAGTCGGCTATCGCAATCAATCTGCTATCGGGAGCAGAACAAACACATTTTACACAACTATGAGGAACAACGAACTCGCCTATGACGGTGATCAAATTCGACCACGTAGGCGAGTTCACCAGTAGGCGTAGGCGAGTTGGCGTAGGCGAGTTTGCACGTAGGCGAGTTGACCGGATACCGTATGTGGTACTAGCGGGTGGATCGATCGGAAAAACCAAGTTAACAGGGAGTTTAGAGGAACCTCCGCTCCAACTACGGAGTAACTATAAATCGAATAAAATACTCTTTGCAATCAAATTTGCTGAAATTTGTTTTCAAAAAGTGTTTGCATAAGAAGAAAAAAGTCACTTATTTTCACTTTAAAGTTCCCGGGCGCCGCCATCTTGAATAACTGTGATAAGTTACGGCAACCTCGTTCCCAGGGTCTCTCTAGAGAGCCTGGGAACGAGTTTGGAGTTACGGTTGCCCTATTGATCTGACACAAAGAGCTTTTGTTTTGAAACAATAACGCAAGCGTTACACGTCACCAATTCGAAAACAAAACCAAGCGATTCCGAAATTCATTTATTGCGCATACAAACGCTTTATTGAAAAAAGTTCAAACAAATAGACCTTGTTCATAAATGGCGGTCAATTTATAATCCCATTTGTCCAAGTGCAAATTAGCCTACCAAGTCTCGACACTATACAGTGAATTGAAAAGAATTCTTTCCCTAAAGTGAGGCTTGGTAGGCTAATTTGCACATTAACAAAAGAATAATAAAACAGGTGTAATTTATGAATAACGTCTATTTTGATTGTTAACGAAAAATGTGAGGATCACTTATCCATTTCGTCTAAAGGTTACGATCTACGACGAAGAAAATTATAACTTTGAACCATCGTAAGTCTTGAGGGATTATTCAATCTGGTTCACGCCGTACGATATGGGCGAAGAATCCTAAAGATGAACGGACACGAGCGGTTTTAGAATGAAAGTTCACACGGGTCACCCTAAATTTGGCGATTTTTCACGACGCTGTTATTGCCTTGTTGTGTTGTCGTTGCCGTAGGCATCGTCGCTTCGTGAACTCCACCGATTGGTTGCACCCACGACTAGCAACCAACGTGACCTAGAAGCTTTCAATGCGTCATGGCTGCCACGCTGTTTGTACGAAGAAAAGAAGCAAACGAGAAATTTTTTTCTTGTCACCAAGACAGCGGTGATGATGTCACATAAGAGTCAGGGTGGTTTTTGTTACGTTTCCGCTGCCGAAGTTCTCTTGCTGCAGGAGAGTTTGCACCTACAATGAAAGTGTAACTGAAGTATTTCGCAATGATTCCGCCTCGTTCAGCTTGAAATGTATGGGCAACGTATCACATAACTGGATTGGCGCAAACTGCTTCAAAGTAAAGAAAGATCAAAGTCTCTGTGTAGCACCTCATTGACGAAATGTAGAGCATTGGGATATATATTCTACTACGACTTTCATTTTTGATAACTCAATAGAAAATTCAGAACTAGCCCTAAATAAAGGGTACACTCGAACCTGTAACACGTGCGCTTCGCGCTTCCGTTTCGAGAATATTCGTACACCAATTCGGCCGCCCGAACGAAACCCGAAATTCAACAGCCCATTGATCGAGTGATCCAGTGAGCAGCTGAAGCCCCATCACTACACCTCATTGAGACTTCGTCATCAATGAGGTAAAAATGAAAGATTTACCACAGTTGGTTCTTATCAAAACCTTTAATTTGGTACGATTAAGGTGTTGTTTGCAGACTATGGCAAGGAAATGCACTAAAATGCCTGCTGCACGTACAGCACGATTTACTTTTCCTTAGTATATACCGCACAAGTGAATAGTGCTCTCCGAGCGCGCTGATTGGCTGATTGGGAAGTGACTAGCCAAGTATTATTCACCTTAGCCTGATTCTCAGAAGGTCCAGGTCGCTCGTGTCACGCACTCTACTTCGTGCGTGACACGAGCGACCTGGACCGTCTGAGAATCAGGCTATATTCACCTCTACTTCGGTGAATAATTGTTAATTATTAAACCAATAATATTCTTGGCTTCTGGCATTGTCGTTGCTTGACTCCCTTTATCTTTGTTAATAGCACAAAGCGTATTAAAACCGTCGCAAATGGAAAAACCATCCACTGAATTTCTCCAAAATATAACTTGACTTTTAACAGTTTGATTTCTTCAGTAGTGCCGCTCTTTCCTCTAAAAACGTTTCTTATTTTCAACTCACGTTAACGTGGTTGTCACCATAGCAGCAACTAGTCAAACCTTGCCGTGCTTTTACATCGAATACTCTTTAATCCTTCGGCAAACGTTTCAGAGATGAAGAGCCTAAATGATGATCATCGAAGAAGTAGCGAAGTTCTCTTCTGAAATTGAAACGTTCTCACTGTCCGCCAACAAATTTTGGACCCTCCGTAAGATGGTTCTTGGTCTTCTCCATGAACCTTCCCCAAGTGAACAATGTTACCGGAAGTCAAGTGGGTATGCGATCTCTGAGGTACGCGAGGAGGGCCTGGGTTCCTTTTGCAAGTATTGCCGCTCTTGGATTTCTGAATGGGTTCCCCTCCAACTGCAATGACCTGTCAAGTGTTGAATCATCTCAGGTTAAAAATTAGGAGAGGTCAGAGATTTAAAGGATGCCCTT
>NC_090878.1:17947304-17949804 GCF_036669935.1 Montipora foliosa | reverse complement strand
GCATGTTTACTCGCGAAACAGTGAAGCATCTGTGTCAAATGATGCCAAGCTACCGGGTTTTTGTTTTTGTTAGTTTTCTTTTTATTTCGATTGTTATAAATTTTGACAAGAAATGTGCGAATTCAACACAAAGATCACAATCGCGCAACTCTCAGAGGTTGACCATTGTTTCTGGAAAATCAAAAATTTACTCTCCAAGACAAGGTTATTTATCACCAGGTAATTCCATCGTTTTGGTAATAGCAGCTACTTTATTATTCATCAGCGTCACAATCTTTTGCCGATTTTGGGGGTCATTTTGTTGAAACTCAAGCACGCTTCCAACAGACCTGTTTATTTTCGTGACTAATGCGTTACCACAAAAATTCTCCCCGTATCACATTTCAACACATGTATGCAAATTTGCTAAGCTCGAAAATTACACAACATGATAAATTTACAAAAGCTAGAAATTTCACAGAAATATTTTCCAGCGAAACATTTATTGAAACAAGCAACATATTTGCTATAAGAGGCAAGAAACCCTTCCTATTTCAGTTGCGTGCGTGCAAGCGAAACAAACAATCACAAAGCATATGCAATTAAATAAATTTCTGACAGTTCACATTCAACCCTTTTCGAAAGAACCTTGACCGTAAATAATAAAGCACAAAAGAGACAACAAGCTTTCATTCAAGTAATTTTTCACTGTCACATTTCCAAATATTTTACACCTTTGCTGAGTTGAGTACAAAATACCGGTAAATGTTAATTGTCAGACAACTAAGATGCGACTTGAGTAAACACTGTGATGCATTCTTGTTGGCGTTCGATTCCTTCAATGTTAATTTGTTAAATCATAGTTAGTAACTATGGTTAAATCCATAAAAAAATTGCTATTTGATTTCCGTGTTTTATATAATACCAAGTTAGTAAAATATTAGAAACAAAGCTCACTTGATATCCAAAGGCGAAAAATGAAATTGTTGTCGAAGACCATTACTCGTCTCTTACAATCCAGATATTTATTTTTCAGCGCTGTCTTGCTCATACAATTGACGACCATTCTTGAGCTCCATGAGGGTATATTTTGTTTAAAGATCCACTAAAACGCCATTCACGTCAATGACTTATTAGTGAAATTTCCAATTGTTATACTGGAAGACTGTGCAAAGTTGAGAACAGGTAAATACAAATCTGACAAATAGCGAGACAACTGAGATAACAGATCCACTATATGGATTCCTTATCTGTCTTTGTTGAACCCACACTGAGTTACCAGAGAACTGTTCATTTGGTTTGAGTGTTGTACAAAACACCACGCTTGGCAAAATGTTAGGAAGACTGCTCACTTTGATTACGGCTCGACGGGCGACAGATTGTTGTCGAAGTCCATTACTCGTCGCTTCTAACATTCGACCGCCTGTCCTGTCCAGTATCCAATTCGCTTGCCATTATTGAGCTTCATTAGGATACATTTTGTTCAAAGATCCCCTAAAACGCCATTCGCGTTACATGACTTTCGACGCCATTGCCGGTTAAGTTAATCGTTCTACTGTGTCCACCAGAGAAATCTACGCATTTCCCACTACCCTCTCGATCCTAAGAAAATACGCGTAGAAGGCTCTATGCACAAAGACACCACTTAGCAGGGGAGTGACAGGCAGGACTTTTACCGACACGGAAAAAAATAAAAAAAAAAAAAAGAAAACGAAAAATAAAAAAACGACGAAATTAAAGACAGATTCCGACTGGGTTGGCAACCCAGTAATTAAGTCTGAGTGGAGAGGTAATATTTAAACACACACAGTAAGCTCTAAAACTTTTAAATTTAGCGGTGCTATGCTTGGAACCAGTTCTTGAATGAAGCAAAACTCGCCGACTCAATCCCTTCATTTAAAGTGCCCCTGTGATAAAAAAATCAGTTCTTTTTTTTTCTTCAGATTTTGAAAGTGCCTTTGCTTAACACCTGACTGCCAAAATTTTGAGCTTTGACTTTTATCCAGAGGCCTTTTAGTTTGAGTGTAAGTTTTATATTTCACGGCCACCCATTACTCACGTTCACAACTGACAGATTGGACCTCAGAGGGCTAGATCCAGGGAAAAGTGACGTGAAAGGCACACGAGCTTAAACTTTCAGCGTGTGAATGTAGCTTGTTATATATGCAAAACGCGAGTTTAAGGTGGCTAGGTGTCTCAAACCAGTTTCAACACTTGAAAGAAACGTTCTTATTAGAAGGATTGACACTACAACACTTTATCACTTAACAGCAATGTTGTGGTACCATATTAAATACCAATTATTGCTGAAAAAGATTCGGTCATTTTTGTGACGTAAAAGGTTACCGTGGCAACAGGAAAGCCCTGCAAACACACCCCATATTTTGGCTCTAGCTGCTCATATCTCAAAAACGAACTCGGTGACTCCCTTTTTGTTATTTTTTGAAATGTAATCAGCATGCCCGAATGAAACTTTCTGCAAGGTTTACAAAAATTCTTTGGAGTTTAGAGCCACCTTAAC
>NC_090878.1:17934804-17942304 GCF_036669935.1 Montipora foliosa | reverse complement strand
GCAAGATAATAGCAGATCCAACATGGCGGACATCGCGAATAAGGTCTATTGGCCATTTCCGAGTTCATGTCTGCCTCCTCTTCAAAGCGAGTCTAAGTGCAAAGTTTTTGTGATGGTAATTAGTTCTACTTCACATATGAATGAAAACTTATTTTTATAAGAAAAAGTTCGCACTTAGACTCGCTTTGAAGAGGAGGCAGACATGAACTCGGAAATGGCCTATTCTGAGGCATGGAAAGAAGCCACTTCCCTCTGGAAACTGCCGCCATCTTTGTTTGCCTGACGAGCGAGCGTGATCTGGAGGAAAGCGACGAATCACACCCAGTGGGTAGGGAGTTAAAAAAATACTTTTCCTGCTTGTCTACCTCATTCCCTAACTGGAAATTAAACTCACCCAAGTTTCTGGAAACTTGAGAGGACACGAACACATTTTTAATTCCCGTTAACGCATGTCGTATCAGAAGAAATTTTAAAAGCGATGTTGAATTTTGGAAACCCTTCCCTTTGTAGCGGAGTTATAGAAGTTTGATTCTCGAAAACCCATGGACTGGTCAGGGAAAAAATTGGAACCCGGACTTATTGATCCTAAAAGGAATTCTGCTTTTTCAAAGAAAACTCACGAATGGACTATGAATAAAATAAATCAATGTTCAAAACAAATTCTTTTGCTCCTATCAGAGTCTGCATTAAGTGTATAGAGCGAGTTTCAATCGAGTGTCGTAAAACCAAAACCCAAAGTAATTACTTTGGCCAATCAAAAGGACGAAGACAATCCAGTAAACCAATCAAAACTCGGAGTATTTACACGTAGCCGACACAAAGCGCAGGAAAAACATGCACGCGCGAGCCAAGATTGGTTTTGGTTTAACTTCTGAGTGGTTGAAAAAGTGGCGCGAGAACTTTGAACCAATCACTGAGTGAGGTAATCATGACCCAAAGCAATTCGCTAATTACTTCTCAGTCGAAGCATGCAGTGGGAGTGGAGCGAATGAATCAAGTATTTTTACTGCTGTGGCTATTTCACAAACAGCGCAGTTAATAAAATAAGCCATTTTCAAACTTTATAATTCCTTTACGATGCACAAATAACGTCTTTCCTTTACGATGAAGACATTTGAAACAAGCAGTTAAGCAATGGCACCAGTACTAAATAGTTACCTTAAATCCAAAGAAGAAAGCTTCGAAAAGCAGCCAAATTCTGAAGGAAGACTTCCAATTTTGTTCATTGACACGTTAAGGTCTGTTAGACTTTTCGCCAAGGTGCAGAGCCTGCAAGGAAAGGAAAATTCAGTTTGCAATAATACACCCCATGCCATCTATTATAGCAGTTTACCGTTTTCAAAAAAGTGGCGCACGACCGAAACCAAACAAAGGCTATGACCAATTACAATAGACGTAGAAAATCAAATAAGCCAATCACGACGCAAGACAAATACACCATATGCAGCCGGCGGTAAGCGCGGGAAGACGAAAACGAGCCAATCAAAATTGGTTCGGCTACTGCCTCTGATTGGATAAAAATGTGGCGCAGGGGTTTTTCAGCGAATCACAATGCATTTCAATAAGAAACAAGGCAACCACAAAAATTACGTTCGAGACCGCGATTTTCACACGACCTTGGAAGAAAAACACGAAAACAGAACGCAAACAAACATAAACTTAGACTAGCTTATCGAACATGCGAGTACAAACAAAGCGCAACAGGTTGGCACATTGATGAGTTCTGCACACATAAGGATTTTCGTTGGCGGTAAAAGCAAGAGGCTTTGTTTCTTTCCTTTCCCACCCTGGTGATGGACAATTCGAATGCTTTTTTCAAGGTCATGTGCAAAGTCGCTCCACTAGCCTAAGGGCTACATTTTGGTACTAAAACTACACTTTGCGGGCTAAAATTCCAAACTTGCCGGAGACAACCCACCAGCTAGTTGGAAGCGACCGGAATAAATCCGCCAACGACAGACGTCTTTCTAACAGACCGGAGGGAGGAGGGGAGAGGAATGTAAGGGGGGGGGGGGAGGGAAGTGGGGAGGGGTGAGAGAGAAGGGGGGGGGAAGGGCCGGGGCCTGTACATCTCTTACCTGGCTGGTATTTCAATGAGGGCATTCTTGCTGATGTTCAGGGTGCTGACATCTCCTGCAATAGCAGCATCCCACACCTCATCAGGTATACAAGTAACCTTTTTGTTGCTGCGACGAAAAATCAGAAGTCGAATTGTGTTGGTCAAGCCAAAAGCCACAAACGACCCGGTGGATTGACAGCAAAAACGACAAGAATGGAAAAAAGCATGAAAAAATAATGGAGCATGTACCATCAGAGGTACTCAGTGCTTAGAGCTTGGCAGGTTGTGGATTCATGTCCCATATAGGGCAATTCGACTATGGGACTGCGAACGCGTTGGAGAAGCGCGGAACCAAGTTATCGAGAACAACCTCAATCCCTTTAACGTACTAATTCGACTATGTGACCGCATGATGCAGTTTCAGTGACAGCCCAAAGCCTTCAGATCTGAGTGCGAAATCAAGTTGGACAACGAGTCGTGCCAGACGTTGTCAAGCAACAAACCTCACAATTGTGTCACAAGAATAGATTACTAAATTTATTACTGAGTTGGCTCACAAAGCCCGGCTTTGATTTAGTATTTTTTCATGCTAGAGCGGTTTTCAATTGAGTGTCGAAAGTAATTGGCGAATTGCTTTGGTTTTGCATTACTTCACTCAATGATTGGTTCAGAGTTCTCGCGCCACTTTTTCAACCAATCAGAAGTGAAACCAAAACCAATCTTGGCTCGCGCGTGCACATTTCCCACGCTTTGTGTCGGCTTCGTGTAATTACTGCGAGCTTTTTAGTGGCCAAAATAATTACTTTGGTTTCGGTTTTACGACACTCGATTGAAACTCGCTCTATCTGCCATCTTCTGTCTAAACTAACAGCTCAACTTTATTGCAGTATTTTTTTAATGACAAGATCTATCAATCGCACTCCTGTTCTCAATCAAATGGCTTTTTTCCCTGTGCCATAATTATACCTGTAATTGAGTGTTTTAGTGCTGGAAATCGTGTGTACATCAAGTCCTCTTGAAGCAGTTGGCAATGGTGAACCAGTTGACAATGACGAACCAGTTGACAATGACGTCACAGGGGCATCCGTGCTATCACACTTCTCTTCTTCTGAAAAAGAAAAGTCACACTGTTGCTTATGTGTTTCAACAAAATTCATTTAGCTGGCGTTTTCTTCCTGAGTTTTTGTGCAGCATGCATTGAATATCAAAATGATCAACATCCAAATCACATTTTAAAAAATATAGATTCTCCGGCAATAAAGAAAGAGCCCACGCATTTTACAGAAATACTCACCTAGCTGCAGTGAACTTAAACATATATATTAAAGATACATGTACAAAAAATGTAACTAATAATGCTTAAAGGGGCTAGGTCACGCTATTTTAGGTAATTTTGTTTAATTTTGTTAATTATGAGCTTTAAACGTCAAATTGGCAAAGCAAAAGTCTTTCATTTGCAAAACCACTGCCACATAACAACTGAGAATGATTTTCCTGCTGTGTAAATGCCATTTTGATATAGACTGATATAAATTTGAAAAAAGGTGGGCCGACGTTTTTCAAAATTACCCAAATTCAATCCATTTCAATCCTCTCCAGTTTTGTCCATCCACGTCCCTTCTTGGCTTCCCTGTGTTTTGTTAGAGTTCTTCTATAGTTTTGAACAGTTATTTTGATATTTTAGTTAATTCTACGACCATTCGATCATTGCTGAAATTGCCTAAAATTGCGTGACCTATCTGGACAAATTGCGTGACCTAGCCCCTTCAAGGAGTAATGCGCCCGTGGGAAGGATGGGAATCCCGTTGCTTGGTGACAGGCAAAAGGACAGTCTTAGGCAGGATTCGAACCTACGACCTCCAAAAGAAAGGTCGGATGCTCTACCTACTGAGCTATTACATGGGTGGATCCAGGATTTTTCTTAGGAGGGGGTGCATACTAAGGAATTGCGTAGCTGACTGGTGAGGGTTTTTTTTTTTTGGCAAAATGCCAGTTGTATTAGAAAGCCATAAATCATCTCGTGGGGGGGGGGGGGGGGGAGGGGGGTGCGCTCCCCTGCACCCTCCCTGTAGATCCGCGCCGGTATGACTTTGTAGAGCCCGCAGACCAGCAGGACACATTGTCCATTCAGGACCTAGATAAACGACCTACAATACTCGTCACAAATCGTTGAAACAGACACCGTTTCTCTCGAATTTTCTGGAAAAAATCCAGAGATTTCTACTTCACACTGTTTTCCCAACTGAAATGTGCCTTCTCCCTCCCCAATGTTGAGCCACGCGTGTTTTGAAGCACTGAGACCACTTTGATACCCAAATCAACATTGGGGAAGGGGAAACAGCCGCAAGTGTTTCACGATTTTTGACGAGTATTGTAGCTTTCCAGTGAGTTCTAGTAGCTCAACGAGTAGAGCATCCGTCGATTGTTACAGAGGTCGTAGGTTCGAATACTGCCCAGGGGCCCGTTTCTCGAAAGTCCCGAAAGTCCCGTTTCGGGCCAGAAAAGCCGCTCTTTAAATCATCTTCGTACTTGAGATACAGAGGGAATTATGACACCCGAAAATGGCCCGGGATCCGGGTTCGGGACTTTCGAGAAACGGGTCTCGGGACTGTGATTTTTCGGTTGTCTTTTCGCCCGTTGCCAAGCAATTACAATGGAGGTTAAAATTCTTGGGACATTTTGCGCTATGAAGATAAATCCATGGCACTTCCGCCAACAATGTTGAATTTTGTGCGCCATATGTCCCAAACGTCTTGTAAGACTGTTTACTTTTAACAACATAAGGGGAGTTTAAGAAATGACAACGACAACGGCGACGGCAACTAGAACGCCACAAATTTGCATATTTCGTGGGCAAAAACCATAGTTTTGCACGCCCTGCACGTGTATTTTTCACTTTTGTCCATTTCTTTGCCATCGTCAGCAAAACTGCAACGTGAAAAAGGCAAATTTGAGATTTTATGAAGAACGTCAGCACTTGAAGATGAATTTCCATTTTCTCCCCTAAATTAAGTACCGTTCCGACCAGTGTCGTTTTTGAGGAAATACCACACCCTTGTCACAATAAAAAGAATGAAAGTCACGAAGTGATTACAATAACGTGAATTTATATTTTGAGATGACGTTCTAGTTGCCGTCGCCGTTGTCGTTGCTTAATAGGGAACTTAAGCAACGACGACGGCGACGGCAACGAGAACGTCATCTCAAAATATAAATTCGCGTTATTATAATCGCTTCGTTACTATTTCAACTTTTTTAATATGACGGGGGTGTGGTAGTTCCTCAAAAATGACGCTCGTAGGAACGGAGCTTAATTAAGGGCAGAAAATGAAAATTTATCCTCAAGTAATGACGTTGTCCATAAAACCTCAAATTTGGCTGTTTCACGTTGTAGTTTTGCTGACGACGGCAAAGAAATGGACAAAAGTGAAAAACACACGTGCAGGGCGTGCAAAGCTATTGTTTTTGCCCACTAAATATGCAAATTTGTGACGTTCTCGTTGCCGTCGACGTTGTCGTTGCTTAAGTTCCCTATTAAGTTCCCTTTATTATATGACTAGCTCCGTGAGCGGGCAAGATGAACCAAATCGCGCGCTCTGATTGGCTACCCGAGCGGGCAAGATGGAGCGATACTGCCCGCTCGGGATTTCTCGCTTGGTCCCGCAAGATCAAAGATCATTTTTTGGTGTTTTAAGTCATATAATAAATCCTTTATTGACCAAGATTGTTCGGTCAAGATGACTGGATATTGGCCTCGTTCTTTTTTTGCGTGTTTATGGACCGAGACGAAGTCGAGGTCCATAAACACGCAAAAAAAGAACTTGGCCAATATCCAGTCATCTTGACCTCACGCTTGGTCAATAACCCATACATATTGCATGTAGGAAGAGGAAGGGGGAGGGACAGTGAACACTCCCCCCCCCCCCCAGTTATGGTGAAATACCAATTTCTCACTCGATTTACAAAAAAGTTTTTTTTTTTTTTTTTGGTATTTCCTTGACTTTTCCAAGGAATTCTGTCCCCCACTGTAATTTCCCACGTACAAAAGCGTTTGTTCCGAAACTTTCCGAATCCAAAACGACTTTCGGAACTTTAATCCGCTTGCAGAAGTAAAAATCTGCTCTTTCAACATGATACCAAGAGGACGAAAAGCAATACTTTTGCCAAGTTTTGAAAATGTCATTTTTTTAAAGATACAAAAGCAGTGGGAGGTTTTCACAAGACATCATCGCCGCCATGTTGACGGACAAAAACAAAAGATCTGTCATTAGCTTCTCTTGTTCGTCCACCAGAAGTCGTACATTTCTCTGTTGTTATTAGTTTCCTTAGAGGTTGGTTGAAACCGTCCTATAATGTCATCCACAAATAGCCTAAAACTTTCGAGGATTTAGCTTAACACACGAAAGAATTCACTTTGTTACATTGCCACTTACGAGGTATTCTACTCCTGAGATGTTTCAGAACTGCCTGCGTCCCTCTCTTCAATAATAATAGTGGAAAAAAAGAAAGAAAAACAATATTTGTTCAAAATTCAATGCAAGATCAAATATATCGCACGTAGATTATAGAACAATTTTAATGGAAAGCCGCGAAAAATTGCTCAGCATTCCATCCGGAAGGTACCTCACTTTTTCTTTCTCCTCCGAAACCAAAAGTGAAATAAATACTTCGACTGGCCAAACTAACAATCGAATTTCGATATACTATCAATTTGCACTCTTCCACAAAAAGTATCAATACCCAAGAGCCCTAAAGGCACTCACAAATGAGGAAACATTGTTTCCCAAAATGTTTCCTCGGCGCGCAAACGAGGAAACATTTGCTGAGGAAACAAAATGTTTCTGAACAAAATTCAGAAAGATTTTATCTTCCGCAACAAATGTTTCCAGGGGCCGCAAACAGGGAAAGATTTGCTTCCGCAACATTGTTTCCTCGTTTGCGGACGCCATAGCATGATTATTCAATAGCCCATTTCCGAGTTACTGCATGCCTCAGTTTCAAAGCGAGTCCTGGTGCTCAACCATTCAAATGGAAATGAGTTGCTTATTCTCATGCAAATCAAACTCATTTCCATTTCAATAGTTGAGCACCAAGACTCACTTCGAAACCGAGACAAACAGCAACTCGGAAATGGCCTATTGTTTTAAGATGAATTCTGAAATATCAAAATTGGTCCACATGTTCAAAAATAGCTAGCCTGCGTAGCTAGCGATGTATTTTACCGCGGGATTTTTTTCAACACGCGCGAATAAACCGTTCCGTTGTGTTTTGGCCGCGATTGCGGGTGGGGATCTCAAAACTACTCGTCACCATGCCACTCGCAGCCAAAACACAACAGAGCAACCACTTAAACACTAACAGGGCTGAATAACGTCTACGCATGTGCAAGCTGTCATGACAACAGTGATCAAATTTCGGCGCGAAGGTGATATGTTGTTCTT
>NC_090878.1:17927304-17932304 GCF_036669935.1 Montipora foliosa | reverse complement strand
AGCTGAACGTGTACTTTCCTTGTTTTCCAGGGCTGTCTCAAGTTGATTGGAATTCTTTGAAGAAGTTTTCTACGAAGATACACACCAAGACAATTATTCCTGTGCTTTTTTCATGATTGTTACACTGTTTGATATGAATAAAAATTGTGCTGTTCTGGTTGAGGTGGAGTTGGTGCTCTTAGCCAAGCAATATTATTGACTGGTTCTAAAAATATTTTTGTCCTGACCTTTGAAGTCATGAGGTAAAAAAATTAATAATTCAATTTTATATAGCGCTAATTGTATAAAATATTCATAAGCACTTTACATTTTAAAATATAAAATTATAAAAAGTGGCATAACAATAAAAAAGGTAATAAAAAACGCAGTACGAAGGTTTTGTTTTATGTAACACCAAATAAATTAATTAATTAAATGTGTTTTTTTTTATTTTTAATTAATTTATTTATTACATATATATTTTATGTAATAATTTTCATATCCCCTTAGTATATAAGACTTAATTTTCTGGATAAAAATAAAATGAGGAAGAGAATAAACATTTGTACACTGACCTTTGGTGGAATGTAATAAGACTGCTTTGATAAGGCATTGTCTGCTATCGTAGCGCCTTTATTTCACCAGCGTATCCCTGGCCGATAATTGTGGGTGTTAGCTCCTAACCTATCAAATAGATGGTAAAATCTCTTGGGGATGCTTCTTTTACACAGCTGCGTGGAGTGTTCAAGAAATGGAGAGGAACAATACTTGTTTGCTTCACGGCTTGCTCTTATCCAGTACCGAGTACAGGCCCAACAATTTAAATGTCCGTTTACAAATCGGGTAATGGCCTCGTCAAACCGCCTCAGGAGACCTTGGCATTCTTCCCCAGTTCTTGTTCGCTTTACAAACCAACAAATCCGGTCCGTGGGCTTTCCATAACACCCCAGCAACAACAAAATAAACGTAACCCATATCAACCCCACGTAACTCATCTCTTCGATGGACAATCGATAAAGTTCGCGCAAAAAACTATCGGGTTTCCGCACTTTTTTCACCTTTTGTACATACTTTAAACCCTTTTGTACAAAACGGTGTGGAAAGACCTATTTTTGACGGACCTCTTCTGAAAACGTCAAGCTCCCTTTTTCAGTTAAACGCTCCTTTTTCACAAAAGACCGGGGTCTACACGAGAATTTTCGAAAACGTCGCCATTTTCATAAGGATTGTTGTGGTACTTAGGCCGCACGCAATCGATCGCGCCAAGACAGCTGGCACATGCGCAGACGTTATTCAGCCCTGTTTTAAACACTTGCTTGCGCGTGTTTGAATAATACCGCGATAAAATATTCCGCCGGATACGCAGGCTAAGTTATAGCCAATCAGTGCACCTTGACATCGACTATGACAACCATACCATAACAACATCTCTCCGTATACTCTTCAAGGGGTTACCATCCAAAACCAACGACTTGAGATTTTCCATTGTTCCCATTGCATATGGGAGACTAAAACAGAACAAAACGCAAAGAAATGCTTTTCTTTCTAAGCTTTCAGCAAATCGAGTTACCGGGAAAAGGTATTGGGCTGCGAGTTCTTTGTACAGTAATTCACTTTCGCCTAGGGCCCGGTTATTCAAAGGCCGATTAACGCTAATCCCAGATTTAAAATTAACCAAGGAATTTATGAGTCTACTCTCAAATGCAGTACAACGCTGATACTCGGCAGAACTTTACATTAATGAAGGGGTAGTTTCTAAAGAAACTGTGGTGCTGCCTCGGTGGGGAAGTAGTATACAAAAATTTGGTTTTAACCACGCTACCCCTTCATTCATTTGTTATTCAACCGCTGCGACCACTAACCTTGTGTTCTAGTATTTTTTTAATCCACAGATTTCTAACAGGAGACCCAAGATTTTCTTCTTAAAAGGATTCGCTCTGACGAAGGGCTAACGCTCGAAACGTCAGCTTTTAGAATCTCTGTACGGTGGCCAATTTACATTATCAACTCCGTTGATAAAACCAAATTTTTGTATAGAACTTTACATTAGAAGAGGTAAATCTTGAAAAACAAAAATAAGCAAAAGAAACTTTCACCAAAACGTTGAAAACATGAAAGAAAAAGTTACGCTAATCCTGGATTATGTTAATCGGCTTTCGAACAACGGGGCCCAGGATTGTAAGTACAGTATACAACACCCGCAGATAAGAACCTACAATTTAAGAACCTGTTGGGCTAAAAATTTCATTTTAGATCCCCTTTGCATAAGACAAAAGTTAGCCTAAAAATTAAACAGGTTCTTATTTTAGAAAATAACCTTGTAACTGGAAGAACGACTTTGATTTGTCTCGTGGATTTTGAGAATTCTGGCCTCTATAGACCTCTTTCACATTGGCTGCCAAATAAACTATTCTTTTGCTTTAATGCTAATAAGCCTTTCTAGCCTCGTTGCGACGAGCAAATTTCAAAATAACTTTTGTTTCATAATGAGGGCATGCGCAGTAGGTCTAATTAACGTAAACACAAAATACTACGTAAATGTTGTCGCCATTTATGAAAGTGGTCTATTGCTTGATTGTAAATAGAACGGTTTTCAAATGAGTGTCGTAAAACCAAAACCAAAGTAATTACTTTGGCCAATCAAAAAGGACGGAGACAATCCGTTAAACCAATCAAAACTCGAAGTAATTACACGTAGCCGACACAAAGCGCGGGAAAATGTGCACGCGCGAGCCACGACTGGTTTTGGCTTCACTTCTGATTGGTTGAAAAAATGGCGCGATAACTTTGAACCAATCACTGAGTGAAGTAATCATAAACCAAAGCAATTCGCTAATTACTTTCGACACTCAATTGAAAACCGCTCTAGGCCTTCACGATTCGCAGGCCTATACATTTTACATGTTACAGTTTTGTATCAAGATTTCATGTCTAGAACATTGAGGACATAATGTAAAGAATAAGATAAGCAATAATCTTGCTTTAAGGTTGTTACTGTAAGTATCTAGAAACTTGTCATAGAGTATACATCTTTTGTGGAAATAAGACCAATTTTATTCAAGAACCTAGACAGCCTAAAACTACTGTATATACCACTTTTATAAGAACCTATTTTGCCTAAAACTTGTCATAGAGTATACATCTTTTGTGGAAATAAGACCAATTTTATTCAAGAACCTAGACAGCCTAAAACTACGGTATATACCACTTTTATAAGAACCTATTTTGCCTAACTTGGAAAAATCTCGTTTGTTATATATGCGTGTGTTTAGTGTAAAGAGACATACACTGGATGTCGCACATTGTAAAAAATCGAAGGGTCAGCCACTAGGTTACACGATTCAACAGAATTAACTGTTGGCGTTTGCATTGGTTTTAAGTTTAACATCAAGGGTTTAAGTAACTGCTTACTTTGGGATTTGACTTGAGAAGACAGTGTCACTTATTGCATGTGTTTCCAGACACAAACAATGTTAAAATTGAGCAGAAGGACGAGAGAATATTTCGCCGCGCTCACAAAGAAGGTGTGCATCTCCAGTCAATTCCATGACCTTCAAGTAAATCTTGGCAGAGTTACATTAAGGGTCATTTACACTGTAGGTATGAGAGAGCTCTATATAAAAACTTCCTTGTACTCCTGAATGTAAAGTTACATAATTTTATAGTTGCAAAGAATTCCATGGGGGTTCCGAGAAGTTTTGTAGGATTCGGTGGAATTTTGAAGTCATTAATTTTGATAAAATCCCCTGGCTTATAAAGGTACTGTCACACTGTGCAATTTTTCGTGCAACTTGTCTCGCAAACGCCATTTGTACAAACGTTCTTACATTACACGGGTGTTACACTGAGCAACGTTTCATGCAACTTGCCTCGTTTCAATGATCACATGAGGTTAAACGAACATTTTCATTGGCTGGTGCCGCAAACCGTTGCGACCACAAGTTGCAGGACAGATGTTACACCGCACAATGCTTTAAAAATTCATTGCAACCGTTGCGGAAAGTAGAATTCAATTCTACTTTCCGAAACGGTTTCTGCAAGTGGTCTTGCAACGTTTTTGGCCGTTGCGAGGTATGTTCCATTGGGCAAAGATTCTTACAACTTGTCTCGCAATGGCCTTGCGAGACAAGTTGCACGAAAAATTGTACAACAGCGCCTTAAGTACGTAGGAAAATAACTTACCCTGAAATATCATTGTTTGCCAAGTCAAGCCGTTCTAGATTCTTTAGAACAGTTATCTCATCTGGAATGCTAGAAAGTGATAAAATTAATGTTGATTAAAAGATAATAACAATATTCGTGGAAACTTGGTAAAGAGCTACAGATTGCAACTTGTGGAAGCGCTTTCCTTTCTTGCAGAAATTTAAACCTCCGTTACGTTAATTTAAAATGCAGTTAAAGCTATCTCAATTAACGAACACTTTGAAAGCAGTTGTACTAATGGACACTAAAAAGAACCATTCATTTTAACTTCTTACAACTCTGTATTTTTGAATTCCTCGAAGGACGGTGCTTATTATTATTGCGCATACGTTCTGCACATCTCGAGATACTCTGGATTACTATGGGTGGTGCTTCCTTAGGGATAAATTATGTCTGAAAAAGGCGTGATCTTTTACGCGGTTTATAAGTAAGTTAGTGCGCGGCTTTCGGAGCAAAAAGTTCCCGGTTCGATCCTCGGTGACTTCAACGTCTGTTTCGACTTTCCTCTGATCCGTCTAGCTATAGTTAACAACTATTCACCGAAGTGGAGGTGGCTAGCGGTGGATATTTACCGAGTCGCGAAGCCGCGAGGTAAATATCCAACGTAGTGGCTAAAACAGTGAGATAATACACAGCACAAAAAATTAATTAGGATGTTTTCTTCACTTATCACAGATGCAAATCGGGATGCCATTTTTTCCCGAGTTGCTCGGAGGTAAATAGCACAGGATATTCGGAGTTTGACGAGCCAATCAGCGCGCGAGTTCAACGCTATCCACTGTTCTAGTATATACTAACTATAAATATCCATAAAACGG
>NC_090878.1:17911817-17927204 GCF_036669935.1 Montipora foliosa | reverse complement strand
AAAACGCTTGTTTTAGCCTCTAAATAACACGTTTTATGAAAACTGCTATTTTGCAGTGTTTGCAGCAGTTTTCCAGTAAAAACAGCAAAAACGTTTATCATGACCAATTTTTAAAAAAGTTAAAATTACAGTGCCAGTGCAAAATTGTGCAAAACGTTCGTTTTAGCCTCTAAATAACAAGTTATGAAAACTGCTATTTTGCAGTGTTTGCAGCAGTTTTCCAGTAAAAACAGCAAAAACGTTTATCATGACCAATTTTTAAAAAAGTTAAAATTACAGTGCCAGTGCAAAATTGTGCAAAACGTTCGTTTTAGCCTCTAAATAACACGTTTTATAAAAACAACTATTTTGCAGTGTTTGCAGCAGTTTTCCAGTAAAAACAGCAAAAACGTTTATCATGACCAATTTTTAAAAAAGTTAAAATTACAGTGCCAGTGCAAAATTGTGCAAAACGTTCGTTTTAGCCTCTAAATAACACGTTTTATGAAAACTGCTATTTTGCAGTGTTTGCAGCAGTTTTCCAGTAAAAACAGCAAAAACGTTTATCATGACCAATTTTAAAAAAAGTTAAAATTACAGTGCCAGTGCAAAATTGTGCAAAACGTTCGTTTTAGCCTCTAAATAACACGTTTTATGAAAACTGCTATTTTGCAGTTTGCAGCAGTTTTCCAGTAAACAGCAAAAACGTTTATCAGAACAATTTTAAAAAAGTTAAAATTACAGTGCCAGTGCAAAATTGTGCAAAACGTTCGTTTTAGCCTCTAAATAACACGTTTTATGAAAACTGCTATTTTGCAGTGTTTGCAGCAGTTTTCCAGTAAAAACAGCAAAAACGTTTATCATGACCAATTTTTAAAAAAGTTAAAATTACAGTGCCAGTGCAAAATTGTGCAAAACGTTCGTTTTAGCCTCTAAATAACACGTTTTATGAAAACTGCTATTTTGCAGTGTTTGCAGCAGTTTTCCAGTAAAAACAGCAAAAACGTTTATCATGACCAATTTTTAAAAAAGTTAAAATTACAGTGCCAGTGCAAAATTGTGCAAAACGTTCGTTTTAGCCTCTAAATAACACGTTTTATGAAAACTGCTATTTTGCAGTGTTTGCAGCAGTTTTCCAGTAAAAACAGCAAAAACGTTTATCATGACCATTTTTAAAAAAGTTAAAATTACAGTGCCAGTGCAAAATTGTGCAAAACGTTCGTTTTAGCCTCTAAATAACACGTTTTATGAAAACTGCTATTTTGCAGTGTTTGCAGCAGTTTTCCAGTAAAAACAGCAAAAACGTTTATCATGACCAATTTTTAAAAAAGTTAAAATTACAGTGCCAGTGCAAAATTGTGCAAAACGTTCGTTTTAGCCTCTAAATAACACGTTTTATGAAAACTGCTATTTTGCAGTGTTTGCAGCAGTTTTCCAGTAAAAACAGCAAAAACGTTTATCATGACCAATTTTTAAAAAAGTTAAAATTACAGTGCCAGTGCAAAATTGTGCAAAACGTTCGTTTTAGCCTCTAAATAACACGTTTTATGAAAACTGCTATTTTGCAGTGTTTGCAGCAGTTTTCCAGTAAAAACAGCAAAAACGTTTATCATGACCAATTTTTAAAAAAGTTAAAATTACAGTGCCAGTGCAAAATTGTGCAAAACGTTCGTTTTAGCCTCTAAATAACACGTTTTATGAAAACTGCTATTTTGCAGTGTTTGCAGCAGTTTTCCAGTAAAAACAGCAAAAACGTTTATCATGACCAATTTTAAAAAAGTTAAAATTACAGTGCCAGTGCAAAATTGTGCAAAACGTTCGTTTTAGCCTCTAAATAACACGTTTTATGAAAACTGCTATTTTGCAGTGTTTGCAGCAGTTTTCCAGTAAAAACAGCAAAAACGTTTATCATGACCAATTTTTAAAAAAGTTAAAATTACAGTGCCAGTGCAAAATTGTGCAAAACGTTCGTTTTAGCCTCTAAATAACACGTTTTATGAAAACTGCTATTTTGCAGTGTTTGCAGCAGTTTTCCAGTAAAAACAGCAAAAACGTTTATCATGACCAATTTTTAAAAAGTTAAAATTACAGTGCCAGTGCAAAATTGTGCAAAACGTTCGTTTTAGCCTCTAAATAACACGTTTTATGAAAACTGCTATTTTGCAGTGTTTGCAGCAGTTTTCCAGTAAAAACAGCAAAAACGTTTATCATGACCAATTTTTAAAAAAGTTAAAATTACAGTGCCAGTGCAAAATTGTGCAAAACGTTCGTTTTAGCCTCTAAATAACACGTTTTATGAAAACTGCTATTTTGCAGTGTTTGCAGCAGTTTTCCAGTAAAAACAGCAAAAACGTTTATCATGACCAATTTTAAAAAAGTTAAAATTACAGTGCCAGTGCAAAATTGTGCAAAACGTTCGTTTTAGCCTCTAAATAACACGTTTTATGAAAACTGCTATTTTGCAGTGTTTGCAGCAGTTTTCCAGTAAAAACAGCAAAAACGTTTATCATGACCAATTTTAAAAAAGTTAAAATTACAGTGCCAGTGCAAAATTGTGCAAAACGTTCGTTTTAGCCTCTAAATAACACGTTTTATGAAAACTGCTATTTTGCAGTGTTTGCAGCAGTTTTCCAGTAAAAACAGCAAAAACGTTTATCATGACCAATTTTTAAAAAAGTTAAAATTACAGTGCCAGTGCAAAATTGTGCAAAACGTTCGTTTTAGCCTCTAAATAACACGTTTTATGAAAACTGCTATTTTGCAGTGTTTGCAGCAGTTTTCCAGTAAAAACAGCAAAAACGTTTATCATGACCAATTTTTAAAAAAGTTAAAATTACAGTGCCAGTGCAAAATTGTGCAAAACGTTCGTTTTAGCCTCTAAATAACACGTTTTATGAAAACTGCTATTTTGCAGTGTTTGCAGCAGTTTTCCAGTAAAAACAGCAAAAACGTTTATCATGACCAATTTTAAAAAAGTTAAAATTACAGTGCCAGTGCAAAATTGTGCAAAACGTTCGTTTTAGCCTCTAAATAACACGTTTTATGAAAACTGCTATTTTGCAGTGTTTGCAGCAGTTTTCCAGTAAAAACAGCAAAAACGTTTATCATGACCAATTTTTAAAAAAGTTAAAATTACAGTGCCAGTGCAAAATTGTGCAAAACGTTCGTTTTAGCCTCTAAATAACACGTTTTATGAAAACTGCTATTTTGCAGTGTTTGCAGCAGTTTTCCAGTAAAAACAGCAAAAACGTTTATCATGACCAATTTTTAAAAAAGTTAAAATTACAGTGCCAGTGCAAAATTGTGCAAAACGTTCGTTTTAGCCTCTAAATAACACGTTTTATGAAAACTGCTATTTTGCAGTGTTTGCAGCAGTTTTCCAGTAAAAACAGCAAAAACGTTTATCATGACCAATTTTTAAAAAAGTTAAAATTACAGTGCCAGTGCAAAATTGTGCAAAACGTTCGTTTTAGCCTCTAAATAACACGTTTTATGAAAACTGCTATTTTGCAGTGTTTGCAGCAGTTTTCCAGTAAAAACAGCAAAAACGTTTATCATGACCAATTTTTAAAAAAGTTAAAATTACAGTGCCAGTGCAAAATTGTGCAAAACGTTCGTTTTAGCCTCTAAATAACACGTTTTATGAAAACTGCTATTTTGCAGTGTTTGCAGCAGTTTTCCAGTAAAAACAGCAAAAACGTTTATCATGACCAATTTTTAAAAAAGTTAAAATTACAGTGCCAGTGCAAAATTGTGCAAAACGTTCGTTTTAGCCTCTAAATAACACGTTTTATGAAAACTGCTATTTTGCAGTGTTTGCAGCAGTTTTCCAGTAAAAACAGCAAAAACGTTTATCATGACCAATTTTTAAAAAAGTTAAAATTACAGTGCCAGTGCAAAATTGTGCAAAACGTTCGTTTTAGCCTCTAAATAACACGTTTTATGAAAACTGCTATTTTGCAGTGTTTGCAGCAGTTTTCCAGTAAAAACAGCAAAAACGTTTATCATGACCAATTTTAAAAAAGTTAAAATTACAGTGCCAGTGCAAAATTGTGCAAAACGTTCGTTTTAGCCTCTAAATAACACGTTTTATGAAAACTGCTATTTTGCAGTGTTTGCAGCAGTTTTCCAGTAAAAACAGCAAAAACGTTTATCATGACCAATTTTTAAAAAAGTTAAAATTACAGTGCCAGTGCAAAATTGTGCAAAACGTTCGTTTTAGCCTCTAAATAACACGTTTTATGAAAACTGCTATTTTGCAGTGTTTGCAGCAGTTTTCCAGTAAAAACAGCAAAAACGTTTATCATGACCAATTTTTAAAAAAGTTAAAATTACAGTGCCAGTGCAAAATTGTGCAAAACGTTCGTTTTAGCCTCTAAATAACACGTTTTATGAAAACTGCTATTTTGCAGTGTTTGCAGCAGTTTTCCAGTAAAAACAGCAAAAACGTTTATCATGACCAATTTTTAAAAAAGTTAAAATTACAGTGCCAGTGCAAAATTGTGCAAAACGTTCGTTTTAGCCTCTAAATAACACGTTTTATGAAAACTGCTATTTTGCAGTGTTTGCAGCAGTTTTCCAGTAAAAACAGCAAAAACGTTTATCATGACCAATTTTTAAAAAAGTTAAAATTACAGTGCCAGTGCAAAATTGTGCAAAACGTTCGTTTTAGCCTCTAAATAACACGTTTTATGAAAACTGCTATTTTGCAGTGTTTGCAGCAGTTTTCCAGTAAAAACAGCAAAAACGTTTATCATGACCAATTTTTAAAAAGTTAAAATTACAGTGCCAGTGCAAAATTGTGCAAAACGTTCGTTTTAGCCTCTAAATAACACGTTTTATGAAAACTGCTATTTTGCAGTGTTTGCAGCAGTTTTCCAGTAAAAACAGCAAAAACGTTTATCATGACCAATTTTTAAAAAAGTTAAAATTACAGTGCCAGTGCAAAATTGTGCAAAACGTTCGTTTTAGCCTCTAAATAACACGTTTTATGAAAACTGCTATTTTGCAGTGTTTGCAGCAGTTTTCCAGTAAAAACAGCAAAAACGTTTATCATGACCAATTTTAAAAAAGTTAAAATTACAGTGCCAGTGCAAAATTGTGCAAAACGTTCGTTTTAGCCTCTAAATAACACGTTTTATGAAAACTGCTATTTTGCAGTGTTTGCAGCAGTTTTCCAGTAAAAACAGCAAAAACGTTTATCATGACCAATTTTTAAAAAAGTTAAAATTACAGTGCCAGTGCAAAATTGTGCAAAACGTTCGTTTTAGCCTCTAAATAACACGTTTTATGAAAACTGCTATTTTGCAGTGTTTGCAGCAGTTTTCCAGTAAAAACAGCAAAAACGTTTATCATGACCAATTTTTAAAAAAGTTAAAATTACAGTGCCAGTGCAAAATTGTGCAAAACGTTCGTTTTAGCCTCTAAATAACACGTTTTATGAAAACTGCTATTTTGCAGTGTTTGCAGCAGTTTTCCAGTAAAAACAGCAAAAACGTTTATCATGACCAATTTTTAAAAAAGTTAAAATTACAGTGCCAGTGCAAAATTGTGCAAAACGTTCGTTTTAGCCTCTAAATAACACGTTTTATGAAAACTGCTATTTTGCAGTGTTTGCAGCAGTTTTCCAGTAAAAACAGCAAAAACGTTTATCATGACCAATTTTTAAAAAAGTTAAAATTACAGTGCCAGTGCAAAATTGTGCAAAACGTTCGTTTTAGCCTCTAAATAACACGTTTTATGAAAACTGCTATTTTGCAGTGTTTGCAGCAGTTTTCCAGTAAAAACAGCAAAAACGTTTATCATGACCAATTTTTAAAAAAGTTAAAATTACAGTGCCAGTGCAAAATTGTGCAAAACGTTCGTTTTAGCCTCTAAATAACACGTTTTATGAAAACTGCTATTTTGCAGTGTTTGCAGCAGTTTTCCAGTAAAAACAGCAAAAACGTTTATCATGACCAATTTTTAAAAAGTTAAAATTACAGTGCCAGTGCAAAATTGTGCAAAACGTTCGTTTTAGCCTCTAAATAACACGTTTTATGAAAACTGCTATTTTGCAGTGTTTGCAGCAGTTTTCCAGTAAAAACAGCAAAAACGTTTATCATGACCAATTTTTAAAAAAGTTAAAATTACAGTGCCAGTGCAAAATTGTGCAAAACGTTCGTTTTAGCCTCTAAATAACACGTTTTATGAAAACTGCTATTTTGCAGTGTTTGCAGCAGTTTTCCAGTAAAAACAGCAAAAACGTTTATCATGACCAATTTTTAAAAAAGTTAAAATTACAGTGCCAGTGCAAAATTGTGCAAAACGTTCGTTTTAGCCTCTAAATAACACGTTTTATGAAAACTGCTATTTTGCAGTGTTTGCAGCAGTTTTCCAGTAAAAACAGCAAAAACGTTTATCATGACCAATTTTTAAAAAAGTTAAAATTACAGTGCCAGTGCAAAATTGTGCAAAACGTTCGTTTTAGCCTCTAAATAACACGTTTTATGAAAACTGCTATTTTGCAGTGTTTGCAGCAGTTTTCCAGTAAAAACAGCAAAAACGTTTATCATGACCAATTTTTAAAAAAGTTAAAATTACAGTGCCAGTGCAAAATTGTGCAAAACGTTCGTTTTAGCCTCTAAATAACACGTTTTATGAAAACTGCTATTTTGCAGTGTTTGCAGCAGTTTTCCAGTAAAAACAGCAAAAACGTTTATCATGACCAATTTTTAAAAAAGTTAAAATTACAGTGCCAGTGCAAAATTGTGCAAAACGTTCGTTTTAGCCTCTAAATAACACGTTTTATGAAAACTGCTATTTTGCAGTGTTTGCAGCAGTTTTCCAGTAAAAACAGCAAAAACGTTTATCATGACCAATTTTTAAAAAAGTTAAAATTACAGTGCCAGTGCAAAATTGTGCAAAACGTTCGTTTTAGCCTCTAAATAACACGTTTTATGAAAACTGCTATTTTGCAGTGTTTGCAGCAGTTTTCCAGTAAAAACAGCAAAAACGTTTATCATGACCAATTTTAAAAAAGTTAAAATTACAGTGCCAGTGCAAAATTGTGCAAAACGTTCGTTTTAGCCTCTAAATAACACGTTTTATGAAAACTGCTATTTTGCAGTGTTTGCAGCAGTTTTCCAGTAAAAACAGCAAAAACGTTTATCATGACCAATTTTTAAAAAAGTTAAAATTACAGTGCCAGTGCAAAATTGTGCAAAACGTTCGTTTTAGCCTCTAAATAACACGTTTTATGAAAACTGCTATTTTGCAGTGTTTGCAGCAGTTTTCCAGTAAAAACAGCAAAAACGTTTATCATGACCAATTTTTAAAAAAGTTAAAATTACAGTGCCAGTGCAAAATTGTGCAAAACGTTCGTTTTAGCCTCTAAATAACACGTTTTATGAAAACTGCTATTTTGCAGTGTTTGCAGCAGTTTTCCAGTAAAAACAGCAAAAACGTTTATCATGACCAATTTTTAAAAAAGTTAAAATTACAGTGCCAGTGCAAAATTGTGCAAAACGTTCGTTTTAGCCTCTAACTAACACGTTTTATGAAAACTGCTATTTGGCAGTGATTGCAACAGTTTTTTTCAGTAAAAACAGCAAAAACGTTTTATCATGACCAATTTTTAAAAAAGTTAAAATTACAGGGGGCCAGTGCAAAATTGTGCAAAATCGTTCTTTTTTGCCTCTAAATAACACTTTTTATGAAAACTGCTATTTTGCGGTGTTTGCAGCAGGTTCCCAGTTAAAAACAGGAAAAACTTTTATCATGAACAATTTTTAAAAAAGGTAAAATTACAGTGCCAGTGACAAAATTGAGCAAACACGTTCGTTTTAGCCGCTAAAAAACACGTTGTATGAAAACTGCTATTTTGCAGTGTTTGCAGCAGTTTCCAAGAAAAAACAGCAAAAACGTTTTATCATGACCAATTTTTAAACAAGTTTAAAAGTTACAGTGCCAGTGCAAAATTGTAAAAACGTTCCTTTAGCCTCTAAAAAACACGTTTGATGAAAACTGCGTTTTGCCGTGTTTTGCAGCAGTTTTTCGCAGTAAAAACAGCAAAAACGTTTTTCTATAACCAAGTTTTGAAAAAGGTTAAAATATACAGTGCCAGTGCCAAAACTGCAAAACGTTCGTTTTAGTCCTCTAAATAACACTTTTTATGAAAACTGCTATGTTGCAATGGTTGCAGCATTTTCCCAGTACAAACACTGCAAAAACGTTTATCATGACCAATTGTGTTTAAAAAAGTTAAATATTACAGTGCCAGTGGCAAATTGTGCCAACTTTCGTTTTAGCCTCTAAATAACACGTTTTATGAAAACTGCTATTTGCAGGTTTGCAGCAGTTTTTCCAAAAAAAAAATTTTTTTTTTTTTTTTTTTTTTTTTTTATTTTTTTTTTTTGCGGTGTTTGCAGCCGTTTTCCAGTAACAACCAGCACAAACGTTTATCCTGAACAATTTTTCGAAAAGTTAAACTTACAGTGCCAGTGCAAAATTGGATCAAACGTTCGTTTTTTCCTCTAAAAAACCGGTTTTAAAGAAACTGCTATTTTGCAGTGTTTGCAGCAGTTTTCCAGTACAAACAGCAAAAACGTTTATCATGACCATTTTTTAAAAAAGTTAAAATTACAGTGCCAGTTCAAAATTGTGCAAAACGTTCCTTTTAGCCTCTAAATAACACGTTTTTATGAAAACTGGCTTATTTGCGGTGTTTGCAGCAGTGTTGCAGTAAAAACAGCAAAAACGTTTGAATCCCTGACCAATTTTTAAAAAAGTTAAAATTCACAGTGCCAGGGCAAAATGGGGCAAAAACGTTTCGTTTTAGCCTCTCAATAACACGTTTTATGAAAACTGCTATTTTGCAGTGTGTGCCAGCAGTTTTCCAGTAAAAACAGCAAAAACGGTTATCATGACCAATTTTTAAAAGAGTTAAAATTACAGTGCCATTGCAAAATTGTGCAAAACGTTCGTTGTTAAGCCTCTAAATAACACGTCTTATTAAAACTGCTATTTTGCGGTGTTTGCAGTCAGTCTTGCAGTAAAAACAGCAAAAACGTTTTCTCCTGACCATTTTTTAAACAGTTAAAATTACAGTGCCAGTGCAAAATTGTAGCAAAACGTTCGTTTTAGCCTCGAATAACACGGTTTATGAAAACTGCTATTTTGCAGTGCTGCAGCAGTTTTTAGTCCAGTAAAAACCGCAAAAACGTTTATCCTGACCAATTTTTAAAAAAGTGAAAAATTACCGTGCCAGTGTGGCTAAAATTGTGCAAAACGTTCGTTTTAGCCTCTGAAAAACACGTTTTATGAAAACTGCTATTTTGGCGGTGTTTGCAGCAGTTTCGCAGTAAAAACAGCAAAAACGTCGATCATGACCAATTGTTAAAAAAGTTAAAATTAGAGTGCCAGTGCAAAAATTTGTGCAAACGGTTCCGTTTTAGCCTCTAACTAACACGTTTTATGATTAAACTGCTATTTTGCAGTGTTTCCTGCAGTTTTCCCTAGGATAAAACATCAAAAACGTTTAGCATGACCAATTTTTAAAAAATTTAAAATTACATATCCATTGCAAAATTGTGCAAAACGTTCTTTTTATCCTCTCAATAACACTTTTTATGATAAGTGCTATTTTTCTGTTTTTTCAGCAGTTTTTCAGTAAAAACAGCAACAACGTTTATCATGACCAATTTTTAAAAAAGTTAAAATCTACAGTGCCACGTGCAAAATTAGTGCCCAAAAGCGTTCGTTTTAAGCCTCTGAAATACAACCACGTTTGTATCAACACGTGCAATAGGTTTTGCGGTGTTGTCATGCAGGCCCGACAGTTTTCCAAGTAAAATAACCGCAAAAAAAACGGTTACGTGTCAGGACCAATTTTTAAAACAAAGTTTAGAAATTACAGCTGCCAGTGCAAACATTGTGCCGCAAAACGTTCGTTTTAGCCGCTAAATAAACAGCTTTTTATGAAAACTGCTATCTTTGTCCCAGTGTTTGCAGCAGTTTTCAAGTAAACAACAGCCAAAAACGTTTCTAATGACCACTTTTTAAAAAAGGTAAAATTACAGTGCCAGTGCAAAATTCCTGCCCCCACACACGTAGTCGTTTTACGGTCTCTAAATCAACCAGCGTTTTATGGAAACTGCTTATTTTGGAATTGTTTGCAGCAGTTTTCCAGTAAAAACAGCAAAAATCGTTTATCATGACCCCAATTTTTCCCAAAGTTAAAAAATTACAGAGTGCCAGGTGCAAAATTGTGCAACCAACTTTCGTTTTAAGCCTCTACATAACACTGTTTTCAATGAACAACTGCTATTTTGCGTGGTTTGCAGCAGTTTTCACAAGTAAAAACAGCAAACAACGTTTATTTCCATGACCAATTTTTTAAAAAACGTGTTTAAAATTACAGTGCCAGTGCCAAAATTGTGCCAAAACGTTCCGTTTTAGCCTCTAAGATAAACACGTTTTATGAAAACTGCTATTATTGCAGTGTTTCCAGCCAGTTGTTTCCCAGTAAAAACAGCAAAAACGTTTATCATGACCAATTTTTACAAAGAGTTCAATTACAGTGCCAGCTGCAAAATTGTGCAAAAACGTTCGTTTTTAGCCTGCTAACTAACACCGTTTTATGACAACTGCTATGTTGCCCCCCCGGGTCCGGTTGGCCCCCCGCAGTTGTTGCGCAGTGTGGAAAACCGCCCCCCCAACGTTTATCATAACCAACTTTTAAAAAAGTTTAAATTACAGTAGCCAGTGCAAAGATTGATGCACAACGTTCGTTTTAGCCTCTAAATAACCACGTTTTATGAATAACTGCTATTTTGCAATGTTTTGCCCAGCAGTTTTCCCAGTAAAAACAGCAAAAACGTTTATCATGACCGATTTGTAAAAAAAGTTTTAAAAATTACGATGCCAGTGCAAAAATTGTTGGCAGAAAACGCTTCGTTTTAAGCCTCTAAATAACACGTATTTTAATGAACAACTGCTATGTTTTGCGGGTCTGTTTGCCAGGCAGTTTTCCAGTACAACAGCAAAAACGTTTATCAGGTACCAAAACTGTTAAAAAAGTTTAAATAAATAACATTATACAGTGGCAGTGCAAAAATTGTGCAAAACGTTCGTTTTTAGCCTCTAAATAACACGTGAGTTTATGTGAAAACTGCTGAATTTTGCAGTGTTTGCCAGCAGTTTTCCCGTAAAAAACCCAGCAACAAACGTTTTATCATGACCATCTTGTTTAAGAGCGTTTTATAAACAATACAGTGACTGGTCGCACAATTGTGCAAAACGTTCGTTTTTAGCCCTCCTAAATTAACACCGTTGTTATGAAAACGGCTATTTGGCAGTGTTTGCAGCAGTTTTTCCCAGTTTAACCAACAGCAAAAACACGGTTTATCATGACTCACTTTTTTGTAAAAAAAGTTAAAATTACAGGGTGCCAGTGCAAAGATTGTACAAAACGGTTCGTTTTGCAGCCTCACTAAATTAAAACGTTTTCTGACTAAAGCTGGCTATTGTTGCAGTGTTTGCAGCCCGCTTTTGTCCCGCAGGCCCGTATAAACAGTGCAAAAACGTTTATCATATGACCAATTTTTAAAAAAGTTCAAAATTATCGCCCCTGCCAGTGCAAAAATGTGGAAAACGTTCGTTTTAGCCTCTAAATAACCACCTTTATGAAAACGGCTATTTTGCCGGGTTGTGTTGCAGCAGTTTTCCAGTAAGAAAAACACCGCCCCCCGGCAAAAACGTTTTATTCAGTCATGAACCAATTTTTAAAAGATGTTAAAATTACAGTGGCCAGTGCACAAACTTGTGCAAAACGTTCGTTTGTAGCCTCGAAATAACACGTTTTATGAAAATGGCTATTGTGCGGTGTTTGCAGCAGTTTTTCCAGTAATAAACAGCAATAAACGTTTTTCAGGCTCTGCACCAATTTCTTGAAAAAAGCTTACACAAATTAACCCCCCCAGTGCCAGTGCCAAAATCCTGCCCAAAACGTGCTTCGTTTTTAGCCGCTCTAAAAATAACCTCTACGGTTTCGTTATTTCGGAAAACTGCTATTTTGTGGTGTTGTTTCTTGCAGCTCACAGTGACTTCGCAGTACAAAACACTACGCAAACAATGCTTGTGTACACCATGGACTCGGCCAATTTTTAAAAAACACACGTTACTCTAAAAACTTACCACTGCTCAAGGCGAAAATTGTTGCAAAACTTTCCGTTTCGTGTCTGTCTGTCTCATAGCCTTCCTAAATGAACCAGCGTGTTTCCTTGTTATTGAAAACTGTCTATCTTTGGGGCTCTCATCCTTGGTGTTTGCAGCCGCACCGTTTTCCAGTCTTGATAACCACCGACGTCAAAAACGTTGTGTGTATCATGACCAATTTTTAAAAAACGGTTTAAAAATTATAAGTAATAGTACACGTGCAAAATTGTGCAAAACGTTTCCGTTTTAGCCTCTAAATATCAAACACGTTTTTATAAAACTGCTATTTTGCGGGTTGTTTGCAGCAGTCTTTTCAGTAAAAACAGCAAAAACGTTTAATACATGGACCAAATTTTTAAGAAGAACGTTTAAAAATTACAGTGCCTGTGCCAAACTTGATGCAAAACGTTCGTTTTAGCCTCTAAATAACACGTTTATGAAAAAATGCTAGGGGGTTTTGCAGTGTTTTGTGCAGCAGTTTTCCAGTAAACACACAGCAAAAACTTTTATATTCCTGACCTAATTTTTAAAAAAGTTAAAATTACAGGTTCCCTCTGCCACCACCCCCCAGCGCCAAACCAAATTGTGCAAAAACGTTCGTTTTTAGTCCTCTAAATATTAAACACGTTTTATGGGAAAAACTGCTATTTTGCGGTGTTTGCAAGCCCAGTTTTCCAGTAAAAACAGCAAAAACGTTTACATGACCAATTTTTAAAAGAAGTTAAAATTACCGTGCCAGTTGCAAAATTGTGCAAAACGTTTTCGTTTTAGCCTCTAAATAAAACGTTTATGAAAACTGCTATTTTGCGATCGTTTGCAGCAGTTTTCCATGTAAAAAAACAACACAGCAAAATACGTTTATCATGACCAATTAAAAATTACAGTGCCAGTTGGGCAAAATTGTGGCAATAACGCTCGTGTTAGCCTCTAAATAACACGTTTTCTGAAAACTCCTATTTTGTGGTGTTTGCAGCAGTCTTTTCAGTAAAAAACACACAGCCAAACACCGTTGAACATGACAAATTTTGCTAAAAAAAGTTAAAATTACACTGCCAGTGCAAAATTGTGCAAAAACGTTCGTTTTAGCCCTCTAAATAACACGTTTTATGCATACTGCTATTTTGCGGTGTTTGCCTCGCCCACCTAGCCTTTTCCAGTAAAAAACACCAAAAACGTTTATCATGACCAATTTTTAAAAAGTTAAA
Organism: Montipora foliosa; assembly: GCF_036669935.1. NCBI lineage: Eukaryota > Metazoa > Cnidaria > Anthozoa > Scleractinia > Acroporidae > Montipora > Montipora foliosa. The sequence continues at coordinate 17,913,825 of NC_090878.1, read as the reverse complement.
ATTACAGTGCCAGTGCAAAATTGTGCAAAACGTTCGTTTTAGCCTCTAAATAACACGTTTTATGAAAACTGCTATTTTGCAGTGTTTGCAGCAGTTTTCCAGTAAAAACAGCAAAAACGTTTATCATGACCAATTTTTAAAAAAGTTAAAATTACAGTGCCAGTGCAAAATTGTGCAAAACGTTCGTTTTAGCCTCTAAATAACACGTTTTATGAAAACTGCTATTTTGCAGTGTTTGCAGCAGTTTTCCAGTAAAAACAGCAAAAACGTTTATCATGACCAATTTTTAAAAAAGTTAAAATTACAGTGCCAGTGCAAAATTGTGCAAAACGTTCGTTTTAGCCTCTAAATAACACGTTTTATGAAAACTGCTATTTTGCAGTGTTTGCAGCAGTTTTCCAGTAAAAACAGCAAAAACGTTTATCATGACCAATTTTTAAAAAAGTTAAAATTACAGTGCCAGTGCAAAATTGTGCAAAACGTTCGTTTTAGCCTCTAAATAACACGTTTTATGAAAACTGCTATTTTGCAGTGTTTGCAGCAGTTTTCCAGTAAAAACAGCAAAAACGTTTATCATGACCAATTTTTAAAAAAGTTAAAATTACAGTGCCAGTGCAAAATTGTGCAAAACGTTCGTTTTAGCCTCTAAATAACACGTTTTATGAAAACTGCTATTTTGCAGTGTTTGCAGCAGTTTTCCAGTAAAAACAGCAAAAACGTTTATCATGACCAATTTTTAAAAAAGTTAAAATTACAGTGCCAGTGCAAAATTGTGCAAAACGTTCGTTTTAGCCTCTAAATAACACGTTTTATGAAAACTGCTATTTTGCAGTGTTTGCAGCAGTTTTCCAGTAAAAACAGCAAAAACGTTTATCATGACCAATTTTTAAAAAAGTTAAAATTACAGTGCCAGTGCAAAATTGTGCAAAACGTTCGTTTTAGCCTCTAAATAACACGTTTTATGAAAACTGCTATTTTGCAGTGTTTGCAGCAGTTTTCCAGTAAAAACAGCAAAAACGTTTATCATGACCAATTTTTAAAAAAGTTAAAATTACAGTGCCAGTGCAAAATTGTGCAAAACGTTCGTTTTAGCCTCTAAATAACACGTTTTATGAAAACTGCTATTTTGCAGTGTTTGCAGCAGTTTTCCAGTAAAAACAGCAAAAACGTTTATCATGACCAATTTTTAAAAAAGTTAAAATTACAGTGCCAGTGCAAAATTGTGCAAAACGTTCGTTTTAGCCTCTAAATAACACGTTTTATGAAAACTGCTATTTTGCAGTGTTTGCAGCAGTTTTCCAGTAAAAACAGCAAAAACGTTTATCATGACCAATTTTTAAAAAAGTTAAAATTACAGTGCCAGTGCAAAATTGTGCAAAACGTTCGTTTTAGCCTCTAAATAACACGTTTTATGAAAACTGCTATTTTGCAGTGTTTGCAGCAGTTTTCCAGTAAAAACAGCAAAAACGTTTATCATGACCAATTTTTAAAAAAGTTAAAATTACAGTGCCAGTGCAAAATTGTGCAAAACGTTCGTTTTAGCCTCTAAATAACACGTTTTATGAAAACTGCTATTTTGCAGTGTTTGCAGCAGTTTTCCAGTAAAAACAGCAAAAACGTTTATCATGACCAATTTTTAAAAAAGTTAAAATTACAGTGCCAGTGCAAAATTGTGCAAAACGTTCGTTTTAGCCTCTAAATAACACGTTTTATGAAAACTGCTATTTTGCAGTGTTTGCAGCAGTTTTCCAGTAAAAACAGCAAAAACGTTTATCATGACCAATTTTTAAAAAAGTTAAAATTACAGTGCCAGTGCAAAATTGTGCAAAACGTTCGTTTTAGCCTCTAAATAACACGTTTTATGAAAACTGCTATTTTGCAGTGTTTGCAGCAGTTTTCCAGTAAAAACAGCAAAAACGTTTATCATGACCAATTTTTAAAAAAGTTAAAATTACAGTGCCAGTGCAAAATTGTGCAAAACGTTCGTTTTAGCCTCTAAAACACGTTT
>NC_090878.1:17879888-17911717 GCF_036669935.1 Montipora foliosa | reverse complement strand
TTTGTTGATAGTTGGGTTTCATTGTGCCTAGTGAATAAACACTCAAGTTTATTGACTAGGATTTACAAAATTGGGGTGAAACTTCAATCCGCAGAACCCCTAAATCCCCAACCCCTAGATTGAATTGCACAACCCTTTTGTTGATAGTTGGGGTTCATTTAATTAAGAAAACCGTTAAGCAAACCCTTACTATTCTCCTCTTGGCTTTCAAAACAAATCGAAATTTAATCTTATCCGCAGACGTTTTCCCCTTTTTCTGCAAGGTTTGTAGCAACTCGAGAAGGGTTGAGTGTTTATTGACTAGGGTTTACAAAAATTATATAACCCTTACTGTTTTCCTTTTGCCATTCATTACAAATCCAAATTGGCTCATATCCGCAAAGGTTTTACTCTTTTTTTGGCAAGGGTTGTGCCTAGTCAATAAACACTCAAGTTTATTGACTAGGATTTACAAAGTTGGGGTGAAACTTCAATCCGCAGTTTATAATTGCCATGACAAATATTCCTCATCAACTGTTGGCACAATGAGGAACTGGGTGGTCGAAGTGCAAGGAGATTTTGCACGTGAGCCATTGTCAGAGACTACCATGTAGTGTTGAGCCGAGTCACCCAACACAAAAGACTTCTGAATAATACGAGAGTCATTTTCTACAAAAGTCTGTAAGTGGATGGTTGCCAATGCTTGAAATGATCTCTGCAATTAAGCAATTAATTTTTTTTCACCAGGTTCAGGTGAGGTCATGCACTAGACCTCTTTCATAATAGCGGCCAAAGAAAATATTCTTTTGTCCTAATGCTGATAAGTCTTTCTAGCCTCGCTACGACGAGCAAATTTCAACAGGATATTTCTTTCAAAATGAGGGAAGTAGGTCTAGTTAATATAAATACAAAAGAATGTAAAGGTGGTTGGCATTTATGAAAGTGGTCTATATGAATGCTCGATAGTAGGGAAATTTGGGTGCACTTCAACTGCGGGATATTGCATTATCAGTTGATCACCGTGAGAAATGATTGCAATCACCGCCTAATTATCGCCTAATTATCGTATGTTTTTTTTACAGGCGACTATTTGGTGGTGTTTTTCAAACATCGGAATTTGACCTATCTGCGTGGTGTTCTCTTTCTCATTTCTTGCAGGTCTGTTTTCGAATACTCGTGCGAGATGTATGGTATTTTACGCTCAATGCACAATACTCAATCGTACTTGCAAATAGTTTAACTTATGAACTACCAGCAGTCATGTGAAAACCAGAGTAAGTTTACTCAGTCTCAATTCAGTTACGTGTCTGCTTGCCTCCCTGACTCACCAGGGCGTCTCTGTTACAACCAATCAGAACTGAGACCAGGGTAAGAAAAGCCTTTGCGCCATTGTCAAGCCGCCCATTCTGCCTAGCCAGGCTCGGATGAGCTCAGCTTGGGAAATATACCTATCTGGCTATAGTAGTCCTGATGCTATGCTGTGTTGCAATTGCTGGACTGAACTGCCCCTGGCAAATCCTTACCATTTGGTAAGAAGCACTATCTTTTTGCTTTCAATTTATTTTTGTCGAAACACTGATGTATCATAGATATTTTGTTTTCCTTGAAGTTTGACCTTCCTTTTTGCTTAGCTACTTTCGCTACCTCTTGGCACTGTCACTTCAAAGCTACGGCTTTCATTAACGTTAAACTAATTTAGAATATTTTCTCCTTTTCCTCACAGGCAACTGATGTCATCTATTCTGACCGGTGTATCTCAACGATATCACAAGGTGAAAGTTTAAAAATTTGCATGCATGCAACGTTTCCGGTCTCTTGTTTTTTCTTAGAAGTTAGACTACGGTGTAGCATGAAACTTTTGCGGGACTTTTGTTTTGCGGATTAAGTGACGAGTTTTTTAGGTTTGCGATAAAAAATTTTTGCGGCTCGAATTGACTGAAATTTCCGTTGGCAACCAATTTTTGCGGTTTTCTTTTCAAGCAGCAAAACTATTGTCAACTTCTATTAACCCTTTTGGTAAACAAACCCCTCGATAATCAATAACGGGTAGAAAAAAATGTGGCATCCTGGAGGCCTTAGAAAATTGTGTCCCTTTGGATAGCCCGTTACAGCAACTTTAATATGACCCTTTGAATGACTGCTTTGATTTCGCTTCTTGTGCCTCAGAGGCTGGAAAATTATTCACTTAATTTTATCGTTTCGCTTTGTTTGTAACAAGCTCCGATTGCTTTTTCTCAATGCAAATATCAAAATAAACTTTTTTTTTCTTATCCCACCATCTGAATGGATTAAAAGTCTGGAACTTGTTTTTGCGGATCAAGTACCATCCGCAAGATCCGCAAAAATTAAACCCCGCAAAGTTTAAGTGCTATACGGTATCCCCTTCACTTTCCATATAAATCCTTCTAAATATTTCTCATAGTTTATCTCGGAAAGAATGCCTCATAATGGTGTAGTTCTATTGACAATAACAATCAAAGTACACCGAAGCTATTATTCGTTACTTGCATCCATGGATGGAGAGGATGAAAATAGATTGAAACTTGAAAAAACCGTTGCCTGTTGTCCGCAGAACGTCGCAAACAATTAAATACGATTAGCTTTTTGGGAAATAGATATAACTATTAGAGGGTGATGTGAAGTGAGCAATAACTTAGTATGTTTCATATCTTGTCAGTGGGTTGTCAAGAATGTTGTAGGTGTGAGCTAAAGTACTAATTTAGATTTTTCCTGAGCTTTGATCGAAAAACAGCTAATTTAGCACGACAGTGCCCCTTTAAGTTAGCGCTCAACGTTTCCGATGCCTTGTTTTTTCTTAGACGTTAGACTACCCCCTTCACTTTCCATATAAATCGTTCTAAATATTTGTAATAGTGTATGTCGTAAAGAATGCGAGATACAAGTGTGAAAGTTGGCATATTTCCACAAGGGCTCTAATGTCGCGCGCAACGTTTCCGGTTTCTTGTTTTCTCTTAGCAGTAAGACTATCCCCCCACTTTCCATACAAATCGTTATAAATATTGGTCCTAGTTTACTTTTTCCATGTGGCAACTTTGATTTCATTTAAGTGGCCTTCCTATTTGCTTGACTACGAAATTGTCTTTTAACAGTGAAAACTATTTTTGCTTCCTCGGGCACTGTTAGTTAAAAGCTATGACTTTCCTTGACAATACACTAATTTAGAAATTTTTGTCCTTTCCCTCATAAGAAACTGATGCCATCGATTGCCCCATGAAATTTACAACGCGTCCATGTAATATATCCGTTCGCAGCTGAAGGAAATCAGATGAAGGAAGTCAGTTGAAAGAAATGTAAAGACAGTGCGCTGTTCAAAGAGGCTGTTAAAGTATATATAAGAACGTTATCATGACCATACCTTTTAAAACGATTAGCAGGTTATAGTCCAAAAGATTTTTTTTTTTTTTGGGTTATTTCCACCTTTTTGGTGACAGATTTTTTTAGAGCCAGTAGATGTAAAAGTACTTGTTTGGTTAAGAATGGCTAAGCGCTAGTCGTCTTCAGATGATTTCATTCTTGTGTAATTCATGCTAGATTTCACCAAGGGTGGGAAATATGTCCTCTGTAGCATTCGACGATATGTTTGCCATCAGGCGTGGAAAGGAACGGTTCTTCTGTTTCGTGCAAGCCAGGCAAGAACTTTTCTCCAATGTCAACAATATAATTTTCAGCAACGCCTTACTTCAGTTAGCGGTCGAAGTAGTTCCGTGCACGGGAGAAGAGTTTTTTTTTTTTCAACAACGTCTGCCAGCTCAATTTTTTCCCTTCCATTTAATTAAAGAACAAGATTTGTTACGCTTAAAGGGACTGTTCCAAGGAGACCTTTTACCCACCATCGATTCTTCGCCCAGCCAATCCAATTTCTTTTTGCAACCTTCCAAATTGCAAAATAACACCAACCCGATAGAATCCAGTTTCTTGATGTCAGAATTTTCAGTTGGAACCAATTTCGTGGGAGCTGGCCCCAGTGAAAAAGATGATCAAAACAATTCGTGGGGACAAAGTTTACCAGCCCCAAATTTCACTTTCTTGCAATCACAGCCAGGGCCTGATCAAATTAGTGATCCTTCTCTGAGTGACACTGGAAGTAAATCACCTTCTCCGACTAGGCTTGAAAGCAATGTTCCACATCTGACGAACGATTCCCTCGAGAAGGAAACGCGTGCTGCAACAGCAGGCCCAGATTCTCCCCGTGCGGAAGGTCCGGTCCCCTGTAATGACGCTAGCGATGAGAAAGACCCTAAAAAAAAGAAAAGAAAAAGGAGAACAAAAACTCTTTCAGATTCGGAAATGTCCACCCGTCTGTGTTCCGAACTTGCTGAAATACGACAGTTTTACTCGGAGGATCTTAACTGCGATCGGGAGGGAAGTTCTTTGCAACCGGATACCGTTGAAAAAATGATCGAAAGGGTCAAGATTTTTCTGTGGTTCGTGAAGAAAGTAAAAGGCATGGAACCCACCCTGGCACAATGTGCAAATCCACCGCTCGTCCAGGATTTTGTGCACTTCATGATGGAAACGCAGGGCAGTAAGCCAGTCACCTGTAGCCGATACTTGTCGTCTGTAATAAACATTGTCAAAGTGCCAGGCATGTGCCCTCGAAGTGACGAGAAGGACGAATCCCTAGAAAAGATCAGGGCCATTCGGAGGCAACTCGAGCGTTTGTCGAAAAAAGGCCGCGTCGAGAAAGCAGCTGTCACCACGAGGCAATCCAAAGTCGTCTACTCGGAATTGCTAGAATTATGCCGAGAATTGAAGTGGGAGGTCACTGAAAAAAAAGGCTCTGCCAGGGCGCGAAGTTGCATGAACCTGTGTCTGCTCCTTCTCTACTGCACTGCAAACCCTGGGCGTGTCAAAGAATACATTTCGCTCCGGATTTACAAAGATCAAACGAGAGACCAAATGAAAGGCCAGAATTTTATCTGTTTTAAGGAGGACGCCTCGGTCATCTTAGTCGAAGATAATTACAAGACCAGACCAACATACGGCCCAAATAGAACCGACTTGAGCTCCATGCCATTCTTGACTTACTATCTGCAATTATATCATGCGAAGCTGCGGTCTCTTTTGCTTAACGGCAAAGAACACGATTACTTTTTCGTCGGTCCGAGAGGCGATAGCTTCTCGCATGCAGCATACACCTATTACGTGTCGGCGTTGTTCGAAAAGTACTTCTCTCGCAGGCTAACAACAGTGGACCTCCGCAAAGCGGTCGTAAGTCACTTCTTGACCCTACCGGAAAGTGGCGATCAATCCTTGAGAGAATCGTTTGCAACCGTCATGAAGCATTCCGTTAGAACTTAGCAGAGGTATTATGACCAACGGCCGTTAGAGGACAAAAAGGAAAAAGCACTTGATCTGTTAAGCTTAGTGGCATCTAGAACCTTGGGTGAAGATTGTGTTGAAGTCCTGAGTGACGAAGACGAAGCAGGCAACATTGAATACCTGCCAACCCAAGGTGAATTTGTAGCGTTGGTGGCAGCCAATTCGAGTAAAAAAGTGCCTAAAGTGTTTGTGGCCAAAATATTGAGACTCTCACAGGACAAGAAAATTGCCTACCTAGCCGAGTTTTCGGAACCAGAGCCCGGAAAATTTCGACTGGATGCAGGGAAAAGTTTTAGAGAGCAAGTCAGTGCCCTGATTTACCCGATAGACATAGTTTACTTGCATGCAGACGGTGTATACGAACTGAGAACACCCAAAATTGACATCCACAACCAGGTCTATGGGAAAGACTCCAAGAACTGACACTGCATTCCGGTAATCGTTTTGTTTCCTCTCTTCCCGACAGACAAGGCTAGTGTTAACTTTGAGACATCGCCATCGCTTTTACGAGGTCGCTACAGAGGACATTTTTCCCACCAGTAGATTTTTCCTGAATAATCGCGTAAAGTTGACGTTTCCCAGTAGTGAATGTTAGGGAGCTTAAAGTGCTACTGTGACGAAATTTGAATCTTCCCTATCGAAGCCATTTTGGCACATAAACACGTAGTCTGTACGAGAAGAAGAATGCTGTTTACCATTTTCAAATATCTCTTTTTGTTCTGGAGATATTCAAGTTTTTTTAATATGCAAATTAGCCAAGTGATGACGTCATAAACCCTACCAAATTTTGATCAAGTATGATGGAGAAAGATATCTCAGCCAATTTGTATCAGAAATACTTGGTTCTTTGCACTAAGATTCTAGTAAATGTGTTCCACAATATGAGCATACCATTTTTGTTACCATGGCAACATACTGGGTTCCAGACCTCCCTGATATTAAAAGCTTTGCAGACCACCTTTGGCGTTCTGTTTTGATATTTGCAAATGGTGCCTCATCTGCATGATCCTGCCAGCATATAAAGACGTTAGGTCGAGTTTGTGGCCTTGGTTAATGTATTTCTAGCCTGAGATCACCAAAATATTGAAATCAGGTTGGAGGGGACTGGAAAAGAGTGAGTTGCCATGGGAACCAATTTCTTTACAGTCGTAGGTGTGTTGCCTTCTGAACTATCAGCTCACCAAGTTTCAATGGTCTCTGTTGCAAATTGACCGAGATAGCTCTATTTATATTCTTGATGTTCTACTGGGTTGGGTGAATGACGTCATTAGCCTTCTCATTTGCATATTTAACACATTTTTCAAACTTAAATATCTCTGGAACCAATGCAGATATTTCCAAACGGTAAACAGCGTTTTTAATGTTTCATGGTACTCTATGTGATAAACCAAAAAACTCAAGGGATAAAAATTTGATCACAGTAGCACTTTAAGCACGCGCGTTTTAATTTGAGACGCGGACGACAACCGGAAGTGAGCCGTTTTCTCTTTTAATTTGTATTCACACAACCACATTTACATTACTAAGTATCTTTTCTGCCACTGTCCTGGCACGCGAAATGTTCTCTTCCGGTTGCCGTCCGCATCTCAAAAACGCGCAGGCCTAAGCTCCCTATTAGCGACAGATTGATCAAAGCCAGAAAGGGAAAAAACGAAAAGGCCCAAATTCGCCCAAAAGTCATAGCGCTGGCTTTTTTAAATTTTATTTTCAAATGGTGACTTTTCCAAACGCGTAAGACGCAGTCAGGCCAATCAGCACGTCAGATATTTGGATAATTTATATTTGGCGATTAACGGTGCGCAATGCATTCTGGGCGATTTGGGGCCTTTAATTATCTGATTATAGTTACTCTCAGTCAGTAAAACCCGGTGTTGACTCACTGCTTCCCAGCACTAACACATGAAAGCTGAAGAGCCTTCCTCAACTGTCGTAACCGTTTCGTGAACTAAGGGAAGTCAAGGTAGTACTACTGGGCTTTACTGACAGGACTTAGTTGTGGACAAAAGAAATGTTTCCATTTTTATTACATTCATATCAAGGACGAAGCGTTATTTCCAGCAAGAATTCACCTAGTAGTAAAGTGCGTTACGGTTTTCCTTGGGGCTAAGAAAAAAAAAAGAAAAAGAAAAGGAAAAAAAGGGCAACCCATTTTCACGCGATTAGAGCAATTGCATATAATTGAGTCGTTGTGCTTATCGCGCTGTCTGCAGCTATTGGAGTTAAAGCAATGGCTTTGCTTTTGATTTTGCTTTAGCGATATTTCATTAAAAAGCGCTTTATCGTTGCTTTTCTTTCCGTCTCGTAAATGTATCTAGTTTAGTGTTATTGTTGAGCCTGCATTATGGCCACGTGAATATACGCGTAATGCACATTGACATAGTTACACCAGTGTGGAATTACTATTAAAAACGTTTCTTGGCTGAAGACTTGTGTTTGTTCACTGTTGAACTAGAAAGCGTAAGCAACGACAACGTTGAAGTAACCGACGCGAAAAAAAAATTATTGTGAAAGAGACTAGGCATTGGAAAGTGCGGGGTAGGACTCAATGTTGCGTTGCTTCACAACTTTCCGCTGATAAATTCACCACGTGATCACTGCCCGGTTGGCAAAGGGAGGTTTTCAGCCCGAGCTCAAACTCAGACATATCTCGATTGTTTTTAGAGTTGGAGCCACCAAAGTGATCTATCAAGCCTTTCAATTCAAATGACTTCACTCTCCACAAAAAGGGGGAAAAAAAAACCAAACAAAACAAAAAAACAGGGCAATAAATACTCGGATCTTCTCTGATTGATAAATAATTTTAATCTATAAAAAATAATGTGCAGCTAAGAAATATGAGAGATATCATGCAAGATTGAAATCTTAATGAGAGACTCTATGGCTTTTTGGTTTTATTTCACATATGTGCAAGCAAACAAAATGAAAATAATATCATCACAGTTCCAAGTCTTAGGTGAAAGGAAACAGAAAGGAAACTTAATACTTGTGCCCTGTAACTATGGTAACAGGCATTACTGAGCAAGACAATAATCTTCAACTTAATATTGGGAGAAATGATAATTTCAATAATTAGCTTTCTAGTTGTTGTTTTTGTAAGGATAATTCTAATGAATGATGATAGACTTTATTTAAGTGTCAATAGTATTTAGCTTAGGAAAAACTAATTGGGGACACTACAAAATAAAGTTTACCTTAGCTAAAGTTACAATTACTTGCAATTTAATGAATAATCTATAATATAAATAGATAAATAGAAAATGTACAAACTAGGTAGTATTTGAAAAGCTTAAAAGATCTCCAATATATATAAAATGTAAAATTTAAAGCAGCTTAGCAGCATAAATTACAGTTCTTACAATTGTCTATTAAGTGTGATAAGTCTTTACTCTTGATACTGTTTTTCAAATTCTTAACATTTGGCTTATCTCTATCATTTCCTGGTCTGCTGTTCATACAATAAATATTACAGTTAAGAAAGAGCAAGAAATGAGTAATGTTATTGTGTTCATTAAATAGACTTTATTTCACATGGACCCCAATTTTAACAATTTTAACAGTTTCAGAAGATGTACCTTTGCATTGCTGCAAAAATAATAAATTATAATATTAATTTATTGAGCAACTGCTGATATGTAGAGTGTGCAGTCAACTGCACATTAGAAGAAACATTGTTACTTCTAAGATCAAGAGCTTATGTACCATTTGTCTCAAAGCCTTCCTGGCTTGCACCTGGGTTTCCTAGTAAACACAGGAAAAAAGATTGATATTATTAGTATACTTACATCAAACCTTGTTCCAGTCACACAAGCATAAATTATATAATTATTGGTTGTACTAATCAAATCGCACAGTAAAAAAAAAATAAAAATAATAATAATAATAATACTGGTACATTAAGAAGCTCTCATATAGTTTAGAACATTTTCAAGGGTCACATACCAACTGAAAGGGTAAAGGAAAAGTTGGATTTTCACATCCTGGACTAAATGAAATTCTTTAACAATTATTCGCCGAAGGCGAAGTGATTATCGGTGAATATTCACCGAGACGAAGTCGAGGTGACTATTCACCTATAATCACTGAGCCTGAGGCGAATAACTGTTTTAGTATAAATACACAGGTGATTATTTCAAAAAAGAGAAAAAAAAAAAAAACATTTCAACGCGAAATCATCTTCACTTACAGTGGCAAAACGACTACTGGCAGCCATTTTGTCCGTCGAGGTGATTATCGGCTGATAATCCGAGATAGCGAGCCAATGAGAGGGTGCGATTTTGTATAATCACCTGTGTATTTATACTAAAAGTTATTATTAATGTGCATCGAACTATCGATAAACATTATTGGTAAATTTTAAAGGTGGCTCTGAATTTGCTCCAGAGAATGTTTGTTTTCTTTGTGTTCATTTTGCATAGAGTTTTACTGTTAATAGCTTGCTAATCACTCTTCACAAAGAGCGAATGGGATTACCTGAGTTCGTTTTTGAAATATAAAAGCATTTAATGGCAACCTATTAGGTCACATTAATGAGTGCATCTGGTTTAGCAATTATTGCAGGACCCTAGGCCTTTATAGTATCATTACATAACAGTGTTACAGAGTTCATTCTCATAAATGAGACTTTCCCTAACTGGTTTAAGCCACCTTAAGGTTATTGTTAACAAGGCCCACCCAGGAGGGTCCTTGTTCCATTTAAAAGTTGCTTGTGTTCCCTTGAACCCAAAATGACTTTCCCAGCTTTTTCATCCCTAAAACTGTATTACGTTCCCTTGTTCCCTAAGATATTTTGTCATTCTTTTCCGATCCCCCAGTCCCCCAGTTCAAATAAGCTATGTTCGCTTAGAAACCCCTTGGAAGGGCGATAATGTGCATGAAACTACTGTTGTGAACAAGGCCAGTGATTTCCATTTTCCGATTATCCCGGACTTTTGAGATGTCAGATCGAAATGCTCACTAAACTCAGCTCATCGAGTGGCAAGGGTCGCTCACTTGGCCGAATCAAACGAACAGCTTAAGGTGGGAAAAGACAGGAAAAAGGGAAGCAAAATTAAGAACAGTTTTCAACAACAGTTTGCTTACCAGGTGCCATATTTGATGGTATTGTATGTTCACAATCGAAGGTTTGAAAAAATCCGCTTACAATAGCTTGTCTCGTACACAGGCCCCTCCCAATTGAGTAGTGGGTCAGCCAGTAGTCATTGTTTCTCGGGGAGGGGATGTTCGGGGTTCCTTTTTGACTCGTTGCAAGGTCTTGCTCGTAAGCATCGGAGCGAGATTTTTGCTCAAAAAATCAGAATTTCTGTTTTTTGGCACAAAAATCTCGCTTTCATGCGCCGTCCACGACCTTGAAACAAGCCAAAAAGGACCCCAGACATCCCCTCCCCGAGAAACAAAGAGTCATGGCTGACCAAGTGGTGTTATCAAGAAAGAGACTTTCGAGGGAAAACTCGATTCAGCTGTGGAACGATGCAGGCATTTCCATACCAAGGGCATTGTTGTCGCTCTTAAGTTAAGCTTAATTAGGCTGATAAGGGAAAATGCCATTTCTTTTACGGAATTTTATGCGAAATCGATTCGAGTCTATTTTGCTGGATTCGTTCATAAGCTCCGCGGGTTCCAGAATTTAGTGAGCTATCCAAGTTTTTCTTTCGTTTTTTAATTTCATTTTAGGGGGAGTGAATAAGAGTCTTTTCCGTCTTTTAGCGACTCTAGCTTGCTTGTTTTATTTCATCTTCTCCGGTTTTGATTTTTTTTCCCGCGAAACCGGCGCACTTTCCTAATGTTCACCCAGCTGCCGAGCACTGAGGTCAAGGGTTACGAGGCAAGAAGTGCTCTGTTGATGCTGACCAGGCAAATTCAACCTCAGGCTAATTAAGGCGTGATTGAGCCATTATAAAATACCCCTGAAGAGAATTTAGAAACACGTATTCTTAATGAGTTAAACAAAGTTTATTGTTCAATAGATTGATCAAGTATTCATATGACTGTGCTTAGGGAAGCTTGTCAGGACCATTGGATATCATTTACCCTGTGACATCAAAAAATGACTTATCTCAAACGGAGGGTAAGTATTATGGAAAAGCTTTGCCAAAACATCATGTTCTGATGAGTTTGGTTACATTTAACGTGTTCCAAACTAAAATGTGTTTTTCCAAAGTTTAAAAATTTCGTCAAAAATTCCCATTTAGAACGGAAAAAAGACAAAATTTGTGAGTAAGCAGTAAAACTCAACTGCAATCTTTTTTTTTTTTAGAGGAAATAACTGTAAATCATCCAAAATGAAGATCTTACTTGTGTGTTGAAAACACAACAATTTACTCTGTGTAAAATTTTACAGTAAAATTCTGCTGGTGAAAATGTTAGTTTTTGCTCGGAGACTACGATTAAGCGTTAAACGTGCAGTTTATAACATGGCAGACTTGACTAACTAAAAAAAAAGCCCACAAAATTGCGGAACCGTTTGATAAAAATGAACCCAACCAAACTTTGGCCTAATTGAGAAAGTATAATTAACCGAAGCACTGAGGGTGCAAAAATTTTGCACCCTGGCCTATTTATAAATTCAGAGCCAAACAGAGAATTCTGCAACTTGCTTAGTGAACAACGTTGGCCTAAGTGAGAAGGTGTAATTAACCAAATCAATGAGGGTGCAAAAATTTTGCACCCTGGCCTATTAATAAATTCAGAGCCAAACAAAGAATTCTGCAACTTGCTTAGTGAACAACGTTGGCCTAAGTGAGAAGGTGTAATTAACCAAATCAATGAGGGTGCAAAAATTTTGCACCCTGGCCTATTAATAAATTCAGAGCCAAACAAAGAATTCTGCAACTTGCTTAGTGAACAACGTTGGCCTAAGCGAGAAGATATAATTAACCGAAGCAATGAGGGTGCAAAATTTTTGCACCCTGGCCTATTAATAAATTCAGAGCCAAACAAAGAATTCTGCAACTTGCTTAGTTGGGCTAAGTGAGAAGTTATAATTAACCAAATCAATGAGGGTGCAAAAATTTTGCACCCTGGCCTATCTATTAATAAATTCAGAGCTAAAACAAGAATTCTGCAGCTTGCCTAGTGATCAACTTTGGCCAAAGTGAGAAGATATAAATAACCAAATCAATAAAGGTGCAAAAATGTTACAACCTACCCTATTAAAAAATTCAGAGCAAAGCGAAAAATATCACAACACACAGGCATACTGCTTAGTGATAACTTTGGCCTAAGTGAGACGGAATAACTGAACAAAACAACATGGGTGCAAAACTTTTGTATCCATCACAACAGCAGTGTGCAAAAATTCTGCACTTTCCTTGGTGTTAAACAGTCCTAGTCAGACCATACAATAACCCAAATCGACGAACAACCCTGCTGAAAGATATTGTGCAAACAATTATGTGCATGATGGAAACGAGTTTTTGTGTTTTCGTTGCACGCAATATCCGGTTATCGTACGACTTAGTAACACATTTGTAATCGACCCCGTATTGAGAAAACTCTGAGACTTTAAAAGCATTAGATACCATCGTAAACCTTGTAAGGCATCTGTTTACTGGTTTTGATCAATGCCGTATTAACAGTTTTACATGTGAACAACTATTCTGCAATCGCACCCTAACTGTACATGGTTGGGTGTTTCAGTGTACGCACTTTATAGCGAATAGCTAATTGAGCATTGCCGATCAGGAACGCCGAGAAAGAAACGCCGACAACAAAGGAAATCAATTGAACACCGCGTTTCCGCGTCGCGCATATTACTTCGCGCAATCATTACACAACACAAGAACTTTATTATTATCTATACGCTTGCAAAACTGTAGTTTTTATAAACATTTACTCTTCGATCGACCTGACTCTTGTCTTCGATCGAACTGACTTTTGGTTTCGATCGAAACGAACTTCGATCGAAACGACCGTCGATCGAACTGACTTGCTACCGGTCAGGACGTGGTGACTACTAAATTGGATGGCGTACTTAGCATAAATCAGAGTAATCAGCAAAAAAAAGATAGCACGTTCTGACCAAGATACTGTAACATAAAAAGCACTGAAATACTGGTGAATTTATGGAACGTCTCCTGCATTTTCCTGGCCTTTTAAACTTAAATACTTTTCGGCTAAATGTTTCCGAGTTGTTGGGAGCAGCTTCATTCCATCGGTGATCATGAGCTCAAAGGAATGAAGGACTATGCATTCTTTTGGGAGCATTTCGGTCCAAGGATCATTTGACCGCGGAATGTTCTGAGGAGTCCACTTTCCTTTGTATGTTCCCTTCCAATAATGAATTCGGAATTCATTTGCTGAAAGGTCTTTAACAACTCCAATAACTGGCTCCTTGTCCCAGTTCGATAACAACACTGCAACAAACGCATCAACTTGAAGTCCATCCAAAAATCCATCGACGTAATCCACTGAATTTTCGCGTTCCCTTGGGCCTCGATACCTTCCAGTATAAATCTATAGAGGAATTGATACAATGATGAACCAGTAGAATAAGAATTACAGGTAGGTGACAGATCAATCTTTTTGATGCAGCGAATGTCGCAGAGGTTGACAGTTGGTACTGTCTTCATTTCCACAAACTCAGGCCTGTACCAACGAGACCTGTCCTCGACCTTTATGAATCAGATGAATGGGGTCTTCAACTTTTTAACGTCGGAAGCGCTTATGAAATGCTCTATTTCACTATCTTAATAAGCTTCAATAGGATTTAAAAACTCGCTATAATGATATATAGGTACATTCCATTTTCTTGCAATCACTTCTACTGACGATAAACCAAAGTGGTTTCTCTCAGCCAACGATGCCTTTATCATTCGCGAGACCCGTGAATGACTAACAGAAATCATTCGCGACAAATTTTCAGCTTTAGACCTTATTTTATCAACTATGATAAGGTCAACTTTCTTATCTAAAAATTCCGTCAGTTGAGCGCCGGATTAAAAAATGAACTTTTTAATCCTCTTTGATAGTTCATTGCAGGGGTCTAAGTTGATAAACACTCTCTTTCCAGTCAGCGAAGGTTTTTCCATCACATTGCAACCTAGCAAGCAAATAGTAACGATTATGTGGTGGACAAAAACCGGAAAGAGGCATTAAGACCGTGGTATGTGTAATTTTTTCTGGTCTCGTGATCACTATGACGGCACAGACACAATCGCGGATCACGAAACCAGTCAAAATTGCAGAAAACAGACTTACATCAGGAAAATACAGTTATTTCAATTCCTCTTCATGATTAGGTTTTGTTTTTCCATTCTCACTAGATTTTGTTTTCAAAGAGGTTTCCGGGGGAAAGAACGTTCATGTCCCCTTGTTCCTTAAATAGTTAAGTCCCTTTTGCTCATTTTCCCTAACTGGTCAATTGAATTACTGACACACACACACACAAAAAAAACCCGGGTTTCATACTGTACAAATAACTGACCGTACAAATATCGTGGAATATTTGTTCTCGTTTCTTGCCTTTTTCTGAACGATAACTAAGACAGATGTCTAACAAAGTATCATATTTACGAAAACCGGAATACATCTGTTCCCCGCGGCAATCAAAGGTTTGCACGAAAGGAAATGATCATCATACCTTTCAAACAACTTGAGGTGGTGGACGTAGGTGGCTCACTCACACCAGTCTTGTCGGACGACTCTGAGGAAATTTAGAAAGCACTATATTTTCACATTTAATTCAGCATGTCAAACCAGTGTTCTGCTTAAAGATTTGTTTTACTACTTATAACTTGCTTTCGTGATTTGACGGGGAAATATTAACACGACGCCTGTCCTGACCGGAAAAGAACAGCTGCTGAGTTCATGTCGATAATTACAAATTATTTTCCTCTTCAAAAACCACTCATCTTATAGTTGGGTTTTACTTGAGGGTCGAGGGTTCTTGAAGAAAATTGAAGTAAAAATGTGAATTATTTGAGCTTAAGTGACCTCCTTATTGACCTACTGTCGCCTCTGCTTCATTGCACATGTGCTGTGAAAAATCCACTCAAACGCCAAGTTGTATGGGCATGTTTTTCTTTTGATACCATCAGCAGATATGTTCGAAAGAATGTAGTGAAAGCCCTTTATGGTCTTCCTTTTTTTGGTCTGTGCTCGCACATAGTTTTGAAGCCTTCAATTCACAGTTTCGCTTATTAATAACATTTTGCCCTTGCCCTCGACCCCTGACTCTAGTGAAAAACTTAACTCCCCATGTGTCCAGCGTTTCATGTAGGTCAAAAACTATTCATAGCCTAGCCATGCAATCAATTATGTGAATTTACACTCGTGAATGCTAAAATCTATGTAAAGTGTCAAAATGTTCAATTTTCAAACAAGCTATGGCAGCGGCCCACGACAACTTTAGCTACAGTAAAACCCCGCCTAAAAGAACAAGTGGATTAAGAACCTCCAGCCTGAAATATGATAAAAAGAACACCCCAAACATATTAAGAACCAACTCAGCCTGATAAATTTGACTTGTTCTTATATATAAAGAAATCTTGGCTACCAGTTAGATTAAAAATTACTGGGTCAGAATAACCTTGTCAATCTAAAATCAATTTTCTTATTGGGCATTTTGTGCTCTTTGTCCTTTAATTTTTATGGCACAATGAAAGTGAAAAACGGCAAGTAATCTCTGCAAAATTACAAATGTATGCAAATGTATAAATCAAATTGTTTTTCTTGACAATACTGATGTGCAAACAACGACAATGTTCAATGGAGTCTTAAGATGATTTCCGAGTTCATGTCAGTCCTACTTTTCAAAACGAGTCTAAGTGCGAAGTTTTTGTGATGGTAATTAGTTCTACTTTACACATGAATAAAAACTGCTGAATTTTCGTAAGAAAAACTTCGTACTTTGATTTGCACCCTCTGTCATTGAACGTTCGCTTCCTATACAATACTAGTACTCACCCTTTTTTGATTCATCTTCCCTGATCTTTGAAGGAATTCATCCTCTCTGCGTTCTTTTAAAGCAGCCAAAAACGAACATTCGTCAAAAGCTGTGGATGCACTCATTTTACGTAAAGATGAGAACGTGCCAGTTTAAAATCCTTCTTATCAAATGATTGACACAAACTGTAAACGGAAATTTCGTGGTTTCGTAAAAAGAGCCACAGTTCTTGCCTATTGTCCAATCGGATTCGTGATAAAGTTTAAAAATTGTAACCTAATCGAACACTGTTCAGTTTCGATTGCGTGCCCGGGTTGCGTGTATCTAAGTCACTCCACTTCTACTCAGAAAGCCTTTTACTATCTGTTCAGAATCCTAATTTACAATATGCCGTCGGCATCAATATGGTGTATAAAAAAAAATCAATGGACGGGCGAAAGTCTACAAAAATTCTGTGCCACTGAAAAAAAGGGACGGTTCGGATTATGGTTATCTCGTCTCATTAAATTCCGCATATCACTCCCAGACCCAAAAGATATTAATGAAGGTGAGCTTATTGTAATAACCTTCTATTGTCAAAAAATGCATGTAGTCTTACAGTATTTAACCTTATTTATGACTACGTAATTCCTTTACATGGAGTTTTTCTATAGTAATTCTGATCTCGTAACGTACTGTTTTATTTTTTTTTAAGACAAAACATGGGTTTTCACATAAAGCTCGTCACGGAACAAAAAGTTACATCAACTGAAATATATATATACATTTTTTTCACCAAAGGGGACCTCAAATTCATTCATGTTCTGAGCCGGTTAGATAAGATAAATTGCTTTATATGTTGCCAGACTAAAGTCAACATTTTAAGTTAAAAAGGCGTCGACTCCTTCCCTCAGGTTATACGGAATAATGACTCATCCAGTTCAACAAAATGCAGTTCTGCTTCCAAAGCATACCAAAGTACGGTATGGATGGTCTGTTAACAAATTTACAGGGCACGAACACAAATTCAACTCAGTTTCAGTGACTTACGCCTTATTTATTTATTTTTTTCGCCATTTAGTGTAAATTTATGTTGGATGAAAAAACGCAAGAATACATGCTGTCGCCAAAAGGCTTTAATAAGTTCCAAAGTGATGGTGGCTTTGCTAACTGCTGTGGAAAGCAGCCTACTGAGCTGGCAAATGAAATCCAAAAGATCCTGGATGAATTAGAAAAACACCGGGGTGCAGGTCCTGATTCCGTTCAAAGGCGGCCAGAAGAAAGCGTCGAATCGGAAGATTCCATTGTGGAAGATTCTGGGTCAAATCAGACTGCGTCGAGTCATGTGCCCACGGAAAATACACAATCGTACGGAAAAGACACAAATCCGAAGAAAAGAAAACGACCGTCCGCTCCCCCCTCCTTTGCAACAAACTCCCTTTCGCCGGACGACATGCATAAATCATGCGATGGGTGTCTTATATCAAGTGAGTAGAATTTTTTTGCAAGCAGGTAATCTTGTTTGAGCAGCCGCTTGATCCTGGTCCGAATTTATGGACGAACTAAGTATTTCCATACATTTTAAAGTTTGCATTGCCATTACATATTGCAACTCTTGATTCTCTGGTTTTGGCATGTCATGTCACGGCAGTAGTATATAGTCATTGCACTCTTTCTTTTATTTATAAGAACGTCTAAATTTGGAGCTAAGGCTAAACGTTCTTAACTATTTCTGCGATGTGAGGCTGAAAACGTTCTAAAGATGTTCTTAAATCTACATCAGAAGTTGTTTCACCTGATAACTTTGATGGTGTTGAAGTTACTTTGGAACGATTTTAGTAATACCTGCTCATTATTACAAGGTGAGCGGATGTGTATGATGCATTGTTATGTTATCCAAAATATGCCCTTAAATATTTGGTTTAATTGAAATTTATTTACCTTTGTTTTATGCTTTCATTTAAAGTACAAATGGGCAAAATAAAAACTTTGTTAATCGACTCTCAGCCTGAGGATTGTTCTCAATACGTTCTTAAAATTTTTCACCAGGGGTTTACTATATTGTGACAGAGTAGTTTTAAATTTCTATTAATGAAAAGATTTTGCAACCGTCCATTTTTATGAATAGGTCAATTGTGACACGTTCTACGTTCGTGAGACTTGGGAGGAAGGAAACGTCTAATTTCTTAACTTACGATTCTGTGTGGTGGTTTGAAAGATATGAAACGCTCTCAATTAGGCGACGGTATTTCCTAAATAACTATAAAATGTCTTCGGAATATGTGGTTTTTTTTTATCACGGCTCATGCAATAACAAGACCGCTGTGCGCCCGCAAATTTCTTGACAAGTTTTCCTTGTAGACCTGTACAGACGAGCAAGTTCTGCAATGTGTCAATTTTTTCCTTGACAAGTAAACTTGTTCTTCTTTACACAACAGCAAATTAAATTTGCCAAGTCAGAACTTAACCGGCTTAATGTGCTAAAATCAGCTTGAAGTCCAGTCTTTTCTTAGCCTTCCTCTATACTAATTAGTGCGTGCCTAGGTAAAATGTCTCCCAGGAAACTAATAAGTGGATAGGTTTACTAATGAGCTACGCTCTGACCTTCTTAGCTTTAGGCCGCTCATTTACTATTGCTGAGGGAAAGGTTAAGGAAGAGGGTGTGTGTGTGTGTGGGGAGGATGGAGGGGGGGGGGGGGGGTTCCAGCCCACCGCCCCCCTCAAAAGCGGAATGGTGTACCCCTGATTTCTGTTAACCTTTTACTTTCATTTATATGAATTTTCGTAGGAGCAGTAATAACATTGTTATTTTATGTCCTATTGTTTTGCAGCAACATCCATTTTTATACCAATAACACAGCTCTGCTTGCCTGTGCGCCCTTCAAGGCAGTTCAGAAGGGTCAATGGCCAGTTTGTTGACAGCTTGACCCATCAGTTACGAAGAGAGCCAAGTGGCTCCCATGGTTGCCTCTTCGTGGTGGCGCAGGATATTGCCAATTAAGATGATTTTGACATCGACAAAAAAGACGCCTACAAATATGAAGTTTTGGGTGGAACTCATTTGATGTTGGCAACAAAAAAACTGAACAAAGAGCACCCTGAAAGTATATATTTTAGGGGGCGTACGGCAAGGATTTACTGCGGCCTGACTTCTGTTAGTGAACGTATTAATTCTAATCAACAGCTCTCTAATTTCGTGCAAACAGTCTCGCCTTCTTTATTCAAAGCCGCCAATCAATAGGAGCAAACTCTGATCAAATGTTGAGCAATATCGATTTACGGTTTGTAAAGAGTTGTGAGCGTAAGAGACGTTGATACTAGCTGAAATAGACTGTGGAACAATTAGAAGAGAACACAAAATAAATTGACTATTGCAAGTTACAACGTTTATTGCGAACTACCTTTAAGCCAAACATAAGTAAGGAGTAAATGTAGGAGATTCTGGTCTGTGATGCAGTTGGTTTACTACACGGCAAATTTGGGTCAAACTTGGTCCTCGTTATATAAAGCAGTTCATGAGGCAAGATTACTTTACTTATTTTACTTCAGAAAAAAAAAAGATCTCCCATTTACTTTTTAATGTATGGAGGAGGTGGGGGTGGCAATCCGTTTACGCACGCATAGGGGTCGAACTTAAACTTGGAGCGGGCTAACTCGCAAGGGGGCGAAACCTTCTGCTACGTAGATAGTCGACGTGCAGAATTTTTGGGCGGTGAATATACGACGTAGCAAGTACAGAGAACTCATTAGCTACTCACTACGCAAAATTTTTGCGTAGTAAGTTACTTATTTTGTCGATGTACCAACTCAGCGGATACTTAACACGCAGAGTTTTTTTGCGTAGTGAACATACGACATAGAAAGTAGACAGAACTCATTAGCTGCTCACTACGCAAAATTTTTGCGTAGTGAAATAATCGATGTATCTTTTCTTGAAGACAAACTCATTAGATATTCAGTACGCAAAATTTTTGCATAGTGAAATAATTGATGTATCTTTTCTTGTAGACAAACTCATTAGATATTCAGTACGCAAAATTTTTGCGTAGTGAAATAATTGATGTATCTTTTCTTGTAGACAAACTCATTAGATATTCAGTACGCAAAATTTTTGCGTAGTGAAATAATTGATGTACCTTTTCTTGTAGACAAACTCATTAGATATTCAGTACGCAAAATTTTTGCGTAGTGAAATAATTGATGTATCTTTTCTTGTAGACAAACTCATTAGATATTCAGTACGCAAAATTTTTGCGTAGTGAAATAATTGATGTATCTTTTCTTGTAGACAAACTCATTAGATATTCAGTACGCAAAATTTTTGCGTAGTGAAATAATTGATGTCTCTTTTCTTGTAGACAAACTCATTAGATATTCAGTACGCAAAATTTTTGCGTAGTGAAATAATTGATGTACCTTTTCTTGTAGACAAACTCATTAGATATTCAGTACGCAAAATTTTTGGGTAGTGAAATAATTGATGTATCTTTTCTTGTAGACAAACTCATTAGATATTCAGTACGCAAAATTTTTGCACAGTGATTTTCGAGCTTCTATCATAAAAATACAAACTCGGAAAATAATGAGCACCCAGTTTTGATTCCTTCTCCGCTTACGCTTAATTTTACTTAATATCACTAACTCTTTAAATGAATTGTTGAAAAAAAGGGTTTTACGACTACAAAAATAAATTGTCCTTAAAGATACATAGTTTTCCTCTGACACCAGTTAACTCTTCGACAGATTACCCCTGTTTTTAACGAAAAAACACCAACTTTGGAAAAACACATTTTAGTTTGGAACACGTTATTTGTAATTTATCTGAAATGAAATAAAGCTTTTTCTGAAGTCACATGACCAATTTCCCTTACGTGAAAAGTAATTGTAAGGAAACTGTTTACAAGGCTAATTCATAAATAGTGTCACCCAACTAGTGGACTAATGCAGATGCTGCATTTTGATTCGCTACGCTACTAAAGGACTATTAGTAATAATCCTCGAGCAGCATTTGGCAACTTTATTATTATCTTTTCTGTCTGACTAGTTGGGTGATACTAAAACAAAAATTATTAGACCCTTTGCCCTCAAGGGCTACGGGTGTAATTGTTAAATACTATGCAAATAGTAACAGATCATTGTTATGATAATAACATACACAGATAATAATGCCCTCTACACAGAGCTGAAGCTTTAGTTTTTCTGCATTGCTTGAAATGCAAAGTTATGACCGTTAAACTGGTCTGTTGCATTGGTGTAGGCAATTTTCAGTCACTCATGCCCTCTACACAGAGTTAAAGGTTTAGTTTCTTTGTTAATAAACCCGAAAATTTCGATTTTACAAAGTGTTAATGTTTAGCGCATTGCTTGAAATGCAAAGTTATGAACGTTAAACTGGTCTGTTGCATTGGTGTAGGCAATTTTCAGTCACTCATGCCCTCTACACAGAGTTAAAGGTTTAGTTTCTTTGTTAATAAACCCGAAAATTTCGATTTTACAAAGTGTTAACGTTTAGCGCATTGCTTGAAATGCAAAGTTATGAACGTTAAACTGGTCTGTTGCATTGGTGTAGGCAATTTTCAGTCACTCATGCCCTCTACACAGAGTTGAAGGTTTAGTTTCTTTGTTAATAAACCCCAAAATTTAGATTTTACAAAGTGTTAATGTTTAGCGCATTGCTTGAAATGCAAAGTTATGACCGTTAAACTGGTCTGTTGCATTGGTGTAGGCAATTTTCAGCCACTCAGGCCCTCTACACAGAGTTGAAGGTTTAGTTTCTTTGTTAATAAACCCGAAAATTTTGATTTTACAAAGTGTTAATGTTTAGCGCATTGCTTGAAATGCAAAGTTATGACCGTTAAACTGGTCTGTTGCATTGGTGTAGGCAATTTTCAGTCACTCATGCCCTCTACACAGAGTTGAAGGTTTAGTTTCTTCGTTAATAAACCCGAAAATTTCGATTTTACAAAGTGTTAACGTTTAGCGCATTGCTTGAAATGCAAAGTTATGACCGTTAAACTGGTCTGTTGCATTGGTGTAGGCAATTTTCAGTCACTCATGCCCTCTACACAGAGTTGAAGGTTTAGTTTCTTTGTTAATAAACCCAAAAATTTCGATTTTACAAAGTGTTAACGTTTAGCGCATTGCTTGAAATGCAAAGTTATGACCGTTAAACTGGTCTGTTGCATTGGTGTAGGCAATTTTCAGTCACTCATGCCCTCTACACAGAGTTAAAGGTTTAGTTTCTTTGTTAATAAACCCAAAAATTTCGATTTTACAAAGTGTTAACGTTTAGCGCAATGCTTGAAATGCCAAGTTATGACCGTTAAACTGGTCTGTTGCATTGGTGTAGGCAATTTTCAGTCACTCATGCCCTCTACACACAGTTAAAGGTTTAGTTTCTTTGTTAATAAACCCGAAAATTTTGATTTTACAAAGTGTTAATGTTTAGCACATTGCTTGAAATGCAAAGTTATGACCGTTAAACTGGTCTGTTGCATTGGTGTAGGCAATTTTCAGTCACTCATGCCCTCTACACAGAGTTGAAGGTTTAGTTTCTTTGTGAATAAACCCGAAAATTTCGATTTTACAAAGTGTTAACGTTTAGCGCATTGCTTGAAATGCAAAGTTATGACAATTAAACTGGTCTGTTGCATTGGTGTAGGCAATTTTGAGTCACTCATGCCCTCTACACAGAGTTAAAGGTTTAGTTCCTTTGTTAATAAACCCGAAAATTTCGATTTTACAAAGTGTTAACGTTTAGCGCATTGCTTGAAATGCAAAGTTATGACCGTTAAACTGGTCTGTTGCATTGGTGTAGGCAATTTTCAGTCACTCTTGCCCTCTACACAGAGTTAAAGGTGTAGTTTCTTTGTTAATAAACCCGAAAATTTCGATTTTACAAAGTGTTAATGTTTAGCGCATTGCTTGAAATGCAAAGTTATGACCGTTAAACTGGTCTGTTGCATTGGTGTAGGCAATTTTCAGTCACTCATGCCCTCTACACAGAGTTGAAGGTTTAGTTTCTTTGTTAATAAACCCGAAAATTTCGATTTTACAAAGTGTTAACATTTAGCGCATTGCTTGAAATGCAAAGTTATGACCGTTAAACTGGTCTGTTGCATTGGTGTAGGCAATTTTCAGTCACTCATGCCCTCTACACAGAGTTGAAGGTTTAGTTTCTTTGTTAATAAACCCGAAAATTTCGATTTTACAAAGTGTTAACGTTTAGCGCATTGCTTGAAATGCAAAGTTATGACCGTTAAACTGGTCTGTTGCATTGGTGTAGGCAATTTTCAGTCACTCATGCCCTCTACACAGAGTTGAAGGTTTAGTTTCTTTGTTAATAAACCCGAAAATTTCGATTTTACAAAGTGTTAACGTTTAGCGCATTGCTTGAAATGCAAAGTTATGACCGTTAAACTGGTCTGTCGCATTGGTGTAGGCAATTTTCAGTCACTCATGCCCTCTACACAGAGTTAAAGGTGTAGTTTCTTTGTTAATAAACCCGAAAATTTCGATTTTACAAAGTGTTAACGTTTAGCGCATTGCTTGAAATGCAAAGTTATGAACGTTAAACTGGTCTGTTGCATTGGTGTAGGCAATTTTCAGTCACTCATGCCCTCTACACAGAGTTGAAGGTTTAGTTTCTTTATTAATAAACCCGAAAATTTAGATTTTACAAAGTGTTAATGTTTAGCGCATTGCTTGAAATGCAAAGTTATGACCGTTAAACTGGTCTGTTGCATTGGTGTAGGCAATTTTCAGTCACTCATGCCCTCTACACAGAGTTGAAGGTTTAGTTTCTTTGTTAATAAACCCGAAAATTTCGATTTTACAAAGTGTTAACGTTTAGCGCATTGCTTGAAATGCAAAGTTATGACCGTTAAACTGGTCTGTTGCATTGGTGTAGGCAATTTTCAGTCACTCATGCCCTCTACACAGAGTTAAAGGTTTAGTTTCTTTGTTAATAAACCCGAAAATTTCGATTTTACAAAGTGTTAACGTTTAGCACATTGCTTGAAATTCAAAGTTATGACCGTTAAACTGGTCTGTTGCATTGGTGTAGGCAATTTTCAGTCACTCATGCCCTCTACACAGAGTTGAAGGTTTAGTTTCTTTGTTAATAAACCCGAAAATTTCGATTTTACAAAGTGTTAACGTTTAGCGCATTGCTTGAAATGCAAAGTTATGACCGTTAAACTGGTCTGTTGCATTGGTGTAGGCAATTTTCAGTCACTCATGCCCTCTACACAGAGTTGAAGGTTTAGTTTCTTTGTTAATAAACCCGAAAATTTCGATTTTACAAAGTGTTAACGTTTAGCACATTGCTTGAAATTCAAAGTTATGACCGTTAAACTGGTCTGTTGCATTGGTGTAGGCAATTTTCAGTCACTCATGCCCTCTACACAGAGTTGAAGGTTTAGTTTCTTTGTTAATAAACCCGAAAATTTCGATTTTACAAAGTGTTAACGTTTAGCGCATTGCTTGAAATGCAAAGTTATGACCGTTAAACTGGTCTGTTGCATTGGTGTAGGCAATTTTCAGTCACTCATGCCCTCTACACAGAGTTGAAGGTTTAGTTTCTTTGTTAATAAACCCGAAAATTTAGATTTTACAACGTGTTAATGTTTAGCACATTGCTTGAAATGCAAAGTTATGACCGTTAAACTGGTCTGTTGCATTGGTGTAGGCAATTTTCAGTCACTCATGCCCTCTACACAGAGTTGAAGGTTTAGTTTCTTTGTTAATAAACCCGAAAATTTCGATTTTACAAAGTGTTAACGTTTAGCGCATTGCTTGAAATGCAAAGTTATGACCGTTAAACTGGTCTGTTGCATTGGTGTAGGCAATTTTTAGTCACTCATGCCCTCTACACAGAGTTGAAGGTTTAGTTTCTTTGTTAATAAACCCGAAAATTTCGATTTTACAAAGTGTTAACGTTTAGCGCATTGCTTGAAATGCAAAGTTATGAACGTTAAACTGGTCTGTTGCATTGGTGTAGGCAATTTTCAGTCACTCATGCCCTCTACACAGAGTTGAAGGTTTAGTTTCTTTGTTAATAAACCCGAAAATTTCGATTTTACAAAGTGTTAACGTTTAGCGCATTGCTTGAAATGCAAAGTTATGAACGTTAAACTGGTCTGTTGCATTGGTGTAGGCAATTTTCAGTCACTCATGCCCTCTACACAGAGTTGAAGGTTTAGTTTCTTTGTTAATAAACCCGAAAATTTCGATTTTACAAAGTGTTAATGTTTAGCGCATTGCTTGAAATGCAAAGTTATGACCGTTAAACTGGTCTGTTGCATTGGTGTAGGCAATTTTCAGTCACTCATGCCCTCTACACAGATTTGAAGGTTTAGTTTCTTTGTTAATAAACCCGAAAATTTTGATTTTACAAAGTGTTAATGTTTAGCACATTGCTTGAAATGCAAAGTTATGACCGTTAAACTGGTGTGTTGCATTTGTGTAGGCAATTTTCAGTCACTCATGCCCTCTACACAGAGTTGAAGGTTTAGTTTCTTTGTTAATAAACCCGAAAATTTCGATTTTACAAAGTGTTAACGTTTAGCGCATTGCTTGAAATGCAAAGTTATGACCGTTAAACTGGTCTGTTGCATTGGTGTAGGCAATTTTCAGTCACTCATGCCCTCTACACAGAGTTGAAGGTTTAGTTTCTTTGTTAATAAACCCGAAAATTTCGATTTTACAAAGTGTTAACGTTTAGCGCATTGCTTGAAATGCAAAGTTATGACCCTTAAACTGGTCTGTTGCATTGGTGTAGGCAATTTTCGGTCACTCATGCCCTCTACACAGAGTTAAAGGTTTAGTTTCTTTGTTAATAAACCCGAATATTTCCATTTTACAAATTGTTAACGTTTAGCGCATTGCTTGAAATGCAAAGTTATGACCGTTAAACTGGTCTGTTGCATTGGTGTAGGATATTATCAGTCTTTCATGCCCTCTACACAGAGTTGAAGGTTTAGTTTCTTTGTTAATAAATTCAAAAATTTCGATTTTAAAAAAGTGTTAACGTTTAGCGCATTGCTTGAAATGCAAAGTTATGACCCTTAAACTGGTCTGTTGCATTGGTGTAGGCAATTTTTAGTCACTCATGCCCTCTACACAGAGTTGAAGGTTTAGTTTCTTTGTTAATAAACCCGAAAATTTCGATTTTACAAAGTGTTAACGTTTAGCGCATTGCTTGAAATGCAAAGTTATGACCGTTAAACTGGTCTGTTGCATTGGTGTAGGCAATTTTCAGTCACTCATGCCCTCTACACAGAGTTGAAGGTTTAGTTTCTTTGTTAATAAACCCGAAAATTTCGATTTTACAAAGTGTTAACGTTTAGCGCATTGCTTGAAATGCAAAGTTATGAACGTTAAACTGGTCTGTTGCATTGGTGTAGGCAATTTTCAGTCACTCATGCCCTCTACACAGAGTTGAAGGTTTAGTTTCTTTGTTAATAAACCCGAAAATTTCGATTTTACAAAGTGTTAACGTTTAGCGCATTGCTTGAAATGCAAAGTTATGAACGTTAAACTGGTCTGTTGCATTGGTGTAGGCAATTTTCAGTCACTCATGCCCTCTACACAGAGTTGAAGGTTTAGTTTCTTTGTTAATAAACCCGAAAATTTCGATTTTACAAAGTGTTAATGTTTAGCGCATTGCTTGAAATGCAAAGTTATGACCGTTAAACTGGTCTGTTGCATTGGTGTAGGCAATTTTCAGTCACTCATGCCCTCTACACAGATTTGAAGGTTTAGTTTCTTTGTTAATAAACCCGAAAATTTTGATTTTACAAAGTGTTAATGTTTAGCACATTGCTTGAAATGCAAAGTTATGACCGTTAAACTGGTGTGTTGCATTTGTGTAGGCAATTTTCAGTCACTCATGCCCTCTACACAGAGTTGAAGGTTTAGTTTCTTTGTTAATAAACCCGAAAATTTCGATTTTACAAAGTGTTAACGTTTAGCGCATTGCTTGAAATGCAAAGTTATGACCGTTAAACTGGTCTGTTGCATTGGTGTAGGCAATTTTCAGTCACTCATGCCCTCTACACAGAGTTGAAGGTTTAGTTTCTTTGTTAATAAACCCGAAAATTTCGATTTTACAAAGTGTTAACGTTTAGCGCATTGCTTGAAATGCAAAGTTATGACCCTTAAACTGGTCTGTTGCATTGGTGTAGGCAATTTTCGGTCACTCATGCCCTCTACACAGAGTTAAAGGTTTAGTTTCTTTGTTAATAAACCCGAATATTTCCATTTTACAAATTGTTAACGTTTAGCGCATTGCTTGAAATGCAAAGTTATGACCGTTAAACTGGTCTGTTGCATTGGTGTAGGATATTATCAGTCTTTCATGCCCTCTACACAGAGTTGAAGGTTTAGTTTCTTTGTTAATAAATTCAAAAATTTCGATTTTAAAAAAGTGTTAACGTTTAGCGCATTGCTTGAAATGCAAAGTTATGACCCTTAAACTGGTCTGTTGCATTGGTGTAGGCAATTTTTAGTCACTCATGCCCTCTACACAGAGTTGAAGGTTTAGTTTCTTTGTTAATAAACCCGAAAATTTCGATTTTACAAAGTGTTAACGTTTAGCGCATTGCTTGAAATGCAAAGTTATGACCGTTAAACTGGTCTGTTGCATTGGTGTAGGCAATTTTCAGTCACTCATGCCCTCTACACAGAGTTGAAGGTTTAGTTTCTTTGTTAATAAACCCGAAAATTTCGATTTTACAAAGTGTTAACGTTTAGCGCATTGCTTGAAATGCAAAGTTATGACCGTTAAACTGGTCTGTTGCATTGGTGTAGGCAATTTTCAGTCACTCATGCCCTCTACACAGAGTTGAAGGTTTAGTTTCTTTTTTAATAAACCCGAAAATTTCGATTTTACAAAGTGTTAACGTTTAGCACATTGCTTGAAATTCAAAGTTATGACCGTTAAACTGGTCTGTTGCATTGGTGTAGGCAATTTTCAGTCACTCATGCCCTCTACACAGAGTTGAAGGTTTAGTTTCTTTGTTAATAAACCCGAAAATTTCGATTTTACAAAGTGTTAACGTTTAGCGCATTGCTTGAAATGCAAAGTTATGACCGTTAAACTGGTCTGTTGCATTGGTGTAGGCAATTTTCAGTCACTCATGCCCTCTACACAGAGTTGAAGGTTTAGTTTCTTTGTTAATAAACCCGAAAATTTCGATTTTACAAAGTGTTAACGTTTAGCGCATTGCTTGAAATGCAAAGTTATGACCGTTAAACTGGTCTGTTGCATTGGTGTAGGCAATTTTCAGTCACTCATGCCCTCTATACAGAGTTGAAGGTTTAGTTTCTTTGTTAATAAACCCGAAAATTTCGATTTTACAAAGTGTTAACGTTTAGCGCATTGCTTGAAATGCAAAGTTATGACCGTTAAACTGGTGTGTTGCATTGGTGTAGGCAATTTTCAGTCACTCATGCCCTCTACACAGAGTTGAAGGTTTAGTTTCTTTGTTAATAAACCCGAAAATTTCGATTTTACAAAGTGTTAACGTTTAGCACATTGCTTGAAATTCAAAGTTATGACCGTTAAACTGGTCTGTTGCATTGGTGTAGGCAATTTTCAGTCACTCATGCCCTCTACACAGAGTTGAAGGTTTAGTTTCTTTGTTAATAAACCCGAAAATTTCGATTTTACAAAGTGTTAACGTTTAGCGCATTGCTTGAAATGCAAAGTTATGACCGTTAAACTGGTCTGTTGCATTGGTGTAGGCAATTTTCAGTCACTCATGCCCTCTACACAGAGTTGAAGGTTTAGTTTCTTTGTTAATAAACCCGAAAATTTCGATTTTACAAAGTGTTAACGTTTAGCACATTGCTTGAAATTCAAAGTTATGACCGTTAAACTGGTCTGTTGCATTGGTGTAGGCAATTTTCAGTCACTCATGCCCTCTACACAGAGTTGAAGGTTTAGTTTCTTTGTTAATAAACCCGAAAATTTCGATTTTACAAAGTGTTAACGTTTAGCGCATTGCTTGAAATGCAAAGTTATGACCGTTAAACTGGTCTGTTGCATTGGTGTAGGCAATTTTCAGTCACTCATGCCCTCTACACAGAGTTGAAGGTTTAGTTTCTTTGTTAATAAACCCGAAAATTTAGATTTTACAACGTGTTAATGTTTAGCACATTGCTTGAAATGCAAAGTTATGACCGTTAAACTGGTCTGTTGCATTGGTGTAGGCAATTTTCAGTCACTCATGCCCTCTACACAGAGTTGAAGGTTTAGTTTCTTTGTTAATAAACCCGAAAATTTCGATTTTACAAAGTGTTAACGTTTAGCGCATTGCTTGAAATGCAAAGTTATGACCGTTAAACTGGTCTGTTGCATTGGTGTAGGCAATTTTTAGTCACTCATGCCCTCTACACAGAGTTGAAGGTTTAGTTTCTTTGTTAATAAACCCGAAAATTTCGATTTTACAAAGTGTTAACGTTTAGCGCATTGCTTGAAATGCAAAGTTATGAACGTTAAACTGGTCTGTTGCATTGGTGTAGGCAATTTTCAGTCACTCATGCCCTCTACACAGAGTTGAAGGTTTAGTTTCTTTGTTAATAAACCCGAAAATTTCGATTTTACAAAGTGTTAACGTTTAGCGCATTGCTTGAAATGCAAAGTTATGAACGTTAAACTGGTCTGTTGCATTGGTGTAGGCAATTTTCAGTCACTCATGCCCTCTACACAGAGTTGAAGGTTTAGTTTCTTTGTTAATAAACCCGAAAATTTCGATTTTACAAAGTGTTAATGTTTAGCGCATTGCTTGAAATGCAAAGTTATGACCGTTAAACTGGTCTGTTGCATTGGTGTAGGCAATTTTCAGTCACTCATGCCCTCTACACAGATTTGAAGGTTTAGTTTCTTTGTTAATAAACCCGAAAATTTTGATTTTACAAAGTGTTAATGTTTAGCGCATTGCTTGAAATGCAAAGTTATGACCGTTAAACTGGTCTGTTGCATTGGTGTAGGCAATTTTCAGTCACTCATGCCCTCTACACAGATTTGAAGGTTTAGTTTCTTTGTTAATAAACCCGAAAATTTTGATTTTACAAAGTGTTAATGTTTAGCACATTGCTTGAAATGCAAAGTTATGACCGTTAAACTGGTGTGTTGCATTTGTGTAGGCAATTTTCAGTCACTCATGCCCTCTACACAGAGTTGAAGGTTTAGTTTCTTTGTTAATAAACCCGAAAATTTCGATTTTACAAAGTGTTAACGTTTAGCGCATTGCTTGAAATGCAAAGTTATGACCGTTAAACTGGTCTGTTGCATTGGTGTAGGCAATTTTCAGTCACTCATGCCCTCTACACAGAGTTGAAGGTTTAGTTTCTTTGTTAATAAACCCGAAAATTTCGATTTTACAAAGTGTTAACGTTTAGCGCATTGCTTGAAATGCAAAGTTATGACCCTTAAACTGGTCTGTTGCATTGGTGTAGGCAATTTTCGGTCACTCATGCCCTCTACACAGAGTTAAAGGTTTAGTTTCTTTGTTAATAAACCCGAATATTTCCATTTTACAAATTGTTAACGTTTAGCGCATTGCTTGAAATGCAAAGTTATGACCGTTAAACTGGTCTGTTGCATTGGTGTAGGATATTATCAGTCTTTCATGCCCTCTACACAGAGTTGAAGGTTTAGTTTCTTTGTTAATAAATTCAAAAATTTCGATTTTAAAAAAGTGTTAACGTTTAGCGCATTGCTTGAAATGCAAAGTTATGACCCTTAAACTGGTCTGTTGCATTGGTGTAGGCAATTTTTAGTCACTCATGCCCTCTACACAGAGTTGAAGGTTTAGTTTCTTTGTTAATAAACCCGAAAATTTCGATTTTACAAAGTGTTAACGTTTAGCGCATTGCTTGAAATGCAAAGTTATGACCGTTAAACTGGTCTGTTGCATTGGTGTAGGCAATTTTCAGTCACTCATGCCCTCTACACAGAGTTGAAGGTTTAGTTTCTTTGTTAATAAACCCGAAAATTTCGATTTTACAAAGTGTTAACGTTTAGCGCATTGCTTGAAATGCAAAGTTATGACCGTTAAACTGGTCTGTTGCATTGGTGTAGGCAATTTTCAGTCACTCATGCCCTCTACACAGAGTTGAAGGTTTAGTTTCTTTGTTAATAAATTCAAAAATTTCCATTTTAAAAAAGTGTTAACGTTTAGCGCATTGCTTGAAATGCAAAGTTATGACCGTTAAACTGGTCTGTTGCATTGGTGTAGGCAATTTTCAGTCACTCATGCCCTCTACACAGAGTTGAAGGTTTAGTTTCTTTGTTAATAAACCCGAAAATTTCGATTTTACAAAGTGTTAACGTTTAGCGCATTGCTTGAAATGCAAAGTTATGACCGTTAAACTGGTCTGTTGCATTGGTGTAGGCAATTTTCAGTCACTCATGCCCTCTACACAGAGTTGAAGGTTTAGTTTCTTTGTTAATAAATTCAACAATTTCCATTTTAAAAAAGTGTTAACGTTTAGCGCATTGCTTGAAATGCAAAGTTATGACCGTTAAACTGGTCTGTTGCATTGGTGTAGGCAATTTTCAGTCACTCATGCCCTCTACACAGAGTTGAAGGTTTAGTTTCTTTGTTAATAAACCCAAAAATTTCGATTTTACAAAGTG
>NC_090878.1:17864888-17869888 GCF_036669935.1 Montipora foliosa | reverse complement strand
AAGTTCTTTTTGTCGGAAAGAAACGATTAGAAAGCAATTTGCATAAGAATAGCAAGTATTGTATTCTGACTCGTTCTTCAAAGAATACCACCGAGTGCTAACAAAGGTGGCACGGTTTCAATCTACATAGACCGGTCCATAGAAAGTTTTGCAGATACGGTGGCCATTTTGTTACTAGGTTGCCTATGGGCAAACCCATGCAGTCGAGGTCTGCGTTTAGTTTGTTTGTTTTCTTTTTTTTATTTTTTTTTTTAGTTGTTTTGTTTTTTTTTTTTTCCGTGTCGGTAAAAGTCTTGCCTGTCACTACCCTGGTAAGTGGTGTCTTTTTGTATAGAGCCTTCTGCGCGTATTTTCTTAGGATCGAGAGGGTAGTGGAACTGCGTAGATCTCTCTGGTGGACACGGTAGAATCATTAACTTAGCCTGCAATGGCATCGAAAGTCATGCAACGCGAATGGCGTTTTAGTGGATCCTTAAACAAAATATACCCTTATGGAGCTCAATAATGGAAAGTCAGTTGGATAAACTAGGCATGAATCTCAAAAGCGACGAGTACTGGACTTCGACAACAATCTATCGCCCGTCGAGACGAAATCAAAGTGAGCTGTGTTTACCTGAAGTACATGGTAATTTGACACAATTGAGTTTCTTGTCTTCTCGCACGCAATGAAATAGGAAGAGGTTTTCGCCTCTAAGAGCAAATACTGTATGTTGTTTGTTTCAATTAATTTTTCGCTGGAAAAGGATTCTGTAGTATTTTCTGCCTTTGTGAATTATAATAATCATGTTGTGTATTGAATTTTCGAGCTTAAGGTTGAAATGTGATATGGGAGAAGTTTTTTAGTATTGCTCTGTAAGCAGGAAGGGTTCACAGGCCTGTTGGAAGCGTGCTTGAGTTTCAACAAAATGAGCCCCAAAATCAGTGAAAACTTGTGACGCAGATGAATAATAAAGTAGCTGCCATTTCCAAAATGATGGAATTACCTGGTGATAATAACGTCGTACGCGTCTTGGAGAGTAAATTTTGACTTTGCATAAACAAGAGTTGGGCGATTGTGATCTTTGTTTTGACTTCGCTCATTTCATTGTCAAACTTTATAACACTTGACAGAAAAAGAAACTTACAAAAACCCGGTATCTTGCCATCATTTGACACAGATGCTTCACTGTTTGGCGAGTAAACATGCCGCGGTAACTTAATCACGGCACCCGCTGAATTCCGGCCATGTCACTTTCGATTTTGCAATTTACTTGAACGTAGCAAAAATCTCCCAAAAGTTTGTCGCTGATCGTAACTTTTTATATTCTATATTCACGGTTCAAAATTAATGTTGTTTTCATGTCGTAAATATTTTATTCTCGATCGACCGTCCGAGAAACTTCCTTCTGCTCTTTCTGAAAACTGTGTATCAATAGTTATTTGCTTTTTCATCAATATTTGTTTTGCATAAAGCAAGCTAACAAAATCTGTACCTTGCTGAGTTCGCATTTGTTAGCGTTAATAGTATTTTCGGTCAGATGTTTCTGTTTTTTATGCGGGGTTTATTGTTTTGGTCTCCCATCCTAACACTAACCCCGCGAAAGAGGGCTTAACTTCAGTAAAGTTTATTATTACAAAGCTGTCAGATGCTCAGAGGGCACACTTGTCGTAAAAAGAAGTTGTGAGGGAACTTGAAAATTATCAACATGTCAGCCTAGAAGCCAATGTTTCTCGCTTCTCTTTTATTTGTTATTCTTCAGAGACTGGAATGCTGTATTTCAATACCACACAATTCAGTGCCTTCTGATTTTCTGTAGCACGTACCACAGGCAACCCAGTGTATGCTTCACGGAAGCATCTCGTTTTCTATTGTTTCGAAAGACATGGGATGCTCTGGAGGCAAATTAATATGTATTTGCCCCATGGACATCCCATAATAGCTATTTGAAACAATAGAAATCAAACTGACTGCCGTATCTGTAGAAAGGTCTATTCAGCAGTTATCCACCTATCAATGTTTTCCCTGACCCAGGGGAAGGTGAGCATACCCACAGGCATTTGTCATTTCCTTTTTTGTTTGTGTGTCAAAAGCCCCTACTGTGGAGCACAAATTTGTGGTCAAATCCCCCACCTGTGGGCTTGGGCACTACTTAGGCCCAGTTCAGATGCTACTCCACTAACCTAACTGAGGAATTAAGAACGGCAAAAGAGCGGCGTCTGAATCAGTTTGGTACAGTACTTTTAATTAAGTGTGGCGAAAACGTGAAGTTCAACAGGGTCTGCCACATTAGTTGACATTGAAGGGGCAGGTGATTCATACTGCGTTCTTCTCATGTGCCGAACCAAATACACATGATGATAATTTATAAATCTTCCTATCAGTCCCTCTGAGAACTTGTTTCTCATGCTCGTAAGTTTTATGAGGAAGAGACAATGGTGGAAAAATACCTAGAAGAGTGTAAAATGTGCAAAAGATTGACCATAATGAAATGCTGCTGTTTTTTGTGAAAAAAATTGTAACCAATTAAAAAAACTAAACTAGTGAGCAGCACTCTGCTGTCTCTGTAAGCGTAAGTCTTCTTCAGGGAGGTTTACAATCATACAGTAAACGCCTGTATTTAAGTCATATCTGATTGGTCTGATTGGCAAAAATGACGGCCCCAAACATTAATGTTTGAGCCAATTTTGAAAAGGGAACATGTGCTGCTGTGAAATGTTAGGGCAAGGCGTGAGAAACGATGTTTTGCAGCCACGATTTTGGCCAAAACCGTGCCATCAGATTTGGATTACCGTAGTTATTCAGTTATAGGGCACACGGTTTTTTCAAGAAAAATCTGTCTTTGGGTGGCAAGTTAGTGCTAAAATTGGGGTGCTTCTTATAGCCAAGTATTTTCGTGCAACAAAATCTTAAGATCACAATTTGAGAAGAACTTACAGTTTAAACAACACAAGAAAAGGACACTAGTTGTCAATTAAAAAAGAGAATAGTGCTTTTAGAGACCTTTAAGAACACTAAATGACTTCAAGAGAAAAGCAAACAAATGGAAATTTGCTTACATGCTTTTAAGGACATGCTCAGTAACATGATACCCATGACAACAATACAATTGTCCGAACCTTGTTTCGAATTCCGAGAATCATGTTTGTCGCTCGCATGAAAAGTTTCTTCTCTGAACAAACAGTGCGGAGATAAAACATACCCGTACGAACAGCGCAACGCTCTTGCAGCGCTGCGCAACTTCATATTTTAGGTTGCACAGTGCTTATGCGTCCTTTATGCGACCTTCATGCGTTCACCAAGCTTCACAAGCAGAATATCGAGCGCTGCAGAAAGGTTGCAATGCCTAACAACGAAAAAGCAATGGTAAAGCAGCGCTGTATATCGTTGCTCAAAAGCTGCGACTGAAAAATACTTTCGAGGAAAAGTTTGGAATGTTTAAGACCGACAAAGCAATGCTCACGCAGCGCTGTACATCGTAGCTCAAATGCTTCGACTAAAAGATCAATCGTATGTAAAAGTTTGCAGTGTTTAGCAACGTAAAAGCAACGCTTAATAAGCAGCTTTGTGCATCTTAATTTGCCTTAACGTCAGGGCTATACATGTAACTGAAAGATATCTATAATCAACGGCTGTATACGTACGTAAGGTATATCCAGTCTTGAAGGTTATAAAACTTCGACAACTCAAGTCACAAATACATTCTCATTAAAATGTTGTATTCTGTAGAAAATTGCGATTTCAAACCTCGTACTATATGGCCGGAGCTTATATATAAGCCCAACATGTTGATCGATACAAAAAGGTTTCAATGTCAAAGGAAATCGACGCCAGCAATGCACACCACGATTATTTCGCATTTTCGGTCCGAATGGTAACCGGTCGTTTCGCCAACGAGTCGTTTCGCAAACCGTCAGTTCGCAAACGTGTTGGGTTGATTCGCAAACGTCCGATAGTCGTTTCGCAAACCTCATATATTACGCGTACTCTTCACTGTGTTCAAGGCTAAATCAATAAAAGCTTGCGTGTAAAGCGATTACATAAACAAGTGAAGTTTCAGACCGAAATAAAAATTCAGGCGAAAGAAAATTTTCGGAGAAAGGGGTTCGGCTTATATAGCCGAGAGTCTAGATTTTATTTTTCTCAACTGCTTCTGCTTCGATTGTTGAATTCGACAAACGGTTGTTTGTGACAGTAAATTTGGTGGCACTCATTACTGGGTTGCTAAACCCAGTCGGAATCTCGGTTTCATTTCGTGGGTTTTTTTGTTATTTTCCGTGTCGGGAAAAGTCTTGCCTGTCACTCCCCTGCTAAGTGGTGTCTTTGTGCATAGAGTCTTCTGCGCGTATTTTGTTAGGTTTGAGGGGGCTGGGGTAATGCGTCGATTTTCCTGTTGCACACAGGAGAACATTTAATTATTAAACCTGCAATGGCGTCGAAAGCCTTTTGACATCCCATTGAAAAAAACATTCATTATTAAACCTGCAATGTCGTTGAAATTGTAACGCCAAAGGCGTTTTAGTGGAATACGGAGATCAAGAATGGAACGTCAACAGGCGGGGAAAATAAATATCTGGAATGTTAAAAGCGACGAGAAATGGTCTTCGACAACAATTGCCGTCGGATATGAGAAGTGTGCGTTGTTTCTAATCTTATTTTATGAACTGTGCTGTTATGTAGAACACTGACAGCAAGTGGGAAATTCAGTATGGGTGAAAAAGGAATCGAACGTCTTGAATGTATCACAGTGTTTACCGAAGTCACATCTCAGTCGTCTGAGATGAAGCAATTTGATTTATTTTGTAGTCAAGCTGTACAGTTTTCAGGTAAAAAAATTATTGAAAATGTGACAGTGAAGAATTAATGGAAAGAAAGCTTGTTGTCTATTTTGTGTTTTGGAAAAGGTTCTTCAGAAAAGAGTTACAATTACAACAAAACAACTAAAATCTCCCAAAATGTTTTTCGCTGATGGTAACTTTTTATATTCGTGGTTCAAAATTAATGTTGTTTTCATGTCGTAAAT
>NC_090878.1:17807388-17859888 GCF_036669935.1 Montipora foliosa | reverse complement strand
ATTAGCACAACACTTTCGACTTTCACTTTTCGCTTTCTCCCCTTCCCTCTCTTTTCGCTTTCTTTGCCTCGTTCTGGGCATTTGGTAGGCTTTATTTTGGTAGGAAGAGTTTCTGAGAAACATTTCATCATCTTATAATTAGGTGATCAGAAAGGTAGGTGGGTAATGGAGCAAGCTTTTCATGGAGATTTTAGGTCAGTGTTACATTGGTTTTTTTGGCCGTTTCTCCAGTTTCCTTGACTGAATTATGCTCATTCTGGTATAGTTTGAGAGATCTCTTCTCCCTGCACAAGTTAGTGGACAAAGCTGTTCCTGACCGTTAGAAGTGATGATGTCACAAGATGGGACCCTGGATAAAGTTGGACGTATTTTGCCAGATAGTAATGAAAGGGTTTGAGAAAAAAAAAAAAAAAAATTGCAAAAAATTCTGCCTGGGGTCCCCCGTGCTACTTTCGATCCAAAGAGGGAGAGATTAATCGGTCCCTGAGCCATCTGTGATTAACCCCTTGACTAAGGTAGCTCCTTCTGTTAGTGTAATGAAAACTAAGGATAGTCTATAGTTCTGAATTTTATTCCTTGTTCTTGTTCATGTGGTAAGCAGAGTTAGTACAGAACGCATGCGCATTCGTAAAATACGTATTAACCCTTCGGCTGCTAGAGATTTGGCCGAAAAACACGTTTTGAAGCTAGTTGAGGGGTTTTTTGGTCAATGTCGTGCTGTTTAAGAGCTAAACCTCCCTACAAACCCGTTTTTTCCAGGTTGTACACTCCGCGGCCTTTTCAGCCAGGTGCTTGCAAAGTTCGGCATGCGCAGAAAGCACAATTTCGACATAGTTTTTGGCTTTAAAATTAGCACAACACTTTCGACTTTCACTTTTTGCTTTCTCCCCTTCCCTCTCTTTTCGCTTTCCTTGCCTCGTTCTGGGCATTTAGTAGGCTTTATTTTGGAAGGAAGAGTTTCTGAGAAACATTTCATCATCTTATAATTAAGTGATCAGAAAGGTAGGTGGGTAATGGAGCAAGCTTTTCATGGAGATTTCAGGTCAGTGTTACATTGGTTTTTTTGGCCGTTTCTCCAGTTTCCTTGACTGAATTGTGCTCATTCTGGTATAGTTTGAGAGATCTCTTCTCCCTGCACAAGTTAGTGGACAAAGCTGTTCCTGACCGTTAAAAGTGATGATGTCACAAGATGGGACACTGGATAAAGTTGGACGTATTTTGCCAGATAGTAATGAAAGGGTTTGAGAAAAAAACAAAAAAAACAAAAACAAATTGCCAAAAACTCTGCTTGGCTTCCCCCGTGCTACTTTCGATCCAAAGAGGGAGAGATTAATCGTTCCCTGAGCAATCTGTGATTAACCCCTTGACTGAGGTAGCTCCTTCTGTTAGTGTAATGAAAACTAAGGATAGTCTATAGTTCTGAATTTTATTCCTTGTTCTTGTTCATGTGGTAAGCAGAGTTAGTACAGAACGCATGCGCATTCGTAAAATACGTATTAACCCTTCGGCTGCCAAAGATTTGGCCGAAAAACACGTTTTGAAGCTAGTTGAGGGGTTTTTTGGTCAATGTCGTGCTGTTTAAGAGCTAAACCTCCCTACAAACCCGTTTTTTCCAGGTTGTACACTCCGCGGCCTTTTCAGCCAGGTGCTTGCAAAGTTCGGCATGCGCAGAAAGCACAATTTCGACATAGTTTTTGGCTTTAAAATTAGCACAACACTTTCGACTTTCACTTTTTGCTTTCTCCCCTTCCCTCTCTTTTCGCTTTCCTTGCCTCGTTCTGGGCATTTAGTAGGCTTTATTTTGGAAGGAAGAGTTTCTGAGAAACATTTCATCATCTTATAATTAGGTGATCAGAAAGGTAGGTGGGTAATGGAGCAAGCTTTTCATGGAGATTTCAGGTCAGTGTTACATTGGTTTTTTGGCCGTTTCTCCAGTTTCCTTGACTGAATTTTGCTCATTCTGGTATAGTTTGAGAGATCTCTTTTCCCTGCACAAGTTAGTGGACAAAGCTGTTCCTGACCGTTAAAAGTGATGATGTCACAAGATGGGACACTGGATAAAGTTGGACGTATTTTGCCAGATAGTAATGAAAGGGTTTGAGAAAAAAACAAAAAAAAAAAAAACAAATTGCCAAAAACTCTGCTTGGCTTCCCCCGTGCTACTTTCGATCCAAAGAGGGAGAGATTAATCGTTCCCTGAGCAATCTGTGATTAACCCCTTGACTACGGTAGCTCCTTCTGTTAGTGTAATGAAAACTAAGGATAGTCTATAGTTCTGAATTTTATTCCTTGTTCTTGTTCATGTGGTAAGCAGAGTTAGTACAGAACGCATGCGCATTCGTAAAATACGTATTAACCCTTCGGCTGCTAGAGATTTGGCCGAAAAACACGTTTTGAAGCTAGTTGAGGGGTTTTTTGGTCAATGTCGTGCTGTTTAAGAGCTAAACCTCCCTACAAACCCGTTTTTTCCAGGTTGTATACTCCGCGGCCTTTTCAGCCAGGTGCTTGCAAAGTTCGGCATGCGCAGAAAGCACAATTTCGACATAGTTTTTGGCTTTAAAATTAGCACAACACTTTCGACTTTCACTTTTCGCTTTCTCCCCTTCCCTCTCTTTTCGCTTTCTTTGCCTCGTTCTGGGCATTTGGTAGGCTTTATTTTGGTAGGAAGAGTTTCTGAGAAACATTTCATCATGTTATAATTAGGTGATCAGAAAGGTAGGTGGGTAATGGAGCAAGCTTTTCATGGAGATTTTAGGTCAGTGTTACATTGGTTTTTTTGGCCGTTTCTCCAGTTTCCTTGACTGAATTATGCTCATTCTGGTATAGTTTGAGAGATCTCTTCTCCCTGCACAAGTTAGTGGACAAAGCTGTTCCTGACCGTTAGAAGTGATGATGTCACAAGATGGGACCCTGGATAAAGTTGGACGTATTTTGCCAGATAGTAATGAAAGGGTTTGAGAAAAAAAAAAAAAAAATTGCAAAAAATTCTGCCTGGGGTCCCCCGTGCTACTTTCGATCCAAAGAGGGAGAGATTAATCGGTCCCTGAGCCATCTGTGATTAACCCCTTGACTAAGGTAGCTCCTTCTGTTAGTGTAATGAAAACTAAGGATAGTCTATAGTTCTGAATTTTATTCCTTGTTCTTGTTCATGTGGTAAGCAGAGTTAGTACAGAACGCATGCGCATTCGTAAAATACGTATTAACCCTTCGGCTGCTAGAGATTTGGCCGAAAAACACGTTTTGAAGCTAGTTGAGGGGTTTTTTGGTCAATGTCGTGCTGTTTAAGAGCTAAACCTCCCTACAAACCCGTTTTTTCCAGGTTGTACACTCCGCGGCCTTTTCAGCCAGGTGCTTGCAAAGTTCGGCATGCGCAGAAAGCACAATTTCGACATAGTTTTTGGCTTTAAAATTAGCACAACACTTTCGACTTTCACTTTTTGCTTTCTCCCCTTCCCTCTCTTTTCGCTTTCCTTGCCTCGTTCTGGGCATTTAGTAGGCTTTATTTTGGAAGGAAGAGTTTCTGAGAAACATTTCATCATCTTATAATTAAGTGATCAGAAAGGTAGGTGGGTAATGGAGCAAGCTTTTCATGGAGATTTCAGGTCAGTGTTACATTGGTTTTTTTGGCCGTTTCTCCAGTTTCCTTGACTGAATTGTGCTCATTCTGGTATAGTTTGAGAGATCTCTTCTCCCTGCACAAGTTAGTGGACAAAGCTGTTCCTGACCGTTAAAAGTGATGATGTCACAAGATGGGACACTGGATAAAGTTGGACGTATTTTGCCAGATAGTAATGAAAGGGTTTGAGAAAAAAACAAAAAAACAAAAAACAAATTGCCAAAAACTCTGCTTGGCTTCCCCCGTGCTACTTTCGATCCAAAGAGGGAGAGATTAATCGTTCCCTGAGCAATCTGTGATTAACCCCTTGACTGAGGTATTTCCTTCTGTTAGTGTAATGAAAACTAAGGATAGTCTATAGTTCTGAATTTTATTCCTTGTTCTTGTTCATGTGGTAAGCAGAGTTAGTACAGAACGCATGCGCATTCGTAAAATACGTATTAACCCTTCGGCTGCCAAAGATTTGGCCGAAAAACACGTTTTGAAGCTAGTTGAGGGGTTTTTTGGTCAATGTCGTGCTGTTTAAGAGCTAAACCTCCCTACAAACCCGTTTTTTCCAGGTTGTACACTCCGCGGCCTTTTCAGCCAGGTGCTTGCAAAGTTCGGCATGCGCAGAAAGCACAATTTCGACATAGTTTTTGGCTTTAAAATTAGCACAACACTTTCGACTTTCACTTTTTGCTTTCTCCCCTTCCCTCTCTTTTCGCTTTCCTTGCCTCGTTCTGGGCATTTAGTAGGCTTTATTTTGGAAGGAAGAGTTTCTGAGAAACATTTCATCATCTTATAATTAGGTGATCAGAAAGGTAGGTGGGTAATGGAGCAAGCTTTTCATGGAGATTTCAGGTCAGTGTTACATTGGTTTTTTTGGCCGTTTCTCCAGTTTCCTTGACTGAATTGTGCTCATTCTGGTATAGTTTGAGAGATCTCTTCTCCATGCACAAATTAGTGGACAAAGCTGTTCCTGACCGTTAAAAGTGATGATGTCACAAGATGGGACCCTGGATAAAGTTGGACGTATTTTGCCAGATAGTAATGAAAGGGTTTGAGAAAAAAAAAAAAAAAAATTGCAAAAAATTCTGCCTGGGGTCCCCCGTGCTACTTTCGATCCAAAGAGGGAGAGATTAATCGGTCCCTGAGCCATCTGTGATTAACCCCTTGACTACGGTATCTCCTTCTGTTAGTGTAATGAAAACTAAGGATAGTCTATAGTTCTGAATTTTATTCCTTGTTCTTGTTCATGTGGTAAGCAGAGTTAGTACAGAACGCATGCGCATTCGTAAAATACGTATTAACCCTTCGGCTGCTAGAGATTTGGCCGAAAAACACGTTTTGAAGCTAGTTGAGGGGTTTTTTGGTCAATGTCGTGCTGTTTAAGAGCTAAACCTCCCTACAAACCCGTTTTTTCCAGGTTGTACACTCCGCGGCCTTTTCAGCCAGGTGCTTGCAAAGTTCGGCATGCGCAGAAAGCACAATTTCGACATAGTTTTTGGCTTTAAAATTAGCACAACACTTTCGACTTTCACTTTTTGCTTTCTCCCCTTCCCTCTCTTTTCGCTTTCCTTGCCTCGTTCTGGGCATTTAGTAGGCTTTATTTTGGAAGGAAGAGTTTCTGAGAAACATTTCATCATCTTATAATTAGGTGATCAGAAAGGTAGGTGGGTAATGGAGCAAGCTTTTCATGGAGATTTCAGGTCAGTGTTACATTGGTTTTTTTGGCCGTTTCTCCAGTTTCCTTGACTGAATTTTGCTCATTCTGGTATAGTTTGAGAGATCTCTTTTCCCTGCACAAGTTAGTGGACAAAGCTGTTCCTGACCGTTAAAAGTGATGATGTCACAAGATGGGACACTGGATAAAGTTGGACGTATTTTGCCAGATAGTAATGAAAGGGTTTGAGAAAAAAACAAAAAAAAAAAAAACAAATTGCCAAAAACTCTGCTTGGCTTCCCCCGTGCTACTTTCGATCCAAAGAGGGAGAGATTAATCGTTCCCTGAGCAATCTGTGATTAACCCCTTGACTACGGTAGCTCCTTCTGTTAGTGTAATGAAAACTAAGGATAGTCTATAGTTCTGAATTTTATTCCTTGTTCTTGTTCATGTGGTAAGCAGAGTTAGTACAGAACGC
Organism: Montipora foliosa; assembly: GCF_036669935.1. Taxonomy (NCBI): domain Eukaryota; kingdom Metazoa; phylum Cnidaria; class Anthozoa; order Scleractinia; family Acroporidae; genus Montipora; species Montipora foliosa. The sequence goes on along the minus strand of NC_090878.1, from coordinate 17,854,149 downwards.
ATGCGCATTCGTAAAATACGTATTAACCCTTCGGCTGCTAGAGATTTGGCCGAAAAACACGTTTTGAAGCTAGTTGAGGGGTTTTTTTGGTCAATGTCGTGCTGTTTAAGAGCTAAACCTCCCTACAAACCCGTTTTTTCCAGGTTGTATACTCCGCGGCCTTTTCAGCCAGGTGCTTGCAAAGTTCGGCATGCGCAGAAAGCACAATTTCGACATAGTTTTTGGCTTTAAAATTAGCACAACACTTTCGACTTTCACTTTTCGCTTTCTCCCCTTCCCTCTCTTTTCGCTTTCTTTGCCTCGTTCTGGGCATTTGGTAGGCTTTATTTTGGTAGGAAGAGTTTCTGAGAAACATTTCATCATGTTATAATTAGGTGATCAGAAAGGTAGGTGGGTAATGGAGCAAGCTTTTCATGGAGATTTTAGGTCAGTGTTACATTGGTTTTTTTGGCCGTTTCTCCAGTTTCCTTGACTGAATTATGCTCATTCTGGTATAGTTTGAGAGATCTCTTCTCCCTGCACAAGTTAGTGGACAAAGCTGTTCCTGACCGTTAGAAGTGATGATGTCACAAGATGGGACCCTGGATAAAGTTGGACGTATTTTGCCAGATAGTAATGAAAGGGTTTGAGAAAAAAAAAAAAAAAAATGCAAAAAATTCTGCCTGGGGTCCCCCGTGCTACTTTCGATCCAAAGAGGGAGAGATTAATCGGTCCCTGAGCCATCTGTGATTAACCCCTTGACTAAGGTAGCTCCTTCTGTTAGTGTAATGAAAACTAAGGATAGTCTATAGTTCTGAATTTTATTCCTTGTTCTTGTTCATGTGGTAAGCAGAGTTAGTACAGAACGCATGCGCATTCGTAAAATACGTATTAACCCTTCGGCTGCTAGAGATTTGGCCGAAAAACACGTTTTGAAGCTAGTTGAGGGGTTTTTTGGTCAATGTCGTGCTGTTTAAGAGCTAAACCTCCCTACAAACCCGTTTTTTCCAGGTTGTACACTCCGCGGCCTTTTCAGCCAGGTGCTTGCAAAGTTCGGCATGCGCAGAAAGCACAATTTCGACATAGTTTTTGTCTTTAAAATTAGCACAACACTTTCGACTTTCACTTTTTGCTTTCTCCCCTTCCCTCTCTTTTCGCTTTCCTTGCCTCGTTCTGGGCATTTAGTAGGCTTTATTTTGGAAGGAAGAGTTTCTGAGAAACATTTCATCATCTTATAATTAAGTGATCAGAAAGGTAGGTGGGTAATGGAGCAAGCTTTTCATGGAGATTTCAGGTCAGTGTTACATTGGTTTTTTTGGCCGTTTCTCCAGTTTCCTTGACTGAATTGTGCTCATTCTGGTATAGTTTGAGAGATCTCTTCTCCCTGCACAAGTTAGTGGACAAAGCTGTTCCTGACCGTTAAAAGTGATGATGTCACAAGATGGGACACTGGATAAAGTTGGACGTATTTTGCCAGATAGTAATGAAAGGGTTTGAGAAAAAAACAAAAAAAAAAAACAAATTGCCAAAAACTCTGCTTGGCTTCCCCCGTGCTACTTTCGATCCAAAGAGGGAGAGATTAATCGTTCCCTGAGCAATCTGTGATTAACCCCTTGACTGAGGTATTTCCTTCTGTTAGTGTAATGAAAACTAAGGATAGTCTATAGTTCTGAATTTTATTCCTTGTTCTTGTTCATGTGGTAAGCAGAGTTAGTACAGAACGCATGCGCATTCGTAAAATACGTATTAACCCTTCGGCTGCCAAAGATTTGGCCGAAAAACACGTTTTGAAGCTAGTTGAGGGGTTTTTTGGTCAATGTCGTGCTGTTTAAGAGCTAAACCTCCCTACAAACCCGTTTTTTCCAGGTTGTACACTCCGCGGCCTTTTCAGCCAGGTGCTTGCAAAGTTCGGCATGCGCAGAAAGCACAATTTCGACATAGTTTTTGGCTTTAAAATTAGCACAACACTTTCGACTTTCACTTTTTGCTTTCTCCCCTTCCCTCTCTTTTCGCTTTCCTTGCCTCGTTCTGGGCATTTAGTAGGCTTTATTTTGGAAGGAAGAGTTTCTGAGAAACATTTCATCATCTTATAATTAGGTGATCAGAAAGGTAGGTGGGTAATGGAGCAAGCTTTTCATGGAGATTTCAGGTCAGTGTTACATTGGTTTTTTTGGCCGTTTCTCCAGTTTCCTTGACTGAATTGTGCTCATTCTGGTATAGTTTGAGAGATCTCTTCTCCATGCACAAATTAGTGGACAAAGCTGTTCCTGACCGTTAAAAGTGATGATGTCACAAGATGGGACCCTGGATAAAGTTGGACGTATTTTGCCAGATAGTAATGAAAGGGTTTGATAAAAAAAAAAAAAAATTGCAAAAAATTCTGCCTGGGGTCCCCCGTGCTACTTTCGATCCAAAGAGGGAGAGATTAATCGGTCCCTGAGCCATCTGTGATTAACCCCTTGACTACGGTATCTCCTTCTGTTAGTGTAATGAAAACTAAGGATAGTCTATAGTTCTGAATTTTATTCCTTGTTCTTGTTCATGTGGTAAGCAGAGTTAGTACAGAACGCATGCGCATTCGTAAAATACGTATTAACCCTTCGGCTGCTAGAGATTTGGCCGAAAAACACGTTTTGAAGCTAGTTGAGGGGTTTTTTGGTCAATGTCGTGCTGTTTAAGAGCTAAACCTCCCTACAAACCCGTTTTTTCCAGGTTGTACACTCCGTGGCCTTTTCAGCCAGGTGCTTGCAAAGTTCGGCATGCGCAGAAAGCACAATTTCGACATAGTTTTTGGCTTTAAAATTAGCACAACATTTTCGACTTTCACTTTTTGCTTTCTCCCCTTCCCTCTCTTTTCGCTTTCCTTGCCTCGTTCTGGGCATTTAGTAGGCTTTATTTTGGAAGGAAGAGTTTCTGAGAAACATTTCATCATCTTATAATTAGGTGATCAGAAAGGGAGGTGGGTAATGGAGCAAGCTTTTCATGGAGATTTCAGGTCAGTGTTACATTGGTTTTTTTGGCCGTTTCTCCAGTTTCCTTGACTGAATTGTGCTCATTCTGGTATAGTTTGAGAGATCTCTTCTCCATGCACAAATTAGTGGACAAAGCTGTTCCTGACCGTTAAAAGTGATGATGTCACAAGATGGGACCCTGGATAAAGTTGGACGTATTTTGCCAGATAGTAATGAAAGGGTTTGAGAAAAAAAAAAAAAAAATTGCAAAAAATTCTGCCTGGGGTCCCCCGTGCTACTTTCGATCCAAAGAGGGAGAGATTAATCGGTCCCTGAGCCATCTGTGATTAACCCCTTGACTACGGTATCTCCTTCTGTTAGTGTAATGAAAACTAAGGATAGTCTATAGTTCTGAATTTTATTCCTTGTTCTTGTTCATGTGGTAAGCAGAGTTAGTACAGAACGCATGCGCATTCGTAAAATACGTATTAACCCTTCGGCTGCTAGAGATTTGGCCGAAAAACACGTTTTGAAGCTAGTTGAGGGGTTTTTTGGTCAATGTCGTGCTGTTTAAGAGCTAAACCTCCCTACAAACCCGTTTTTTCCAGGTTGTACACTCCGTGGCCTTTTCAGCCAGGTGCTTGCAAAGTTCGGCATGCGCAGAAAGCACAATTTCGACATAGTTTTTGGCTTTAAAATTAGCACAACACTTTCGACTTTCACTTTTTGCTTTCTCCCCTTCCCTCTCTTTTCGCTTTCCTTGCCTCGTTCTGGGCATTTAGTAGGCTTTATTTTGGAAGGAAGAGTTTCTGAGAAACATTTCATCATCTTATAATTAGGTGATCAGAAAGGTAGGTGGGTAATGGAGCAAGCTTTTCATGGAGATTTCAGGTCAGTGTTACATTGGTTTTTTTGGCCGTTTCTCCAGTTTCCTTGACTGAATTTTGCTCATTCTGGTATAGTTTGAGAGATCTCTTTTCCCTGCACAAGTTAGTGGACAAAGCTGTTCCTGACCGTTAAAAGTGATGATGTCACAAGATGGGACACTGGATAAAGTTGGACGTATTTTGCCAGATAGTAATGAAAGGGTTTGAGAAAAAAACAAAAAAAAAAACAAATTGCCAAAAACTCTGCTTGGCTTCCCCCGTGCTACTTTCGATCCAAAGAGGGAGAGATTAATCGTTCCCTGAGCAATCTGTGATTAACCCCTTGACTACGGTAGCTCCTTCTGTTAGTGTAATGAAAACTAAGGATAGTCTATAGTTCTGAATTTTATTCCTTGTTCTTGTTCATGTGGTAAGCAGAGTTAGTACAGAACGCATGCGCATTCGTAAAATACGTATTAACCCTTCGGCTGCTAGAGATTTGGCCGAAAAACACGTTTTGAAGCTAGTTGAGGGGTTTTTTGGTCAATGTCGTGCTGTTTAAGAGCTAAACCTCCCTACAAACCCGTTTTTTCCAGGTTGTACACTCCGCGGCCTTTTCAGCCAGGTGCTTGCAAAGTTCGGCATGCGCAGAAAGCACAATTTCGACATAGTTTTTGGCTTTAAAATTAGCACAACACTTTCGACTTTCACTTTTCGCTTTCTCCCCTTCCCTCTCTTTTCGCTTTCTTTGCCTCGTTCTGGGCATTTGGTAGGCTTTATTTTGGTAGGAAGAGTTTCTGAGAAACATTTCATCATCTTATAATTAGGTGATCAGAAAGGTAGGTGGGTAATGGAGCAAGCTTTTCATGGAGATTTTAGGTCAGTGTTACATTGGTTTTTTTGGCCGTTTCTGCAGTTTCCTTGACTGAATTATGCTCATTCTGGTATAGTTTGAGAGATCTCTTCTCCCTGCACAAGTTAGTGGACAAAGCTGTTCCTGACCGTTAGAAGTGATGATGTCACAAGATGGGACCCTGGATAAAGTTGGACGTATTTTGCCAGATAGTAATGAAAGGGTTTGAGAAAAAAAAAAAAATATATTGCAAAAAATTCTGCCTGGGGTCCCCCGTGCTACTTTCGATCCAAAGAGGGAGAGATTAATCGGTCCCTGAGCCATCTGTGATTAACCCCTTGACTAAGGTAGCTCCTTCTGTTAGTGTAATGAAAACTAAGGATAGTCTATAGTTCTGAATTTTATTCCTTGTTCTTGTTCATGTGGTAAGCAGAGTTAGTACAGAACGCATGCGCATTCGTAAAATACGTATTAACCCTTCGGCTGCTAGAGATTTGGCCGAAAAACACGTTTTGAAGCTAGTTGAGGGGTTTTTTGGTCAATGTCGTGCTGTTTAAGAGCTAAACCTCCCTACAAACCCGTTTTTTCCAGGTTGTACACTCCGCGGCCTTTTCAGCCAGGTGCTTGCAAAGTTCGGCATGCGCAGAAAGCACAATTTCGACATAGTTTTTGGCTTTAAAATTAGCACAACACTTTCGACTTTCACTTTTTGCTTTCTCCCCTTCCCTCTCTTTTCGCTTTCCTTGCCTCGTTCTGGGCATTTAGTAGGCTTTATCTTGGAAGGAAGAGTTTCTGAGAAACATTTCATCATCTTATAATTAGGTGATCAGAAAGGTAGGTGGGTAATGGAGCAAGCTTTTCATGGAGATTTCAGGTCAGTGTTACATTGGTTTTTTTGGCCGTTTCTCCAGTTTCCTCGACTGAATTGCGCTCATTCTGGTATAGTTTAAGAGATCTCTTCTCCCTGCACAAGTTAGTGGACAAAGCTGTTCCTGACCGTTAAAAGTGATGAGGTCAAAAGATGGGACCCTGGATAAAGTTGGACAAATTTTACCAGATAGTAATAAAAGGGTTTGAGAAAAAAAAAAAAAACAAATTGCAAAAACTCTGCCTGGGGTCCCCCGTGCTACTTTCGATCCAAAGAGGGAGAGATTAATCGGTCCTTGAGCCATCTGTGATTAACCCCTTGACTAAGGTAGCTCCTTCTGTTAGTGTAATGAAAACTAAGGATAGTCTATAGTTCTGAATTTTATTCCTTGTTCTTGTTCATGTGGTAAGCAGAGTTAGTACAGAACGCATGCGCATTCGTAAAATACGTATTAACCCTTCGGCTGCTAGAGATTTGGCCGAAAAACACGTTTTGAAGCTAGTTGAGGGGTTTTTTGGTTAATGTCGTGCTGTTTAAGAGCTAAACCTCTCTACAAACCCGTTTTTTCAAGGTTTTACACTCCGCGACCTTTTCAGCCAGGTGCTTGCAAAGTTCGGCATGCGCAGAAAGCACAATTTCGTTATAGTTTTTGGCTTTAAAATTAGCACAACACTTTCGACTTTCACTTTTTGCTTTCTCCCCTTCCCTCTCTTTTCGCTTTCCTTGCCTCGTTCTGGGCATTTAGTAGGCTTTATTTTGGAAGGAAGAGTTTCTGAGAAACATTTCATCATCTTATAATTAGGTGATCAGAAAGGTAGGTGGGTAATGGAGCAAGCTTTTCATGGAGATTTCAGGTCAGTGTTACATTGGTTTTTTTGGCCGTTTCTCCAGTTTCCTTGACTGAATTGTGCTCATTCTGGTATAGTTTGAGAGATCTCTTCTCCATGCACAAATTAGTGGACAAAGCTGTTCCTGACCGTTAAAAGTGATGATGTCACAAGATGGGACCCTGGATAAAGTTGGACGTATTTTGCCAGATAGTAATGAAAGGGTTTGAGAAAAAAAAAAAAAAAAATTGCAAAAAATTCTGCCTGGGGTCCCCCGTGCTACTTTCGATCCAAAGAGGGAGAGATTAATCGGTCCCTGAGCCATCTGTGATTAACCCCTTGACTACGGTATCTCCTTCTGTTAGTGTAATGAAAACTAAGGATAGTCTATAGTTCTGAATTTTATTCCTTGTTCTTGTTCATGTGGTAAGCAGAGTTAGTACAGAACGCATGCGCATTCGTAAAATACGTATTAACCCTTCGGCTGCTAGAGATTTGGCCGAAAAACACGTTTTGAAGCTAGTTGAGGGGTTTTTTGGTCAATGTCGTGCTGTTTAAGAGCTAAACCTCCCTACAAACCCGTTTTTTCCAGGTTGTACACTCCGTGGCCTTTTCAGCCAGGTGCTTGCAAAGTTCGGCATGCGCAGAAAGCACAATTTCGACATAGTTTTTGGCTTTAAAATTAGCACAACATTTTCGACTTTCACTTTTTGCTTTCTCCCCTTCCCTCTCTTTTCGCTTTCCTTGCCTCGTTCTGGGCATTTAGTAGGCTTTATTTTGGAAGGAAGAGTTTCTGAGAAACATTTCATCATCTTATAATTAGGTGATCAGAAAGGGAGGTGGGTAATGGAGCAAGCTTTTCATGGAGATTTCAGGTCAGTGTTACATTGGTTTTTTGGCCGTTTCTCCAGTTTCCTTGACTGAATTGTGCTCATTCTGGTATAGTTTGAGAGATCTCTTCTCCATGCACAAATTAGTGGACAAAGCTGTTCCTGACCGTTAAAAGTGATGATGTCACAAGATGGGACCCTGGATAAAGTTGGACGTATTTTGCCAGATAGTAATGAAAGGGTTTGAGAAAAAAAAAAAAAAAATTGCAAAAAATTCTGCCTGGGGTCCCCCGTGCTACTTTCGATCCAAAGAGGGAGAGATTAATCGGTCCCTGAGCCATCTGTGATTAACCCCTTGACTACGGTATCTCCTTCTGTTAGTGTAATGAAAACTAAGGATAGTCTATAGTTCTGAATTTTATTCCTTGTTCTTGTTCATGTGGTAAGCAGAGTTAGTACAGAACGCATGCGCATTCGTAAAATACGTATTAACCCTTCGGCTGCTAGAGATTTGGCCGAAAAACACGTTTTGAAGCTAGTTGAGGGGTTTTTTGGTCAATGTCGTGCTGTTTAAGAGCTAAACCTCCCTACAAACCCGTTTTTTCCAGGTTGTACACTCCGTGGCCTTTTCAGCCAGGTGCTTGCAAAGTTCGGCATGCGCAGAAAGCACAATTTCGACATAGTTTTTGGCTTTAAAATTAGCACAACACTTTCGACTTTCACTTTTTGCTTTCTCCCCTTCCCTCTCTTTTCGCTTTCCTTGCCTCGTTCTGGGCATTTAGTAGGCTTTATTTTGGAAGGAAGAGTTTCTGAGAAACATTTCATCATCTTATAATTAGGTGATCAGAAAGGTAGGTGGGTAATGGAGCAAGCTTTTCATGGAGATTTCAGGTCAGTGTTACATTGGTTTTTTTGGCCGTTTCTCCAGTTTCCTTGACTGAATTTTGCTCATTCTGGTATAGTTTGAGAGATCTCTTTTCCCTGCACAAGTTAGTGGACAAAGCTGTTCCTGACCGTTAAAAGTGATGATGTCACAAGATGGGACACTGGATAAAGTTGGACGTATTTTGCCAGATAGTAATGAAAGGGTTTGAGAAAAAAACAAAAAAAAAAAAAACAAATTGCCAAAAACTCTGCTTGGCTTCCCCCGTGCTACTTTCGATCCAAAGAGGGAGAGATTAATCGTTCCCTGAGCAATCTGTGATTAACCCCTTGACTACGGTAGCTCCTTCTGTTAGTGTAATGAAAACTAAGGATAGTCTATAGTTCTGAATTTTATTCCTTGTTCTTGTTCATGTGGTAAGCAGAGTTAGTACAGAACGCATGCGCATTCGTAAAATACGTATTAACCCTTCGGCTGCTAGAGATTTGGCCGAAAAACACGTTTTGAAGCTAGTTGAGGGGTTTTTTGGTCAATGTCGTGCTGTTTAAGAGCTAAACCTCCCTACAAACCCGTTTTTTCCAGGTTGTACACTCCGCGGCCTTTTCAGCCAGGTGCTTGCAAAGTTCGGCATGCGCAGAAAGCACAATTTCGACATAGTTTTTGGCTTTAAAATTAGCACAACACTTTCGACTTTCACTTTTCGCTTTCTCCCCTTCCCTCTCTTTTCGCTTTCTTTGCCTCGTTCTGGGCATTTGGTAGGCTTTATTTTGGTAGGAAGAGTTTCTGAGAAACATTTCATCATCTTATAATTAGGTGATCAGAAAGGTAGGTGGGTAATGGAGCAAGCTTTTCATGGAGATTTTAGGTCAGTGTTACATTGGTTTTTTTGGCCGTTTCTGCAGTTTCCTTGACTGAATTATGCTCATTCTGGTATAGTTTGAGAGATCTCTTCTCCCTGCACAAGTTAGTGGACAAAGCTGTTCCTGACCGTTAGAAGTGATGATGTCACAAGATGGGACCCTGGATAAAGTTGGACGTATTTTGCCAGATAGTAATGAAAGGGTTTGAGAAAAAAAAAAAAATATATTGCAAAAAATTCTGCCTGGGGTCCCCCGTGCTACTTTCGATCCAAAGAGGGAGAGATTAATCGGTCCCTGAGCCATCTGTGATTAACCCCTTGACTAAGGTAGCTCCTTCTGTTAGTGTAATGAAAACTAAGGATAGTCTATAGTTCTGAATTTTATTCCTTGTTCTTGTTCATGTGGTAAGCAGAGTTAGTACAGAACGCATGCGCATTCGTAAAATACGTATTAACCCTTCGGCTGCTAGAGATTTGGCCGAAAAACACGTTTTGAAGCTAGTTGAGGGGTTTTTTGGTCAATGTCGTGCTGTTTAAGAGCTAAACCTCCCTACAAACCCGTTTTTTCCAGGTTGTACACTCCGCGGCCTTTTCAGCCAGGTGCTTGCAAAGTTCGGCATGCGCAGAAAGCACAATTTCGACATAGTTTTTGGCTTTAAAATTAGCACAACACTTTCGACTTTCACTTTTTGCTTTCTCCCCTTCCCTCTCTTTTCGCTTTCCTTGCCTCGTTCTGGGCATTTAGTAGGCTTTATCTTGGAAGGAAGAGTTTCTGAGAAACATTTCATCATCTTATAATTAGGTGATCAGAAAGGTAGGTGGGTAATGGAGCAAGCTTTTCATGGAGATTTCAGGTCAGTGTTACATTGGTTTTTTTGGCCGTTTCTCCAGTTTCCTCGACTGAATTGCGCTCATTCTGGTATAGTTTAAGAGATCTCTTCTCCCTGCACAAGTTAGTGGACAAAGCTGTTCCTGACCGTTAAAAGTGATGAGGTCAAAAGATGGGACCCTGGATAAAGTTGGACAAATTTTACCAGATAGTAATAAACGGGTTTGAGAAAAAAAAAAAAACAAATTGCAAAAACTCTGCCTGGGGTCCCCCGTGCTACTTTCGATCCAAAGAGGGAGAGATTAATCGGTCCTTGAGCCATCTGTGATTAACCCCTTGACTAAGGTAGCTCCTTCTGTTAGTGTAATGAAAACTAAGGATAGTCTATAGTTCTGAATTTTATTCCTTGTTCTTGTTCATGTGGTAAGCAGAGTTAGTACAGAACGCATGCGCATTCGTAAAATACGTATTAACCCTTCGGCTGCTAGAGATTTGGCCGAAAAACACGTTTTGAAGCTAGTTGAGGGGTTTTTTGGTTAATGTCGTGCTGTTTAAGAGCTAAACCTCTCTACAAACCCGTTTTTTCAAGGTTTTACACTCCGCGACCTTTTCAGCCAGGTGCTTGCAAAGTTCGGCATGCGCAGAAAGCACAATTTCGTTATAGTTTTTGGCTTTAAAATTAGCACAACAATTTCGACTTTCACTTTTCGCTTTCTCCCCTTCCCTCTCTTTTCGCTTTCCTTGTCTCGTTCTGGGCATTTGGTAGGCTTTATTTTGGTAGGAAGAGTTTCTGAGAAACATTTCATCATCTTATAATTAGGCTATCAGAAAGGTAGGTGGGTAATGGAGCAAGCTTTTCATGGAGATTTCAGGTCAGTGTTACATTGGTTTTTTTGGCCGTTTCTCCAGTTTCCTTGACTGAATTGTGCTCATTCTGGTATAGTTTAAGAGATCTCTTCTCCCTGCACAAGTTAGTGGACAAAGCTGTTCCTGACCGTTAAAAGTGATGAGGTCAAAAGGTGGGACTCTGGATAAAGTTGGACAAATTTTACCAGATAGTAATAAAAGGGTTTGAGAAAAAAAAAAAACAAATTGCAAAAACTCTGCCTGGGGTCCCCCGTGCTACTTTCGATCCAAAGAGGGAGAGATTAATCGGTCCTTGAGCCATCTGTGATTAACCCCTTGACTAACGTAGCTCCTTCTGTTAGTGTAATGAAAACTAAGGATAGTCTATAGTTCTGAATTTTATTCCTTGTTCTTGTTCATGTGGTAAGCAGAGTTAGTACAGAACGCATGCGCATTCGTAAAATACGTATTAACCCTTCGGCTGCTAGAGATTTGGCCGAAAAACACGTTTTGAAGCTAGTTGAGGGGTTTTTTGGTTAATGTCGTGCTGTTTAAGAGCTAAACCTCCCTACAAACCCGTTTTTTCAAGGTTGTACAATCCGCAACCTTTTCAGCCAGGTGCTTGCAAAGTTCGGCATGCGCAGAAAGCAAAATTTCGACATAGTCTTTGGCTTTAAAATTAGCACAACAATTTCGACTTTCACTTTTCGCTTTCTCCCCTTCCCTCTCTTTTCGCTTTCCTTGCCTCGTTCTGGGCATTTGGTAGGCTTTATTTTGGTAGGAAGGGTTTCTGAGAAACATTTCATCATCTTATAATTAGGTGATCAGAAAGGTAGGTGGGTAATGGAGCAAGCTTTTCATGGAGATTTCAGGTCAGTGTTACATTGGTTTTTTTGGCCGTTTCTCCAGTTTCCTTGACTGAATTGTGCTCATTCTGGTATAGTTTGAGAGATCTCTTCTCCCTGCACAAGTTAGTGGACAAAGCTGTTCCTGACCGTTAAAAGTGAGGAGGTCAAAAGATGGGACCCTGGATAAAGTTGGACAAATTTTACCAGATAGTAATAAAAGGGTTTGAGAAAAAAAAAAAAAAACAAATTGCAAAAACTCTGCCTGGGGTCCCCCGTGCTACTTTCGATCCAAAGAGGGAGAGATTAATCGGTCCTTGAGCCATCTGTGATTAACCCCTTGACTAAGGTAGCTCCTTCTGTTAGTGTAATGAAAACTAAGGATAGTCTATAGTTCTGAATTTTATTCCTTGTTCTTGTTCATGTGGTAAGCAGAGTTAGTACAGAACGCATGCGCATTCGTAAAATACGTATTAACCCTTCGGCTGCTAGAGATTTGGCCGAAAAACACGTTTTGAAGGTAGTTGAGGGGTTTTTTGGTTAATGTCGTGCTGTTTAAGAGCTAAACCTCTCTACAAACCCGTTTTTTCAAGGTTGTACACTCCGCGACCTTTTCAGCCAGGTGCTTGCAAAGTTCGGCATGCGCAGAAAGCAAAATTTCGACATAGTTTTTGGCTTTAAAATTAGCACAACAATTTCGACTTTCACTTTTCGCTTTCTCCCCTTCACTCTCTTTTCGCTTTCCTTGTCTCGTTCTGGGCATTTGGTAGGCTTTATTTTGGTAGGAAGAGTTTCTGAGAAACATTTCATCATCTTATAATTAGGTGATCAGAAAGGTAGGTGGGTAATGGAGCAAGCTTTTCATGGAGATTTCAGGTCAGTGTTACATTGGTTTTTTTGGCCGTTTCTCCAGTTTCCTTGACTGAATTGTGCTCATTCTGGTGTAGTTTAAGAGATCTCTTCTCCCTGCACAAGTTAGTGGACAAAGCTGTTCCTGACCGTTAAAAGTGATGAGGTCAAAAGATGGGACTCTGGATAAAGTTGGACAAATTTTACCAGATAGTAATAAAAGGGTTTGAGAAAAAAAAAAAACAAATTGCAAAAACTCTGCCTGGGGTCCCCCGTGCTACTTTCGATCCAAAGAGGGAGAGATTAATCGGTCCTTGAGCCATCTGTGGTTAACCCCTTGACTAAGGTAGCCCTTTCTGTTAGTGTAATGAAAACTAAGGATAGTCTATAGTTCTGAATTTTATTCCTTGTTCTTGTTCATGTGGTAAGCAGAGTTAGTACAGAACGCATGCGCATTCGTAAAATACGTATTAACCCTTCGGCTGCTAGAGATTTGGCCGAAAAACACGTTTTGAAGCTAGTTGAGGGGTTTTTTGGTTAATGTCGTGCTGTTTAAGAGCTAAACCTCCCTACAAACCCGTTTTTTCAAGGTTGTACAATCCGCGACCTTTTCAGCCAGGTGCTTGCAAAGTTCGGCATGCGCAGAAAGCAAAATTTCGACATAGTTTTTAACTTTAAAATTAGCTCAACATTTTCGACTTTCACTTTTCGCTTTCTCCCCTTCCCTCTCTTTTCACTTTCCTTGCCTCGTTCTGGGCATTTGGTAGGCTTTATTTTGGTAGGAAGAGTTTCTGAGAAACATTTCATCATCTTATAATTAGGTGATCAGAAAGGTAGGTGGGTAATGGAGCAAGCTTTTCATGGAGATTTCAGGTCAGTGTTACATTGGTTTTTTTTGGCGTTTCTCCAGTTTCCTTGACTGAATTGCGCTCATTCTGGTATAGTTTAAGAGATCTCTTTTCCCTGCACAAGTTACTGGACAAAGCTGTTCCTCACCGTTAAAAGTGATGATGTCACAAGATGGGACCCTGGATAAAGTTGGACGTATTTTGCCAGATAGTAATGAAAGAGTTTGAGAAAAAAAAAAAAAAAAACAAATTGCAAAAACTCTGCCTGGGGTCCCCCGTGCTACTTTCGATCCAAAGAGGGAGAGATTAATCGGTCCCTGAGCCATCTGTGATTAACCCCTTGACTAAGGTAGCTCCTTCTGTTAGTGTAATGAAAACTAAGGATAGTCTATAGTTCTGAATTTTATTCCTTGTTCTTGTTCATGTGGTAAGCAGAGTTAGTACAGAACGCATGTGCATTCGTAAAATACGTATTAACCCTTCGGCTGCTAGAGATTTGGCCGAAAAACACGTTTTGAAGCTAGTTGAGGGGTTTTTTGGTCAATGTCGTGCTGTTTAAGAGCTAAAACTCCCTACAAACCCGTTTTTTCCAGGTTGTACACTCCGCGGCAATTTCAGCCAGGTGCTTGCAAAGTTCGGCATGGGCAGAAAGCAAAATTTCGGCATAGTTTTTGGCTTTAAAATTAGCACAACACTTTCGACTTTCACTTTTCGCTTTCTCCCCTTTCCTCTCTTTTCGCTTTCCTTGCCTCGTTCTGGGCATTTGGTAGGCTTTATTTTGGTAGGAAGAGTTTCTGAGAAACATTTTATCATCTTATAATTAGGTGATCAGAAAGGTAGGTGGGTAATGGAGCAAGCTTTTCATGGAGATTTCAGGTCAGTGTTACATTGGTTTTTTTGGCCGTTTCTCCAGTTTCCTTGACTGAATTGTGCTCATTCTGGTATAGTTTGAGAGATCTCTTCTCCCTGCACAAGTTAGTGGACAAAGCTGTTCCTGACCGTTGAAAGTGATGATGTCACAAGATGGGACCCTGGATAAAGTTGGACGTATTTTGCCAGATAGTAATAAAAGGGTTTGAGAAAAAAAAAAAAACAAATTGCAAAAACTCTGCCTGGGGTCCCCCGTGCTACTTTCGATCCAAAGAGGGAGAGATTAATCGGTCCCTGAGCCATCTGTTATTTTTTTTCTCTTTAAAAAGCTCAAAAGAGCGTTTTATTTACACTTAAAAAATATGAGTTGAAAAATTACATATGCACGAAAAATATAATTAATTAGTTCAGGCCTATGTCATTTTTCTGGTGTTACTTTTACATTTTAAATACTAGACGATTATTCTCAACCTTAGCAAAAGCTTCCCTAATACACCAATCTGCAGGGAAGAGGTGTCCTAAATTACGAGACGAATACAATTTAAACCGATATTTTAAATGCGCTTTAACACTTGCAGAAAAGATAGCTTCCGGTGGCACACAATCATTGTCTAGCCTGTGATTAGTTGCTGATTTGTATATAGCACATCTCGCAACAGTAAGAGCCCAGTTGATCAAAGCCACAGCTCTTTCACTGAGAGGATCACCCCTTGAAGGCACCTTCCCCAAGATCTTAATTGCTGGAGAGAGCACCAATTTATTCTCTGAAATTTTCCGGATAAACTGATCTACATATCCCCAAAAGGTATCCACAGCTCTACATTCCAGCAAGGCGTGTTCAATATCATCAATAGCACCACAGCGATGGCAATTGGGCGTGTCCAGTATTCCCATCCTATTTAGAGAGAGGGCTGTAGGAAGCACCCGATGAGCAATCTTCCAATTGGTGTCTCCCTGCTTATTGCTTACCAACGGTGAGTAAAGGGTCTTCCACTGCTTGGAGGTAAAAGCAGGCTCAGGCTGAAGGGATGCTTTCCATCGATCTATTGCTGGAACAACTGGCTTATTCCGATCATGCAATTGACCATAAAAATGCCTCGTCTTGTAAGACACGATATCCGTCGGAGTTTGACCTGCGCCTGCAGTGCGGATCGCAAAACAGGGTTGTAGAGTAGGGGCTAGTCTTCTTCGCTTCGAGCATATCTGTTTCGTCCAATGCTGAGGGATCGCGGATAAGATTTTATTCAACTCTCGGGACGTTCTGTCTAAAGTACGACCATCATTCCCTAACTGGCCAGCCAAGATCTCATGAACAGCCCTGACAGGTAAAAAGCCAGGAACTACCTCGTAACAAATATCTCTTATCTTTATAACCCCTGCTGCAACCCAGTCCTTGAAAAACAGTAGCTCATCATGGAGAGCAATATGCCTGTTAAGAAAGAGTGGTTCATTTAGGATGTCCGTGGCCATGGTTGGTACATTTGTGCGAAGACGGCAAGGCTCATGTTGAGCCCAAGCGGACAATAATTCCTTGTGAAATGCTGGAATGTTACGGTCAATGCGTTGGGGAGGGTACTCAAGTACTAGGGATAGTTTGCCAAGCTCCATATTTGCGATACGTAAAAAGTAGGCCGTAAAACTTTTCCAGTGGGCGTCCTCACCCGACAATAATCTTCTTAAAGTGTTCAACCTAAAGGCTTGGACCTTAGTTTCAAGGCGTGGAATGTTAAAACCCCCTTCCTTCAGAGAGAGAGCCAGTATGTCCCGATTGACAAGAGGGTGCTTGTTGCCCCAAAAGAAAGTGTACACTGATTGTTCTATTTGCGTGATGACCCAAGATGGAACAGACAGCGAGGTAACATTGTACCACAAAGTCGATGTTAACAAACTGTTAATAATCAGGGCCTTGCCTTTATAACTAAGAACTCTTTGACGCCAGGCAGCTATGATATTATTGATTTTTGAAATCTTGGCATTCCAGTTTAAAAGAGAGCAGTCCACATTGCCAAAAAACTGTCCGAGAATTTTCTCCGGGATGTAGTCATTGTACCAGGCAAAGTCATACAACTGATCAGTTCGATTAGAAAAATCACCGCTCCACAATCCCTTGCATTTACTTTTATTGATTTTAGCCCCGGAGGCGAGTTCATACCGGTCAAAAACTCGAAAGGTTTCAGCAATGGACTGCTCATCCGTGAGTAAGAGGGTCGTGTCGTCAGCGAACTGGGATAACTTAACTTCGTTTTCGGAACCAGGGGGTTTAACACCATGGATTCTTGGATTTGAGCGAATATTGATAGCCATGGATTCAGCCGTTAGAACATATAGAGGCATAGATAACGGACAGCCTTGCCTTAATCCTCTCTCTAAATGGACAAAAGCAGTTAGCCAGCCGTTAACCTTGACGGAACTTGACACAGAATTATATAAAACTTGGATCCACTGGATAAAGGAAGGGCCAAAGCCAAATTGCTTAAGGCACTTGAACAGGAAATCGTGCGATACTCTGTCGAAAGCCTTCATCTGGTCGACACTTACAACAGCAAGTGGCACAGAGTTTGTGTTAGCATACGCAATTACATCGTGTAGTAACCGAGCATTGTCATTGATTGTTCTCCCCCTAATGGAGGCAGTTTGGTCTGAGTGAATGATGAGCGGCAACACCTCATGTAGCCTATTCGCAAGCGCTTTAGATAGAATCTTATAATCGGTCGTAAGAAGAGTGATGGGCCTCCAATTCTTTAACTGAGTACGGTCACCCTTCTTGAATAATAAAGAAATTACTCCTCGCCGTTGTGACACGGAAAGGCGGCCAACCCGAAACGCATGGTTATAGACGTAGACTAATTTATCACCTAACAGGTGCCAGAAATGCTTATAAAAATTGGTAGTGATGCCATCAAGACCAGGCGACTTATCCTTCTCCATTGCATCAACAGCCCTTTTTAACTCCCCAATTGTAATATCTCCTTCACAAGAGTCTCGCGCATTCTCAACGAGTTCGGGGTATGCTCCATCTAGGAATTCTCTTTGTACCTTTTCGTCACAAGGCTGCGCTGTGTAAAGCTGTTTATAAAACGAAAAGGCCTCCCCAAGCAAGTCCCTAGTTTCAGTAACGGTATCCATGTTATTCTTCGTTAAAACACGTATGTTTTGTGCTGAACGACGGCATTTCTCAAGAGAAAAAAAGAAACGAGTACTCTTTTCACCTTCCTCTACAAACTGCGCTTTTGTTCGTATTTTAATAGCTTCTAACTCCTTAAGTTCGAACTGCCTCAAGCCCTCCTTTGCTATGAGATATTGCTCTATATCGCTAGTAGTACCATTTTTTGCCCGCTCTTGAAGCTTATCCAATCTACTCTGTAAAACAAACCGTTCATGGCGCCGAATTTTTCCAATAATCGTCGCCCGTCTAATAGCAATCCGCTTAAAGCTTAACTTTGCTTTCTCCCACCACTCAAAAGGGTCAGCAAAATTTTCGAACTCTTCAACCCAATTTGACCAGAAACGCTCGATTTCCTCTTGGAAAACACTGTCCGCAAGAAGCTCGTTATTAAAGTGCCAGTACCCCGGGCCGCGTTCAATTCTTTCAAAATCAATGGTCAGTGTCAAGCAATCGTGATCCGAGTGGGGATACGGTTGAATATCCGTTGCGGTTACACATTGGTTAACGGGTTTACAAATAAAAAAGTAATCAATACGTGTGCGGATGAAAAGAGATGGATCTCTTGGATCTCTACCTGTCCACGTGAAATTGCGTTCATCCTTATGTCGTTCCCTCCAAACGTCTACCAAACTAAAACGTGTATTAAGGGCATTTAGAAGCACGGACGCGGATTGACGCGCATTAGGAACCCCACCGAGCTTATCCAAGCGCGAGTTAAAAATACAGTTAAAATCGCCTCCCAAGATGTTATCGTTTGAATCCGACAGAAAACTATTCAAACCCGAGAAAAA
This sequence comes from Montipora foliosa, assembly GCF_036669935.1. Lineage (NCBI taxonomy): Eukaryota > Metazoa > Cnidaria > Anthozoa > Scleractinia > Acroporidae > Montipora > Montipora foliosa. The sequence goes on along the minus strand of NC_090878.1, from coordinate 17,836,189 downwards.
AGCACGGCGCTCAGAATCTTTTGATGGGGAATAAACATTAATCAAGTTAAGCGTGCGATCGTCAATTTCCAAAAGCATATTCAAAACACGACCTTCGTTATCCCTCCGAATTTGCTTCTCATTGTAATCCAGGCGCGAAGCAATCAATATGGCCACACCTCGAGAAGAGTTCGTCCCATGGGCAAAAAAAGCATCACCCTCCCATTCGCGTTTTATTTGCATATCTAAGTCAACCGTCCAGTGTGTTTCCTGCAGAAAAATTATGTCAAACCTGTTCCTCTTAAAAAAAGAAAAAGCCATTTTTCTTTTGTCTGGACAGCGAAGGCCATTGCAATTAATACTAGCCAGAATAGTCATTGATAGAATCAGGGGAAAAAAGAATAAATACGAATTTGCCATCATGGAACATTATCGGCATGGGCCTTTTTAGCAGCAGATGTAGCAGCATTCTTATCTCTTTGCTTACCAGCACCCAAATTTGGGACAGGGTGGATTCTTGCCCGTCGATGCTGAGTTTTTCCGTCCGAATCAGAGTCCGAAATCTGCCTTTTGCATCCCTGAACCGCATGCTCCGTGTCCATAGCCTCCGATGTATTAACTGTGTCCTTAGCCGTTTCATTAATCTCTTGTTGCACAATGTTTCCTTCATCATCATTAGATCCTTTTACGTTAACAGCATCATTATCGCTAGACGTTTTCGCCGGTGCCAAAGGTACAACCTCCACTTGATCCTCCTGTTTTCTCGGTTCTTCAACTTGAACGAGCCGTTTGTCACACACATACGACAAATGACCTTTCTCTTTACAAATCCTGCATTCAATTTGCGGACATCGTTTCCTCGTGTGGCCTAACTCTTTGCATTCTCCGCACACAGGTTGCTGGTTGTTGTGGATTATCCGACACCACTCTCCTCCAATCCGAAGAGAATAAGGAATCGATTTCTCGGTTAAGAGCATTCTCACGAGCCTGTTGCCATTTTCCAAGCCGGCTAATTCATGATCAGCTCTGTACTTTAGCCGGATAACATCTCCTTTAATCTCCCCGTATTGGGACAGCACCTTTCTGACTTCCTTATCCTCGATATACGATCGTAGACCCATTATGCTAACATTAATAGACTGAGCGTGAGGCGGGTGACAAGAAACATGTAGTTCGCTGACATCGAAGCCTTCTTCAACAAGCGCTTCTGCATCACTCACACTCGAAAATTCCACCAAATACTCTCCTCCTCCAAGATCTTGAAATACCACAATATCCGAAGTAATTTCACTCTCCAAACCGGTCTTCAGGTCTCTCAAATTCATCGCATGAGGCACTTTGAAAGTAACGCTTCGACCTTTCCGGTCAGCCATCTTGGCTTCCCGGAGAGCAGCAACAAAATCTCTTCTTCACTTGTCCTCGAATCGCTCTTTCCAATAAATATCACACAAATAGAAACCCTTAAAATTCTTAGAAAACAATCACCGAAGAAAACTTTCAGGAAAACCGCAAAAGATTGCAGCAAATATCAAATAACCACGGAGCTAAATGACAACGCCTTGACTACGGTAGCTCCTCTCTGTTAGTGTAATGAAAACTAAGGATAGTCTATAGTTCTGAATTTTATTCCTTGTTCTTGTTCATGTGGTAAGCAGAGTTAGTACAGAACGCATGCGCATTCGTAAAATACGTATTAACCCTTCGGCTGCCAAAGATTTGGCCGAAAAACACGTTTTGAAGCTAGTTGAGGGGTTTTTTGGTCAATGTCGTGCTGTTTAAGAGCTAAACCTCCCTACAAACCCGTTTTTTCCAGGTTGTACACTCCGCGGCCTTTTCTGCCAGGTGCTTGCAAAGTTCGGCATGCGCAGAAAGCACAATTTCGACATAGTTTTTGGCTTTAAAATTAGCACAACACTTTCGACTTTCACTTTTCGCTTTCTCCCCTTCCCTCTCTTTTCGCTTTCTTTGCCTCGTTCTGGGCATTTGGTAGGCTTTATTTTGGTAGGAAGAGTTTCTGAGAAACATTTCATCATCTTATAATTAGGTGATCAGAAAGGTAGGTGGGTAATGGAGCAAGCTTTTCATGGAGATTTTAGGTCAGTGTTACATTGGTTTTTTTGGCCGTTTCTCCAGTTTCCTTGACTGAATTATGCTCATTCTGGTATAGTTTGAGAGATCTCTTCTCCCTGCACAAGTTAGTGGACAAAGCTGTTCCTGACCGTTAGAAGTGATGATGTCACAAGATGGGACCCTGGATAAAGTTGGACGTATTTTGCCAGATAGTAATGAAAGGGTTTGAGAAAAAAAAAAAAAAATTGCAAAAAATTCTGCCTGGGGTCCCCCGTGCTACTTTCGATCCAAAGAGGGAGAGATTAATCGGTCCCTGAGCCATCTGTGATTAACCCCTTGACTGAGGTAGCTCCTTCTGTTAGTGTAATGAAAACTAAGGATAGTCTATAGTTCTGAATTTTATTCCTTGTTCTTGTTCATGTGGTAAGCAGAGTTAGTACAGAACGCATGCGCATTCGTAAAATACGTATTAACCCTTCGGCTGCTAGAGATTTGGCCGAAAAACACGTTTTGAAGCTAGTTGAGGGGTTTTTTGGTCAATGTCGTGCTGTTTAAGAGCTAAACCTCCCTACAAACCGTTTTTTCCAGGTTGTACACTCCGCGGCCTTTTCAGCCAGGTGCTTGCAAAGTTCGGCATGCGCAGAAAGCACAATTTCGACATAGTTTTTGGCTTTAAAATTAGCACAACAATTTCGACTTTCACTTTTTGCTTTCTCCCTTTCCCTTTCTTTTCGCTTTCCTTGCCTCGTTCTAGGCATTTAGTAGGCTTTATTTTGGAAGGAACAGTTTCTGAGAAACATTTCATCATCTTATAATTAGGTGATCAGAAAGGTAGGTGGGTAATGGAGCAAGCTTTTCATGGAGATTTCAGGTCAGTGTTACATTGGTTTTTTTGGCCGTTTCTCCAGTTTCCTTGACTGAATTTTGCTCATTCTGGTATAGTTTGAGAGATCTCTTTTCCCTGCACAAGTTAGTGGACAAAGCTGTTCCTGACCGTTAGAAGTGATGATGTCACAAGATGGGACCCTGGATAAAGTTGGACGTATTTTGCCAGATAGTAATGAAAGGGTTTGAGAAAAAAAAAAAAAAAATTGCAAAAAATTCTGCCTGGGGTCCCCCGCGCTACTTTCGATCCAAAGAGGGAGAGATTAATCGGTCCCTGAGCCATCTGTGATTAACCCCTTGACTAAGGTAGCTCCTTCTGTTAGTGTAATGAAAACTAAGGATAGTCTATAGTTCTGAATTTTATTCCTTGTTCTTGTTCATGTGGTAAGCAGAGTTAGTACAGAACGCATGCGCATTCGTAAAATACGTATTAACCCTTCGGCTGCTAGAGATTTGGCCGAAAAACACGTTTTGAAGCTAGTTGAGGGGTTTTTTGGTCAATGTCGTGCTGTTTAAGAGCTAAACCTCCCTACAAACCCGTTTTTTCCAGGTTGTACACTCCGCGGCCTTTTCAGCCAGGTGCTTGCAAAGTTCGGCATGCGCAGAAAGCACAATTTCGACATAGTTTTTGGCTTTAAAATTAGCACAACACTTTCGACTTTCACTTTTTGCTTTTTCCCTTTCCCTCTCTTTTCGCTTTCCTTGCCTCGTTCTGGGCATTTGGTAGGCTTTATTCCTTGTTCTTGTTCATGTGGTAAGCAGAGTTAGTACAGAACGGATACGCATTCGTAAAATACGTATTAACCCTTCGGCTGCTAGATATTTGGCCAAAAAACACGTTTTGAAGCTAGTTGAGGGGTGTTTCGGTCAATGTCGTGCTGTTTAAGAGCTAAACCTCCCTACAAACCCGTTTTTTCCAGGTTGTACACTCCGCGGCCTTTTCAGCCAGGTGCTTGCAAAGTTCGGCATGCGCAGAAAGCAAAATTTCGACATAGTTTTTGGCTTTAAAATTAGCACAACACTTTCGACTTTCACTTTTCGCTTTCTCCCCTTCCCTCTCTTTTCGCTTTCCTTGCCTCGTTCTGTGCATTTGGTAGGCTTTATTTTGGTAGGAAGAGTTTCTGAGAAACATTTCATCATCTTATAATTAGGTGATCAGAAAGGTAGGTGGGTAATGGAGCAAGCTTTTCATGGAGATTTCAGGTCAGTGTTACATTGGTTTTTTTGGCCGTTTCTCCAGTTTCCTTGACTGAATTGTGCTCATTCTGGTATAGTTTGAGAGATCTCTTCTCCCTTTACAAGTTAGTGGACAAAGCTGTTCCTGACCGTTAAAAGTGATGAGGTCAAAAGATGGGACCCTGGATAAAGTTGGACAAATTTTACCAGATAGTAATGAAAGAGTTTGAGAAAAAAAAAAAAAAAAAAAAATTGCAAAAACTCTGCCTGGGGTCTCCCGTGCTACTTTCGATCCAAAGAGGGAGAGATTAATCGGTTCCTGAGCAATCTGTGATCAACCCCTTGACTACGGTAGCTCCTTCTGTTAGTTTAATGAAAACTAAGGATAGTCTATAGTTCTGAATTTTATTCCTTGTTCTTGTTCATGTGGTAAGCAGAGTTAGTACAGAACGCATGCGCATTCGTAAAATACGTATTAACCCTTCGGCTGCTAGAGATTTGGCCGAAAAACACGTTTTGAAGCTAGTTGAGGGGTTTTTTGGTTAATGTCGTGCTGTTTAAGAGCTAAACCTCTCTACAAACCCGTTTTTTCAAGGTTGTACACTCCGTGACCTTTTCAGCCAGGTGCTTGCAAAGTTCGGCATGCGCAGAAAGCACAATTTCGACATAGTTTTTGGCTTTAAAATTAGCACAACAATTTCGACTTTCACTTTTCGCTTTCTCCCCTTCCCTCTCTTTTCGCTTTCCTTGTCTCGTTCTGGGCATTTGGTAGGCTTTATTTTGGTAGGAAGAGTTTCTGAGAAACATTTCATCATCTTATAATTAGGTGATCAGAAAGGTAGGTGGGTAATGGAGCAAGCTTTTCATGGAGATTTCAGGTCAGTGTTACATTGGTTTTTTTGGCCGTTTCTCCAGTTTCCTTGACTGAATTGCGGTTATTCTGGTATAGTTTAAGAGATCTCTTCTCCCTGCACAAGTTAGTGGACAAAGCTGTTCCTGACCGTTAAAAGTGATGATGTCACAAGATGGGACCCTGGATAAAGTTGGACGTATTTTGCCAGATAGTAATGAAAGAGTTTGAGAAAAAAAAAAAAAAAAAAAATTTGCAAAAACTCTGCCTGGGGTCTCCCGTGCTACTTTCGATCCAAAGAGGGAGAGATTAATCGGTCCCTGAGCAATCTGTGATCAACCCCTTGACTACGGTAGCTCCTTCTGTTAGTTTAATGAAAACTAAGGATAGTCTATAGTTCTGAATTTTATTCCTTGTTCTTGTTCATGTGGTAAGCAGAGTTAGTACAGAACGCATGCGCATTCGTAAAATACGTATTAACCCTTCGGCTGCTAGAGATTTGGCCGAAAAACACGTTTTGAAGCTAGTTGAGGGGTTTTTCGGTCAATGTCGTGCTGTTTAAGAGCTAAACCTCCCTACAAACCCGTTTTTTCCAGATTGTACACTCCACGGCCTTTTCAGCCAGGTGCTTGCAAAGTTCGGCATGCGCAGAAAGCACAATTTCGAAATAGCTTTTAGCTTTAAAATTAGCACAACACTTTCGACTTCCACTTTTCGCTTTCTCCCCTTCCCTCTCTTTTCGCTTTCCTTGCCTCGTTCTGGGCATTTGGTAGGCTTTATTTTGGTAGGAAGAGTTTCTGAGAAACATTTCATCATCTTATAATTAGGTGATCAGAAAGGTAGGTGGGTAATGGAGCAAGCTTTTCATGGAGATTTCAGGTCAGTGTTACATTGGTTTTTTTGGCCGTTTCTCCAGTTTCCTTGACTGAATTGTGGTCATTCTGGTATAGTTTGAGAGATCTCTTCTCCCTGCACAAGTTAGTGGACAAAGCTGTTCCTGACCGTTAAAAGTGATGAGGTCAAAAGATGGGACCCTGGATAAAGTTGGACGTATTTTGCCAGATAGTAATAAAAGGGTTTGAGAAAAAAAAAAGAAAACAAATTGCAAAAACTCTGCCTGGGGTCCCCCGTGCTACTTTTGATCCAAAGAGGGAGAGATTAATCGGTCCCTGAGCCATCTGTGAGTAACCCCTTGACTAAGGTAACTCCTTCTGTTAGTGTAATGAAAACTAAGGATAGTCTATAGTTCTGAATTTTATTCCTTGTTCTTGTTCATGTGGTAAGCAGAGTTAGTACAGAACGCATGTGCATTCGTAAAATACGTATTAACCCTTCGGCTGCTAGAGATTTGGCCGAAAAACACGTTTTGAAGCTAGTTGAGGGGTGTTTTGGTCAATGTCGTGCTGTTTAAGAGCTAAACCTTCCTACAGACCCGTTTTTTCCAGGTTGTACACTCTGCGGCCTTTTCTGCCAGGTGCTTGCAAAGTTCGGCATGCGCAGGAAGCAAAATTTCGACATAGTTTTTAACTTTAAAATTAGCTCAACACTTTCGACTTTCACTTTTCGCTTTCTCCCCTTCCCTCTCTTTTCACTTTCCTTGCCTCGTTCTGGGCATTTGGTAGGCTTTATTTTGGTAGGAAGAGTTTCTGAGAAACATTTCATCATCTTATAATTAGGTGATCAGAAAGGTAGGTGGGTAATGGAGCAAGCTTTTCATGGAGATTTCAGGTCAGTGTTACATTGGTTTTTTTGGCCGTTTCTCCAGTTTCCTTGACTGAATTGCGGTTATTCTGGTATAGTTTAAGAGATCTCTTCTCCCTGCACAAGTTAGTGGACAAAGCTGTTCCTGACCGTTAAAAGTGATGATGTCACAAGATGGGACCCTGGATAAAGTTGGACGTATTTTGCCAGATAGTAATGAAAGAGTTTGAGAAAGAAAAAAAAAAAAACAATTTGCAAAAACTCTGCCTGGGGTCTCCCGTGCTACTTTCGATCCAAAGAAGGAGAGATTAATCGGTCCCTGAGCAATCTGTGATTAACCCCTTGACTACGGTAGCTCCTTCTGTTAGTGTAATAAAAACTAAGGATAGTCTATAGTTCTGAATTTTATTCCTTGTTCTTGTTCATGTGGTAAGCAGAGTTAGTACAGAACGCATGCGCATTCGTAAAATACGTATTAACCCTTCGGCTGCTAGAGATTTGGCCGAAAAACACGTTTTGAAGCTAGTTGAGGGGTTTTTCGGTCAATGTCGTGCTGTTTAAGAGCTAAACCTCTCTACAAACCCGTTTTTTCCAGGTTGTACACTCCACGGCCTTTTCAGCCAGGTGCTTGCAAAGTTCGGCATGCGCAGAAAGCAAAATTTCGACATAGTTTTTGGCTTTAAAATTAGCTCAACACTTTCGACTTTCACTTTTCGCTTTCTCCCCTTCCCTCTCTTTTCACTTTCCTTGCCTCGTTCTGGGCATTTGGTAGGCTTTATTTTGGTAGGAAGAGTTTCTGAGAAACATTTCATCATCTTATAATTAGGTGATCAGAAAGGTAGGTGGGTAATGGAGCAAGCTTTTCATGGAGATTTCAGGTCAGTGTTACATTGGTTTTTTTGGCCGTTTCTCCAGTTTCCTTGACTGAATTGCGGTTATTCTGGTATAGTTTAAGAGATCTCTTCTCCCTGCACAAGTTAGTGGACAAAGCTGTTCCTGACCGTTAAAAGTGATGATGTCACAAGATGGGACCCTGGATAAAGTTGGACGTATTTTGCCAGATAGTAATGAAAGAGTTTGAGAAAGAAAAAAAAAAAAACAATTTGCAAAAACTCTGCCTGGGGTCTCCCGTGCTACTTTCGATCCAAAGAGGGAGAGATTAATCGGTCCCAAAGCAATCTGTGATTAACCCCTTGACTACGGTAGCTCCTTCTGTTAGTGTAATAAAAACTAAGGATAGTCTATAGTTCTGAATTTTATTCCTTGTTCTTGTTCATGTGGTAAGCAGAGTTAGTACAGAACGCATGCGCATTCGTAAAATACGTATTAACCCTTCGGCTGCTAGAGATTTGGCCGAAAAACACGTTTTGAAGCTAGTTGAGGGGTTTTTCGGTCAATGTCGTGATGTTTAAGAGCTAAACCTCCCTACAAACCCGTTTTTTCCAGGTTGTACACTCCACGGCCTTTTCAGCCAGGTGCTTGCAAAGTTCGGCATGCGCAGAAAGCACAATTTCGAAATAGCTTTTGGCTTTAAAATTAGCACAACACTTTCGACTTTCACTTTTCGCTTTCTCCCCTTCCCTCTCTTTTCGCTTTCCTTGCCTCGTTCTGGGCATTTGGTAGGCTTTATTCCTTGTTCTTGTTCATGTGGTAAGCAGAGTTAGTACAGAACGCATGCGCATTCGTAAAATACGTATTAACCCTTCGGCTGCTAGAGATTTGGCCGAAAAACACGTTTTGAAGCTAGTTGAGGGGTTTTTCGGTCAATGTCGTGATGTTTAAGAGCTAAACCTCCCTACAAACCCGTTTTTTCCAGGTTGTACACTCCGCGGCCTTTTCAGCCAGGTGCTTGCAAAGTTCGGCATGGGCAGAAAGCAAAATTTCGGCATAGTTTTTGGCTTTAAAATTAGCACAACACTTTCGACTTTCACTTTTCGCTTTCTCCCCTTCCCTCTCTTTTCGCTTTCCTTGCCTCGTTCTGGGCATTTGGTAGGCTTTATTTTGGTAGGAAGAGTTTCTGAGAAACATTTCATCATCTTATAATTAGGTGATCAGAAAGGTAGGTGGGTAATGGAGCAAGCTTTTCATGGAGATTTCAGGTCAGTGTTACATTGGTTTTTTTGGCCGTTTCTCCAGTTTCCTTGACTGAATTGTGCTCATTCTGGTATAGTTTGAGAGATCTCTTCTCCCTGCACAAGTTAGTGGACAAAGCTGTTCCTGACCGTTAAAAGTGATGATGTCACAAGATGGGACCCTGGATAAAGTTGGACGTATTTTGCCAGATAGTAATGAAAGAGTTTGAGAAAAAAAAAAAAAAAACAAATTGCAAAAACTGTGCCTGGGGTCCCCCGTGCTACTTTCGATCCAAAGAGGGAGAAATTAATCGGTCCCTGAGCCATCTGTGAGTAACCCCTTGACTAAGGTAGCTCCTTCTGTTAGTGTAATGAAAACTAAGGATAGTCTATAGTTCTGAATTTTATTCCTTGTTCTTGTTCATGTGGTAAGCAGAGTTAGTACAGAACGCATGCGCATTCGTAAAATACGTATTAACCCTTCGGCTGCTAGAGATTTGGCCGAAAAACACGTTTTGAAGCTAGTTGAGGGGTTTTTTGGTCAATGTCGTGCTGTTTAAGAGCTAAACCTCCCTACAAACCCGTTTTTTCCAGGTTGTACACTCCGCGGCCTTTTCAGCCAGGTGCTTGCAAAGTTCGGCATGGGCAGAAAGCAAAATTTCGGCATAGTTTTTGGCTTTAAAATTAGCACAACACTTTCGACTTTCACTTTTCGCTTTCTCCCCTTCCCTCTCTTTTCGCTTTCCTTGCCTCGTTCTGGGAATTTGGTAGGCTTTATTTTGGTAGGAAGAGTTTCTGAGAAACATTTCATCATCTTATAATTAGGTGTTCAGAAAGGTAGGTGGGTAATGGAGCAAGCTTTTCATGGAGATTTCAGGTCAGTGTTACATTGGTTTTTTTGGCCGTTTCTCCAGTTTCCTTGACTGAATTGTGCTCATTCTGGTATAGTTTGAGAGATCTCTTCTCCCTGCACAAGTTACTGGACAAAGCTGTTCCTGACCGTTAAAAGTGATGATGTCACAAGATGGGACCCTGGATAAAGTTGGACGTATTTTGCCAGATAGTAATGAAAGGGTTTGAGAAAAAAAAAAATAATGCAAAAACTCTGCCTGGGGTCCCCCGTGCTACTTTCAATCCAAAGAGGGAGAGATTATTCGGTCCCTGAGCCCTGTGTGATTTTTTTTTTCTCTTTAAAAAGCTCAAAAGAGCGTTTTATTTACACTTAAAAAATATGAGTTGAAAAATTACATATGCACGAAAAATATAATTAATTAGTTCAGGCCTATGTCATTTTTCTGGTGTTACTTTTACATTTTAAATACTAGACGATTATTCTCAACCTTAGCAAAAGCTTCCCTAATACACCAATCTGCAGGGAAGAGGTGTCCTAAATTACGAGACGAATACAATTTAAACTGATATTTTAAATGCGCTTTAACACTTGCAGAAAAGATAGCTTCCGGTGGCACACAATCATTGTCTAGCCTGTGATTAGTTGCTGATTTGTATATAGCACATCTCGCAACAGTAAGAGCCCAGTTGATCAAAGCCACAGCTCTTTCACTGAGAGGATCACCCCTTGAAGGCACCTTCCCCAAGATCTTAATTGCTGGAGAGAGCACCAATTTATTCTCTGAAATTTTCCGGATAAACTGATCTACATATCCCCAAAAGGTATCCACAGCTCTACATTCCAGCAAGGCGTGTTCAATATCATCAATAGCACCACAGCGATGGCAATTGGGCGTGTCCAGTATTCCCATCCTATTTAGAGAGAGGGCTGTAGGAAGCACCCGATGAGCAATCTTCCAATTGGTGTCTCCCTGCTTATTGCTTACCAACGGTGAGTAAAGGGTCTTCCACTGCTTGGAGGTAAAAGCAGGCTCAGGCTGAAGGGATGCTTTCCATCGATCTATTGCTGGAACAACTGGCTTATTCCGATCATGCAATTGACCATAAAAATGCCTCGTCTTGTAAGACACGATATCCGTCGGAGTTTGACCTGCGCCTGCAGTGCGGATCGCAAAACAGGGTTGTAGAGTAGGGGCTAGTCTTCTTCGCTTCGAGCATATCTGTTTCGTCCAATGCTGAGGGATCGCGGATAAGATTTTATTCAACTCTCGGGACGTTCTGTCTAAAGTACGACCATCATTCCCTAACTGGCCAGCCAAGATCTCATGAACAGCCCTGACAGGTAAAAAGCCAGGAACTACCTCGTAACAAATATCTCTTATCTTTATAACCCCTGCTGCAACCCAGTCCTTGAAAAACAGTAGCTCATCATGGAGAGCAATATGCCTGTTAAGAAAGAGTGGTTCATTTAGGATGTCCGTGGCCATGGTTGGTACATTTGTGCGAAGACGGCAAGGCTCATGTTGAGCCCAAGCGGACAATAATTCCTTGTGAAATGCTGGAATGTTACGGTCAATGCGTTGGGGAGGGTACTCAAGTACTAGGGATAGTTTGCCAAGCTCCATATTTGCGATACGTAAAAAGTAGGCCGTAAAACTTTTCCAGTGGGCGTCCTCACCCGACAATAATCTTCTTAAAGTGTTCAACCTAAAGGCTTGGACCTTAGTTTCAAGGCGTGGAATGTTAAAACCCCCTTCCTTCAGAGAGAGAGCCAGTATGTCCCGATTGACAAGAGGGTGCTTGTTGCCCCAAAAGAAAGTGTACACTGATTGTTCTATTTGCGTGATGACCCAAGATGGAACAGACAGCGAGGTAACATTGTACCACAAAGTCGATGTTAACAAACTGTTAATAATCAGGGCCTTGCCTTTATAACTAAGAACTCTTTGACGCCAGGCAGCTATGATATTATTGATTTTTGAAATCTTGGCATTCCAGTTTAAAAGAGAGCAGTCCACATTGCCAAAAAACTGTCCGAGAATTTTCTCCGGGATGTAGTCATTGTACCAGGCAAAGTCATACAACTGATCAGTTCGATTAGAAAAATCACCGCTCCACAATCCCTTGCATTTACTTTTATTGATTTTAGCCCCGGAGGCGAGTTCATACCGGTCAAAAACTCGAAAGGTTTCAGCAATGGACTGCTCATCCGTGAGTAAGAGGGTCGTGTCGTCAGCGAACTGGGATAACTTAACTTCGTTTTCGGAACCAGGGGGTTTAACACCATGGATTCTTGGATTTGAGCGAATATTGATAGCCATGGATTCAGCCGTTAGAACATATAGAGGCATAGATAACGGACAGCCTTGCCTTAATCCTCTCTCTAAATGGACAAAAGCAGTTAGCCAGCCGTTAACCTTGACGGAACTTGACACAGAATTATATAAAACTTGGATCCACTGGATAAAGGAAGGGCCAAAGCCAAATTGCTTAAGGCACTTGAACAGGAAATCGTGCGATACTCTGTCGAAAGCCTTCATCTGGTCGACACTTACAACAGCAAGTGGCACAGAGTTTGTGTTAGCATACGCAATTACATCGTGTAGTAACCGAGCATTGTCATTGATTGTTCTCCCCCTAATGGAGGCAGTTTGGTCTGAGTGAATGATGAGCGGCAACACCTCATGTAGCCTATTCGCAAGCGCTTTAGATAGAATCTTATAATCGGTCGTAAGAAGAGTGATGGGCCTCCAATTCTTTAACTGAGTACGGTCACCCTTCTTGAATAATAAAGAAATTACTCCTCGCCGTTGTGACACGGAAAGGCGGCCAACCCGAAACGCATGGTTATAGACGTAGACTAATTTATCACCTAACAGGTGCCAGAAATGCTTATAAAAATTGGTAGTGATGCCATCAAGACCAGGCGACTTATCCTTCTCCATTGCATCAACAGCCCTTTTTAACTCCCCAATTGTAATATCTCCTTCACAAGAGTCTCGCGCATTCTCAACGAGTTCGGGGTATGCTCCATCTAGGAATTCTCTTTGTACCTTTTCGTCACAAGGCTGCGCTGTGTAAAGCTGTTTATAAAACGAAAAGGCCTCCCCAAGCAAGTCCCTAGTTTCAGTAACGGTATCCATGTTATTCTTCGTTAAAACACGTATGTTTTGTGCTGAACGACGGCATTTCTCAAGAGAAAAAAAGAAACGAGTACTCTTTTCACCTTCCTCTACAAACTGCGCTTTTGTTCGTATTTTAATAGCTTCTAACTCCTTAAGTTCGAACTGCCTCAAGCCCTCCTTTGCTATGAGATATTGCTCTATATCGCTAGTAGTACCATTTTTTGCCCGCTCTTGAAGCTTATCCAATCTACTCTGTAAAACAAACCGTTCATGGCGCCGAATTTTTCCAATAATCGTCGCCCGTCTAATAGCAATCCGCTTAAAGCTTAACTTTGCTTTCTCCCACCACTCAAAAGGGTCAGCAAAATTTTCGAACTCTTCAACCCAATTTGACCAGAAACGCTCGATTTCCTCTTGGAAAACACTGTCCGCAAGAAGCTCGTTATTAAAGTGCCAGTACCCCGGGCCGCGTTCAATTCTTTCAAAATCAATGGTCAGTGTCAAGCAATCGTGATCCGAGTGGGGATACGGTTGAATATCCGTTGCGGTTACACATTGGTTAACGGGTTTACAAATAAAAAAGTAATCAATACGTGTGCGGATGAAAAGAGATGGATCTCTTGGATCTCTACCTGTCCACGTGAAATTGCGTTCATCCTTATGTCGTTCCCTCCAAACGTCTACCAAACTAAAACGTGTATTAAGGGCATTTAGAAGCACGGACGCGGATTGACGCGCATTAGGAACCCCACCGAGCTTATCCAAGCGCGAGTTAAAAATACAGTTAAAATCGCCTCCCAAGATGTTATCGTTTGAATCCGACAGAAAACTATTCAAACCCGAGAAAAAAGCACGGCGCTCAGAATCTTTTGATGGGGAATAAACATTAATCAAGTTAAGCGTGCGATCGTCAATTTCCAAAAGCATATTCAAAACACGACCTTCGTTATCCCTCCGAATTTGCTTCTCATTGTAATCCAGGCGCGAAGCAATCAATATGGCCACACCTCGAGAAGAGTTCGTCCCATGGGCAAAAAAAGCATCACCCTCCCATTCGCGTTTTATTTGCATATCTAAGTCAACCGTCCAGTGTGTTTCCTGCAGAAAAATTATGTCAAACCTGTTCCTCTTAAAAAAAGAAAAAGCCATTTTTCTTTTGTCTGGACAGCGAAGGCCATTGCAATTAATACTAGCCAGAATAGTCATTGATAGAATCAGGGGAAAAAAGAATAAATACGAATTTGCCATCATGGAACATTATCGGCATGGGCCTTTTTAGCAGCAGATGTAGCAGCATTCTTATCTCTTTGCTTACCAGCACCCAAATTTGGGACAGGGTGGATTCTTGCCCGTCGATGCTGAGTTTTTCCGTCCGAATCAGAGTCCGAAATCTGCCTTTTGCATCCCTGAACCGCATGCTCCGTGTCCATAGCCTCCGATGTATTAACTGTGTCCTTAGCCGTTTCATTAATCTCTTGTTGCACAATGTTTCCTTCATCATCATTAGATCCTTTTACGTTAACAGCATCATTATCGCTAGACGTTTTCGCCGGTGCCAAAGGTACAACCTCCACTTGATCCTCCTGTTTTCTCGGTTCTTCAACTTGAACGAGCCGTTTGTCACACACATACGACAAATGACCTTTCTCTTTACAAATCCTGCATTCAATTTGCGGACATCGTTTCCTCGTGTGGCCTAACTCTTTGCATTCTCCGCACACAGGTTGCTGGTTGTTGTGGATTATCCGACACCACTCTCCTCCAATCCGAAGAGAATAAGGAATCGATTTCTCGGTTAAGAGCATTCTCACGAGCCTGTTGCCATTTTCCAAGCCGGCTAATTCATGATCAGCTCTGTACTTTAGCCGGATAACATCTCCTTTAATCTCCCCGTATTGGGACAGCACCTTTCTGACTTCCTTATCCTCGATATACGATCGTAGACCCATTATGCTAACATTAATAGACTGAGCGTGAGGCGGGTGACAAGAAACATGTAGTTCGCTGACATCGAAGCCTTCTTCAACAAGCGCTTCTGCATCACTCACACTCGAAAATTCCACCAAATACTCTCCTCCTCCAAGATCTTGAAATACCACAATATCCGAAGTAATTTCACTCTCCAAACCGGTCTTCAGGTCTCTCAAATTCATCGCATGAGGCACTTTGAAAGTAACGCTTCGACCTTTCCGGTCAGCCATCTTGGCTTCCCGGAGAGCAGCAACAAAATCTCTTCTTCACTTGTCCTCGAATCGCTCTTTCCAATAAATATCACACAAATAGAAACCCTTAAAATTCTTAGAAAACAATCACCGAAGAAAACTTTCAGGAAAACCGCAAAAGATTGCAGCAAATATCAAATAACCACGGAGCTAAATGACAACGCCTTGACTACGGTAGCTCCTCTCTGTTAGTGTAATGAAAACTAAGGATAGTCTATAGTTCTGAATTTTATTCCTTGTTCTTGTTCATGTGGTAAGCAGAGTTAGTACAGAACGCATGCGCATTCGTAAAATACGTATTAACCCTTCGGCTGCCAAAGATTTGGCCGAAAAACACGTTTTGAAGCTAGTTGAGGGGTTTTTTGGTCAATGTCGTGCTGTTTAAGAGCTAAACCTCCCTACAAACCCGTTTTTTCCAGGTTGTACACTCCGCGGCCTTTTCTGCCAGGTGCTTGCAAAGTTCGGCATGCGCAGAAAGCACAATTTCGACATAGTTTTTGGCTTTAAAATTAGCACAACACTTTCGACTTTCACTTTTCGCTTTCTCCCCTTCCCTCTCTTTTCGCTTTCTTTGCCTCGTTCTGGGCATTTGGTAGGCTTTATTTTGGTAGGAAGAGTTTCTGAGAAACATTTCATCATCTTATAATTAGGTGATCAGAAAGGTAGGTGGGTAATGGAGCAAGCTTTTCATGGAGATTTTAGGTCAGTGTTACATTGGTTTTTTTGGCCGTTTCTCCAGTTTCCTTGACTGAATTATGCTCATTCTGGTATAGTTTGAGAGATCTCTTCTCCCTGCACAAGTTAGTGGACAAAGCTGTTCCTGACCGTTAGAAGTGATGATGTCACAAGATGGGACCCTGGATAAAGTTGGACGTATTTTGCCAGATAGTAATGAAAGGGTTTGAGAAAAAAAAAAAAAAAATTGCAAAAAATTCTGCCTGGGGTCCCCCGTGCTACTTTCGATCCAAAGAGGGAGAGATTAATCGGTCCCTGAGCCATCTGTGATTAACCCCTTGACTGAGGTAGCTCCTTCTGTTAGTGTAATGAAAACTAAGGATAGTCTATAGTTCTGAATTTTATTCCTTGTTCTTGTTCATGTGGTAAGCAGAGTTAGTACAGAACGCATGCGCATTCGTAAAATACGTATTAACCCTTCGGCTGCTAGAGATTTGGCCGAAAAACACGTTTTGAAGCTAGTTGAGGGGTTTTTTGGTCAATGTCGTGCTGTTTAAGAGCTAAACCTCCCTACAAACCGTTTTTTCCAGGTTGTACACTCCGCGGCCTTTTCAGCCAGGTGCTTGCAAAGTTCGGCATGCGCAGAAAGCACAATTTCGACATAGTTTTTGGCTTTAAAATTAGCACAACACTTTCGACTTTCACTTTTTGCTTTCTCCCCTTCCCTCTCTTTTCGCTTTCCTTGCCTCGTTCTAGGCATTTAGTAGGCTTTATTTTGGAAGGAACAGTTTCTGAGAAACATTTCATCATCTTATAATTAGGTGATCAGAAAGGTAGGTGGGTAATGGAGCAAGCTTTTCATGGAGATTTCAGGTCAGTGTTACATTGGTTTTTTTGGCCCTTTCTCCAGTTTCCTTGACTGAATTTTGCTCATTCTGGTATAGTTTGAGAGATCTCTTTTCCCTGCACAAGTTAGTGGACAAAGATGTTCCTGACCGTTAGAAGTGATGATGTCACAAGATGGGACCCTGGATAAAGTTGGACGTATTTTGCCAGATAGTAATGAAAGGGTTTGAGAAAAAAAAAAAAAAAAATTGCAAAAAATTCTGCCTGGGGTCCCCCGCGCTACTTTCGATCCAAAGAGGGAGAGATTAATCGGTCCCTGAGCCATCTGTGATTAACCCCTTGACTAAGGTAGCTCCTTCTGTTAGTGTAATGAAAACTAAGGATAGTCTATAGTTCTGAATTTTATTCCTTGTTCTTGTTCATGTGGTAAGCAGAGTTAGTACAGAACGCATGCGCATTCGTAAAATACGTATTAACCCTTCGGCTGCTAGAGATTTGGCCGAAAAACACGTTTTGAAGCTAAATGAGGGGTTTTTTGGTCAATGTCGTGCTGTTTAAGAGCTCAACTTCCCTACAAACCCGTTTTTTCCAGGTTGTACACTCCGCGGCCTTTTCAGCCAGGTGCTTGCAAAGTTCGGCATGGGCAGAAAGCAAAATTTCGGCATAGTTTTTGGCTTTAAAATTAGCACAACACTTTCGACTTTCACTTTTCGCTTTCTCCCCTTCCCTCTCTTTTCGCTTTCCTTGCCTCGTTCTGGGCATTTGGTAGGCTTTATTTTGGTAGGAAGAGTTTCTGAGAAACATTTCATCATCTTATAATTAGGTGATCAGAAAGGTAGGTGGGTAATGGAGCAAGCTTTTCATGGAGATTTCAGGTCAGTGTTACATTGGTTTTTTTGGCCCTTTCTCCAGTTTCCTTGACTGAATTGTGCTCATTCTGGTATAGTTTGAGAGATCTCTTCTCCCTGCACAAGTTAGTGGACAAAGCTGTTCCTGACCGTTAAAAGTGATGATGTCACAAGATGGGACCCTGGATAAAGTTGGACGTATTTTGCCAGATAGTAATGAAAGAGTTTGAGAAAAAAAAAAAAAAAAACAAATTGCAAAAACTCTGCCTGGGGTCCCCCGTGCTACTTTCGATCCAAAGAGGGAGAAATTAATCGGTCCCTGAGCCATCTGTGAGTAACCCCTTGACTAAGGTAGCTCCTTCTGTTAGTGTAATGAAAACTAAGGATAGTCTATAGTTCTGAATTTTATTCCTTGTTCTTGTTCATGTGGTAAGCAGAGTTAGTACAGAACGCATGCGCATTCGTAAAATACGTATTAACCCTTCGGCTGCTAGAGATTTGGCCGAAAAACACGTTTTGAAGCTAGTTGAGGGGTTTTTTGGTCAATGTCGTGCTGTTTAAGAGCTAAACCTCCCTACAAACCCGTTTTTTCCAGGTTGTACACTCCGCGGCCTTTTCAGCCAGGTGCTTGCAAAGTTCGGCATGGGCAGAAAGCAAAATTTCGGCATAGTTTTTGGCTTTAAAATTAGCACAACACTTTCGACTTTCACTTTTCGCTTTCTCCCCTTCCCTCTCTTTTCGCTTTCCTTGCCTCGTTCTGGGAATTTGGTAGGCTTTATTTTGGTAGGAAGAGTTTCTGAGAAACATTTCATCATCTTATAATTAGGTGTTCAGAAAGGTAGGTGGGTAATGGAGCAAGCTTTTCATGGAGATTTCAGGTCAGTGTTACATTGGTTTTTTTGGCCGTTTCTCCAGTTTCCTTGACTGAATTGTGCTCATTCTGGTATAGTTTGAGAGATCTCTTCTCCCTGCACAAGTTACTGGACAAAGCTGTTCCTGACCGTTAAAAGTGATGATGTCACAAGATGGGACCCTGGATAAAGTTGGACGTATTTTGCCAGATAGTAATGAAAGGGTTTGAGAAAAAAAAAAAAAATGCAAAAACTCTGCCTGGGGTCCCCCGTGCTACTTTCAATCCAAAGAGGGAGAGATTATTCGGTCCCTGAGCCCTGTGTGATTAATCCCTTGACTACGGTAGCTCTTTCTGTTGTGTAATGAAAACTAAGGATAGTCTATAGTTCTGAATTTTATTCCTTGTTCTTGTTCATGTGGTAAGCAGAGTTAGTACAGAACGCAGACGCATTCGTAAAATACGTATTAACCCTTCGGCTCCTAGAGATTTGGCCAAAAAACGCGTTTTGAAGCTAGTTGAGGGTTTTTCGGTCAATGTCGTGCGGTTTAAGAGCTAAACCTCCCTACAAACCCGTTTTTTCCAGGTTGTACACTCCGCGGCCTTTTCAGCCAGGTGCTTGCAAAGTTCGGCATGCGCAGAAAGCACAATTTTGACATAGCTTTTGGCTTTAAAATTAGCACAACACTTTCGACTTTCACTTTTCGCTTTCTCCCCTTCCCTCTCTTTTCGCTTTCCTTGCCTCGTTCTGGGCATTTGGTAGGCTTTATTTTGGTAGGAAGAGTTTCTGAGAAACATTTCATCATCTTAAAATTAGTTGATCAGAAAGGTAGGTGGGTAATGGAGCAAGCTTTTCATGGAGATTTAAGGTCAGTGTTACATTGGTTTTTTTGGCCGTTTCTCCAGTTTCCTTGACTGAATTATGCTCATTCTGGTATAGTTTGAGAGATCTCTTCTCCCTGCACAAGTTAGTGGACAAAGCTGTTCCTGACCGTTAAAAGTGATGATGTCACAAGATGGGACCCTGGATAAAGTTGGACGTATTTTGCCAGATAGTAATGAAAGGGTTTGAGAAAAAAAAAAAAAAATTGCAAAAACTCTACCTGGGGTCCCCCGTGCTACTTTCGATCCAAAGAAGGAGAGATTAATCGGTCCCTGAGCCATCTGTGATTAACCCTCTTGACTACGGTAGCTCCTTCTGGTAGTGTAACAAAAAGTAAGGATAGTCTATAGTTCTGAATTTTATTCCTTGTTCTTGTTCATGTGGTAAGCAGAGTTAGTACAGAACGCATGCGCATTCGTAAAATACGTATTAAGCCTTCGGCTGCTAGAGATTTGGCCGAAAACCCGTTTTGAAGCTAGTTGAGGGGTTTTTTGGTCAATGTCGTGCTGTTTAAGAGCTAAACCTCCCTACAAACCCGTTTTTTCCAGGTTGTACACTCCGCGGCCTTTTCAGCCAGGTGCTTGCAAAGTTCGGCATGCGCAGAAAGCAAAATTTCGACATAGTTTTTTGCTTTAAAAGTAGCACAACACTTTCGACTTTCACTTTTCGCTTTCTCCCCTTTCCTCTCTTTTCGCTTTCCTTGCCTCGTTCTGGGCATTTGGTAGGCTTTATTTTGGTAGGAAGAGTTTCTGAGAAACATTTCATCATCTTATAATTAGGTGATCAGAAAGGTAGGTGGGTAATGGAGCAAGCTTTTCATGGAGATTTCAGGTCAGTGTTACATTGGTTTTTTTGGCCGTTTCTCCAGTTTCCTTGACTGAATTGTGCTCATTCTGGTATAGTTTGAGAGATCTCTTCTCCCTGCACAAGTTAGTGGACAAAGATGTTCCTGACCGTTAAAAGTGATGATGTCACAAGATGGGACCCTGGATAAAGTTGGACGTATTTTGCCAGATAGTAATGAAAGGGTTTGAGAAAAAAAAAAAAAAAATGCAAAAACTCTGCCTGGGGTCCCCCGTGCTACTTTCAATCCAAAGAGGGAGAGATTAATCGGTCCCTGAGCCCTGTGTGATTAACCCCTTGACTACGGTAGCTCCTTCTGTTAGTGTAATGAAAACTAAGGATAGTCTATAGTTCTGAATTTTATTCCTTGTTCTTGTTCATGTGGTAAGCAGAGTTAGTACAGAAGGCATGCGCATTCGTAAAATACGTATTAACCCTTCGGCTGCTAGAGATTTGGCCGAAAAACACGTTTTGAAGCTAGTTGAGGGGTTTTTTGGTCAATGTCGTGCTGTTTAAGAGCTAAACCTCCCTACAAACCCGTTTTTTCCAGGTTGTACACTCCGCGGCCTTTTCAGCCAGGTGCTTGCAAAGTTCGGCATGGGCAGAAAGCAAAATTTCGACATAGTTTTTGGCTTTCGTACGTGCTGAATTGTCCGAAGCTTTATCGTCCTGGGTCCCATCCAAATTGTTGGATATCCAGCAGAAAAAAAGATTTTGTCAAAATTTCTTCAGGGATCTCTCTTCGGACCCTCGAGCGACCCTGCGAGTTGTTGACGTTTTGCTGCATTGGTTGGCAAAGATTTCCAGTGAAGCTACGTTTTTGTGGGTACTTCACCAAACAATAGCTTACATGTAATTTGTTAGAAGTTTGAAACAAGCGGTATCATTCTGAATACCAAGTTTCCAACTTGTTTTGAAACACATTTTCTGGCACGTCGGAATAAACTCATGTCACCCAAAATAAGAGATTTTTCATGTCTAACCTCTCATTCAGTCTGAGGCTAGACATTCACGGTCTCAAAAATGGCCGTTGAGTGATAAAGGTAAATGGCACCAAGGAAATCAAATGTAAATCCCATAGGACATGGCCACACAAATTTCTTCTGTGAACAACACAATCTAAACAAAAAAAGTTGTAAGTTAAACAACCGGAAATTTGAATAAAAGATATTCAGATTGAATGGTTTGGTGAACATTGCAGTCACCACGACTTCTGAAAACTTGAAGCACTGAATCATTACAAAAGAGTCAATGTAACATTAATTTTGTCACATGTAATGTGGCAGATTTCACAGCTGATCAAATTTCACTGAGAATGAAAATTTTCCTAGCATCTTGCAAATTATTTAACTTGAGTGGCCAAATTCGATTGTGCCCTGTGTTGTCAGAGCTTCTGAAGTATGCTCTACACTGTATTTGTTTGTGAAATTTGATCTTTCTATTTTGGAGCTGCAATGCAAAGAAACTCAACGACTTTTAATTTTCTGTGTGATAATCAGAGGTTTAGCGTTTATCTCGAAATCAAGTGCCTTTTCATTTTAGTAAAAAAATACCGGGTGCAATCTTGAACTTTCCTCTGAGAAGGGGTCACTTACCTGAGCATGGGTGCTTACGCAGTAAATAACAGTAATTCATCATGTGAAAGTGGTGAGCAGCATAATGGAATATAGACATTGAAATGTCTCAAAACATTCCAAATCTGTCACCAAGTAAGACACAGTCTTGTGTCTAGAGTGGGCTTTTCTTTTGGCCAGTGCCAAGAACACGGACTCTGGTCAGAGCCAAAGCAGGAATTCCACATATCACGAACTTCTGGCTCTTCTGCACATTGTCAGAAATTTGAAACATCGGTCGTCATTACTGTGACTGCGCGTACATGTATCATTACAGCACTTTGTAGCTAGGGCGGTTGTCCTGGTTGTTCTCCAACAGCATATGTGCCAACTCTCCTGGATTATCTGGGAGTCTTCTGGATATAAATTTATAAAATCTCCCGGTCTCCTGTATGGGGCATTCAATTTCTTGGATAAAAATGCGTCTGAACCTTTTAAGGTGCTACTATGATGAAATTCACATATTTCCTATCTAAGCCATTTTCAGACAATAGTCATACGCTTGAAGTCTCTATGAGAAGAAGAATGCTGTTTACTATTTTCAAATATCTGTTTTTGTTCCAGAGATATTCAAGTTTTTATAATTATGCAAGTTAGCCAAGTGATGACGTTATTAAAACTCAACCGAATTTTGATCAAATATGATGAAAAGAGATATCTCAGCTTTTTTGTTTAATATGAATACATGATGCAGCAGATAACCTAGTAACCTTTGTGGCTGTCTTAGTTGGTGTTTTTAGAAGAATCCGCCTTACAAGAAGGGGTTTCTCTCTACTAATTAAAACATTCATTAATCAGTAGGTAGTTATGGGGAATATTGTGTGTGTGGATGATGAGTTGAGGGAAAATCATATACAAAAGTTATGGTTAGTCTGTAAAATGAGGGGGAGATGTTCACAAAGCAAACTCTCAACCCCAAAATAAGTTTAACAAATGAAACAAACTCTGTGTGAAATTAAAAATGTAATCTCAGAAACAGTCAGATAGTATATGTACGAAAAACTAAATCAAGTAGGAGGGATTAATAAATACATGTATTTGACCATGAAAATTATTCGTTCTTAAAAATGGGAATAATAAAGATGAAAAATCTTTACACTAAAATCTTCGTTCTTAAAAAATATATGGAAAAAACTAAAGAAATCTCATGGAATATGAAACACCAGTTCTACGAGGCAAATCCAAAAATCCCAAGGATAAAGACAAGCTGACTGCGACACCATTAGGCTCGTAAATGGCTGCGAATCTTCAAGGATAGAGCGCAACCGAGCAAGGGGGTTTCTAGTCCAGCGCTGGACCTCTACCCGACCCCCTCGTGCCGAGTCAAGAAAGGAAAAAGAGAAGAACAACAAGCCGCAACTCTGGACAAAAACTAAGACTAAAATCCATGGACAGACTAACACGACCAAGGCTTCCAAGTCGATTAACTAAAACTGGAAAGTAACTCTTACCAAAAACACAACTCATCATGTGTATCATGGACGTTCTGAAGCAAAATTGTATCGGAAATGCTTGATTCTTTGCATGAAGATTCTAGTAGATGTGCTTCACAACATGCACATACCAGTTTTGTTACCATGGCAACATACTGGGTTCCAGACCTCCCTGATTTTAAAGGGTTTGCTGGCCACTTTTGGCGTTCTATTTTGAGATTTGCCATTGGTCCTCATCGGCATGATCCTGCAAGCATGTAAATATGTTACATCAAGTTTGTGGCCTTTTTACATGTAAATGTTTTTCTTGCTTAATTAAGGTTACCAAAATATTGAAATCAGGTTGAAGGAAAACTGGAAAAGAGTGAGTTGCCATAGGAACCAGTTTCTTTATGAACATAGGTGTGTTGCCTGTAGAACTATTGACCTACCAAGTTTCAATGGTCTCTGCTGCAAATAGCCCTATTTACAGTTCCCGGCGCCATATTGGATTAGTAACCGCGCAAACACCATAGTGAGGCTGCCGGTGACCCGCGTAATACAAAAACAGTAAATACAGCTGATCGGAAAAGTCTTGCGTGGTTCAATCGCTTCTAAAATGGTACTAGTTTACAAGGATATGCAGATTTCAACGCTAGAGGATATCCAGAAGTTAAAAGTGAAGGATTTAAGGGAAATTTTGCGTTCTAATTCGGAAGCGACGGGCGGAATAAAAGCAGATTTGGTGTTAAAAGTATACGCCATACTCGTGCGACACGTGCTACGACCGGGTGAGAATCAGCAGCAAAGTAGCGATAATACTGGTCAGGATCACCAGAATACAACGGAAAATAGTGGCGACTTCAAGTACGATGAAACTTTAAGACGAATCTCTGCCCTCGGATGGTCCACTGATTTACGTCAGCTTCCCGAACTAAACTTTATTCAACTTTACGATTACCTGGTTGTCTCAACGCGCAAGTACCGCCACATTGTGCTCAAGGGAACAAATTTTAAGAAATTAAAATCTTACCAATTTTTCTTTGAAGGGAACGTTAAAAGGCTTGAAAGCAAAACCCATGAGGGCAAAACGTACGTAAAAGCCAGTGTTTTGCCATCGATGAAAAAGTCGCCTTACCGAGTGGTCGTGGAGTTCACTCCTCAATGTGATGTATCACGCGCAGCTTGTACGTGTCCCGCCGGGCTTGGTTCACAGGGTAAGGGAAAGTGCAATCATATCGGAGGTGTGTTGTTTGCCTTGGAAGACTTTACAAGACGGGGTTTACAAAAACATCCTGAACCACTATCGTGCACATCGCGTCTTTCGGTATGGGTGGTTCCACGCAATCAGAGTGTTGCAGCCAAGCCCCTTGATCAAATCTTAATACGAAAAATAAGATTTGGGAAGAAGAACATCCGCCTTAAGCCGAAACTTATAAAGTTCGACCTAAGACCACCACAACAGCGCAACAGAGATGAAGGAAGGTTCAAAACTTTAAGCGAGAGCCTTCAAAAGTGTCTGCCTTCCTGCTCATTTTTTCTTTTTCATGACATCAAATCGAACTGTTCTGAGGTACCCACCCTTCAAGAGAATGAAGAGCAACAGGAAAGTGTTGTCTTCACCGACAGCTATGACATAGCCACTAATCGTTTTAAAAGTATGATCGATGAGCATGTTTCCAGTCTAACTATTACTCTAAAGGAGGTACAGGAAACTGAAAGGTTGACCAGGGGGCAAGCCAACAACAACCTATGGTTTGAAAAAAGGAAAACTGTACTGACAGCCTCAAATTTTGGAAATGCTGCCAAAACAAAAGTGGAGCCTTCAAATAAATTGAAGGCAATACTCTACAGTAACTTTACAACTGAAGCTGTACAGTATGGAATTGAAAGCGAACAGAAAGCTGTTGATTTATTCATAAGGGAAATGAGGAAGGATGGTATTGCAGTAAGTGTGGAGGAACCTGGATTGTCACTGTCTAAAGACAAACCATACCTTGGAGCAAGCTTAGACAGAGTAGTAACTATGATTGACACTGGTAAAAAATGGGGGATGGAAATAAAATCTCCTTTCAGCAAGGCTGGCATGACTGTTGATGAAGCTTGCAAAGCAAAGAGTTTCTTTTTGGAGAAACTGGCTGATGGGTCTGTGCAACTTAAAAGGAACCACAACTATTTTTGTCAAGTTCAAGGTCAGTTGTACTGTTCCATTATACCCCTTGAAGGAATAATTTTGGTAGTGTACTTTGGAGACAACATGCCACTGTTTGTTGAAAAAATCCACTTTGAAAACAGCAAATGGTATGATGAATTGTTGCCAAAGATGGATTATTTTTATCGAAGGGCTTTTTTCCCTGAGATGATAACTGAACGAGTTAAAATAGGGAAGGTCCTTTACCTACATGGTGGTTGGCTTCCATACGGACACTATTCTTGCTCAAGAAATGGTTTAAAGTTAAAACTTCAGAGGTCAACATAAGGTGAACAATAAATAAATCAAGGGATAGCATGTACTGTGTAAAAACTACATGTTCAATTTCATTCTTAAATGAAATAAAGTGGGCATTTTTGATTCCATGATAACTTACTATAAGTTATCACAATAGTTAATATACATTGACATGCAAGTGATTTTATTTGGAATACAAAATTAATGGAACCCAAGGGGCTGATTACAGGTAGCAGGCTTAGACAACATTTCTGCCTAAAAATAAATAGCCAGCAAACAAAGAATTGTAACAAATCTCTGGATTTACTAAAACTCTAATCACTAAAATGGGCTGCTATTGTTGGAGTTGTGTTCAAAATATCAACTTCTTTCATAGCTGCTGCTAAGTTGATGTGATTAAAAATCAAAGTCATACCAGCTAACCAGGACAAACTGCCCGTAATCAGCCCAAAATTACTGAATGCATGTATTAGATACAGGTCAAAATTAAATTCAGGTTAAATTTCCTTTGTACCGAGACCTACAATGTAATTATTCGTGTGTTAGAGCTAGAAGACAACCACAATTGAGAATCAACCTAGGTTAAAAAATTTTAACCTG
Organism: Montipora foliosa; assembly: GCF_036669935.1. Classification (NCBI taxonomy): domain Eukaryota; kingdom Metazoa; phylum Cnidaria; class Anthozoa; order Scleractinia; family Acroporidae; genus Montipora; species Montipora foliosa. The sequence continues at coordinate 17,810,238 of NC_090878.1, read as the reverse complement.
AAATTATTCTATTTTGACCTGTAACATATACACTAATTATACCAGTGTGAATAATAGAATCAAAGATTGGCCGGTGGTAGTAAAGGGGGTAAAAAGTTTGTCAGAAAGCCACAGACAGTTGCAATTTGTGTTGCATAGGGGCTCAAGGTATTAGGCAAAGTACCATCTAAAATATGGTAAGTCTTAATGCGGCCAATTGCACGCTCCACGTGAATGCGGACTGAAGCAATGCTCATAGTCTCTTCAGTTTCAGCTGCTGTCATTTGATCACGGCCAGCCAAAAATGGTGGCATGTTTACTGTAATGCCAGTAGGTACAATTGCAGAAATGTCAAATCCGCGATCAACCATGACATTATCACCCACTTGCAACAAATTTAAGACTCCACTCTCTCTTGTTATTTGCTTGTCAGACACACGCCCACCCCAGAGATCTGACAAAAAAGTGACCTGTCCATTTGGGGTTACCCCAACTAGCAACTTCCAAGTATTATGGTGTTTATAATCTGACCATGTCTCTGACTGGGCCAACATGGCAGATGGTCGCTGAATAAATAGTTCAGTGCAGTCTAAAATGATCCTGGTTGTGGCATGCTGGGCAAACTCTTTGGGCATGTTTTTGCGAACAAGCTCCTGTGTGGGAAATGGAAACAGGTCCTTGAGTTCATGATAGAGTAAATTTATCCAGGTGATGCAGATCCTGGAAACCAGGCTGGTACTAATGCCAAATCTGTCAGCAAGGTCTGGTACAAATAGACCAGCCTTCAGTCTCATAAGCACCAGTAGGAACTCGTCCAGAAAAGTAAGCTTCCTTGATGGCCCAGGTTTACGCTTGTTATCATCACGTTGATAAGGCTGGCTTTCCTTTAGCAGATTTTCACCTTTCCAGTACTGCATTTTGGAAAGCTTCGGCTCAATGTATTTGTAGAAGCTAATTAATGCATCGTAACTTGGGAATCCGGTGTAAAATAAAACAGCAGCGTTGTCATCTTTAATTTTGTCGAGGGAAAATTGACGTGCCAGCAACACAGCATTTTCCTTTTCTGCTTCACTGAGCTTTTCCTGGCAGTCAGCTAGCTGAGTTTCAAGTGATTCAATTTTCCTTTGCAGTTCGAAGATAACATCTGGCTCTGTTTGAGGTGACTCTGTCTCACACGCCACTTCAGCAGCATTTTCATCACACTGTGAAAATGAAGCAGCAGAATCAGTTGAAGCATTGTTAGAGGGTAATACTGAGCAGGCTCCAAACTGCAATGCTGATGCTGCTACCCCAACAGTTGACTCATCAATATTTCTTTTTCTTGGTGCCTTTCTTTGGTTTGCTTGCTTTGTCCAGCTAAATAGACATGGCTCCGCACCTTGTAAATAAATGAATAAATAAATAGAACTTCATAAATGTGATAGTAATCATTTCAGATTTATTTATTTTGAGTTAATCTGTAATTAAATTGATTGCTTTTGTTAAGTCCAGCAATATTAATAAGCATACATTAAATATTTTTAAAACTTTGCTTTTGTGATATATAGGTTTTTATCATTCAGTGACAAAAATAACAAGATATGAAACACTTTGAATCATAAAGTTTACAATAAAACAACAATCGTCGAATAAAACAACCAAAATCTTTAATTTTTAATCTTTAAATTAAACGAATCCTTATTTCTAAAGGCTAAAATATTTTAAGTTTTGATAGCTCAAATCATGAACGCACACAGCACTGTTGCCATGTAAACATACCAAAAGCACAACAAAAGCTCGGCAATATCACAAACCTGTCTTCAAATTCCAGCGACCAGAAAGTTTTTTGGAGATATCTTCTGCCCGAAAATGCTCATGACAGAGGACAGTAGCGGTGGAAACAGCAAAGTCGTCCTGTCCGTGTCGCCGCTTGATAAGTGAACACCACCGATTCCTTCGCTGAGCGTCCTTGGGAAACTCGAAGAAATGATAGCTTGTACGAGTGCAGTTTACATCATAGGCGCTATTATTGCAGTCAAAAGCTGCACAATACTTTCCTCTTCTTTTTCGAGGGGCGGAGGATGTTTCCCCGACGTTTAAGCTTTCATTCATATCACCAAAGACTCGACAAACTAAGGAAACGCTTGAGAACACCACCTAAACTTATCTGCAACGCTCGAATCGGGTCACCGGCAGCCTCGCTATCGTGTTTGCGCGGTTACTAATCCAATATGGCGCCGGGAACTGTAAATAGGGCTATCGTCTGAGATAGCTCTGTTTATATAGTCTTGATGTTATATTGGGTTCAGTGAATGTTGTCATCATACCTTCCATTTGCATATTTTACAGATTTTTCAAACTTAAATATCTCCGGAACCAATGCAGATATTTCCAAACAGTAAACAGGGTTTTTAATCTTTCCTGGAATTCTCTGTATGTGATACATGTAAACCTAAAAATTGAACAGATAAAAATTTGATCTTAGAAGCACTTTAAAGACTTTGCTGCATTGTAGGCTCAAAGAACATCCACAATTAAAAAAAAGTGTATTTTTTCAAACTAATTTCACCATTTCTTAATGCATTTCTTCATCGTTGAGGAATTGCTTTTACATTGTACCTATTTAACCAATAAAAATTCTTAGTGCCCTGGCCCTGTTTTCCTGCAAATTTCCCATTCAAGATTCAAAGGAACTGCTGGAGGATGGGCGGGTGGGGTTTTTGTGTGTGTGTGTGTGGGGGGGGGGGGGGGGGGGGGTGCGTGTTTTGATCGTGGTGGGGGGAGGGGGGAGAGTGGGAGAGACTGCATGGAAAAAATCTCCAGATTTTAGATCTCCAGGCATTGGCACCTCTGCAATAGTGCCCACTAAGAAGAACAAGAAGTAGAAACTAG
>NC_090878.1:17789888-17799888 GCF_036669935.1 Montipora foliosa | reverse complement strand
CCGTAACCAGTTCAGCTTTTTTAGATACGGAAATGGCTTGGCTTGGAAATGGTAATGTAGGAATCCTTTACTGATAAAATTATCATTACATTACAGACAAGGTGATTTGAGCAAAAACAGCGTTTATCTAAAAACAAAATCGGGCTGATGTTTTTATAAACAAATTGTGATTTTGAGACGGCAATACCACATTATATTGACGGCTAGATGGGAGAAAATATATTCCGAAATTTCAGTTCTTTCTACCTGCGAAACGTATTTGTTTGCGTACGTCAGCAACCCAATTCAGTGCAACGACGTCAATTTAAACATTAGAACCAATCACAGGCTGCAAAAGTGAGACGGCAATACTACAAAATATTGACGGCTCGCGCATAGGCAAAACTATAAGAAGATCGCGATACTCAAGATTACCCAAATGCAATCCGTTGTTATCGTATTCATTTGTGTACATCCATGCTTCTCGTTCCTTTTGTGGTACATATTTCTTTTTTGTCGTTCATGGCCCTTGAAGTATTACTTGTTCTGTCTTGTATAATATGTGAATACCTTTAGACTTTCAGAGCAATTTGTTGTTAACATTATGGAAAAATTTTGTTACAGGCATCGTGGGATCAGAAGAATCTGGGTAGGTAAAAATAGTTATTAATTTTATTAATTGATGTATCAGTGAGGACAATGACAACTCCGAGTCCTCGACCAGGCTTGTGTAGTGTTGCAAATGCCATCTTCTGTGCAAATGACTTTACTCACTCACTTTAAAACTGGTGTGGTTGGGACACTTCTCTTTCCTGGGATAGTGTCTGTGTTTCTTCAAAGGTCATTCAAGTGCCGTAGAGGTCCCCTGCCATGGTATCGTGAATAAATTACAAGAGAAGACAGAGGCTATCAGTGAAATCAACAGACCCAGACTAGCCGAGACATAATCTACATGTTTACCAATCAGCAAAATTAAATTTATTAAAGTAGTGTTGCCGAACGTTCACTTACATGTACACTCGATGACTAAAAGATTTGGACATAATTATGTGAAAAGTAAGTTGCGATGTGTTATTGTTTTGTTTAATTCAGAAGAGCTTGTCTTTTCTAACAGTGGACAAAATTTTTGAGCACAGAGCTCTGGGAATTTCAACACAAACAAAGCTGATGCAATCTACATTTTTTGCTGATCGATCGCAATGATAAAGATAAGAATAGTTTTCTATCGTTTTTCTTTCCGTTGCAAGGAAATTACGGTTGACTTTTTTTAAATGCAGGCAGAGAAGTTGACCTGGTCTTTGAGAGTAAAAATTTTATGGTCGACTGGTGAATTTTTTTCTTGTTTATTTGACCTGCAGAATGTCTGTGGAATGTGAGCTTGCGTGACGATCTCCGTAGACGTGAAAAGAGTGATTCTGATTTAAGGACGTTAGCGCTAATTGTTTGTGCGCAACTTGTAGTGCGCAGTTAACGCGACTGTAACGCATTACTGCATGCCATACTTAAGATCTTATGGCGACAAAAGGCAGGCAAAGAAATGGCACATTTCTTTCCAATTCATCATGAAACGTTCAAGAAAAAGGAGCGGGAGGCTGGAAAAGGTCTGGAAAAGGTAGCTAATCGAGTAGTGGCTGAAAGTTTTGAAAACTCGAGGAAGGTTGGTTTTAGTCAGCGACGTTGCGTAAATTTAATGGGGTTGAGTTTTTTAAAATGTTTTTATTACACGACGAACTTCTTAGTTCAAAATGAATGCGTTCTTTTTCTTTACTTTCATGAAAATAGAGCTGAATCGTCCACTTGAATAGTGCAGACATACGAGGAAACAACCAGAGATTATATTTTACAAAAACCACACTCCTGAAGATGAGCATGATGGCAATGCAGAGATATGACACGAAGCACTAAGCAAATAAAGATGAGGCTTGCTTGAAACTTCGTTGCTATGCTTGAGAATGTTTCTTTTACAGAAACCTTTCATTGATCGATCCTGTCTTGGGTTCTAGTCCTTCCCCGACAGGTCACGCTAGAACGTGACAAACGAAGTTCTCTAAGAGCTTCGCAACATCACATGATTTTACTCGTTTGGATCATCGGTGACCCCTATTTTTTGAGACATGAGTCACTTACTCTTCTTAAATTCTACAAAATATAATCAAATGAAAAAATCACAATGTAAGAAGTTCTTTTTTAAATTCTTATTTCCTTGTGTCCTGAATTCCGGAAGCGGTTACAACGGGTAGCGCTTGCGAAAATGCTTGTTGAGGATTAACTCTACTGTTTACGCCATCCCCAGCGGCATACGATTATGTAAAAAACCCGCTCCTATATTTCTGTGCACGGAAACCTTCACTCTAAATTATTCCGATTTTCGACGGATAAGTAGATGACGCTACAACTCGTTATGATGACCCATCTATCGAAATTAGGGCATTTGTCCCTTGCCTTTTTCTCAGAAACAAAGTCGGGGATGCCCCAATTTGTTTTGATTTTTGGAATAAGCAATTTATGACCTAACTTCAGGCGAGAGGTGAAAACAAAATCAATGTGGAAAATGTCCTTAAGGTAGCTGAACACAGTTTTTGATACCTATGTTTCATTTTCCTTTTTCTCTAAAACCCTCCATCCTTTGGTCGCCAAAACTGGTAGCAAGCAAGTTAACAACACGAACTTCGGTTTTTTGATAGTTAAGCTGGCGTTTATGCCGTTGCCATGGCAACATGAATAAATATAAACAGGCCGTTAAAATCGGTTTTGTTTATTTGTAGAAAATCTGGTTGTTAGATTTTCTTTATAATTCGAATGCAACAAGCTTGTAACGATGCTCACTAATTAACACTATTTTAATAATAATTTGACAGAGAGATCTTTAATTATGCCTTGTTGAAGGTTCACTGGAATATCTAGAATTTCCTCTGTTTAAGTTCAAAATTTTTTCAATACTCCGGTTACTTCTTTCGTAAAGTATTTCCGTGCCAAATTTCATTCAATTCTAACGAGTGGTTCTCGAGAAATAGGCTTATTTCGGAGAAAGCAATTCCACATTAATTTTAATCCCAATTTTTTTCCTTACTACGCATGCGCTGCATTAAATTGGGTTCTTTTGCGGTTCTCTCGAGGTTCTATAACAAAGAAAAAACTGCGAATTGCGGAGTTCTTCGCATCGTTACCTTTTCAAACATAAATTTCTCAATAAAACACTAAAACTATCAAAACACTTTGTTTAATTATGAGGAAAAATAGTACAGATAGAGGAAGCATTGAGCAAATAATGATTGTTGTATTGAAGCCATCTTTATTTTTTTTGCAATCCTTGCGTGTGCTGCATTGCGTTCACGTATCATTCACAATGGCACTTCAAGCAAAAAAAGTTTCGGGGAAAGTTATCTAGTACAATTTACTGAAAACTATAAAACGCCCTTTTTCGATGTATCTTAAATTCTACTGGATAACTTTTTGTCATACTCACTAAGACGTTAAAGAATTTAGGGAGATTTCCAACAAAGAAATAAAAACGGTAGGTCACCAACTCAGTTAATCTTCAAAAACTGAAAGTTAGAGGGCCTTTTTGTAGACCTGGTGTGTTGCCATGGTAACTTATTTGACGTCGTAAGTCCCCTTAAAGTATTACCCAACAAGAGAGTTGCAAAGATATTTATAGTTTGCCTACACTGAAATATCCTTCTTTGGTATCTTTCATCGTTTTACAAACACTATCGCAACGAAAAACGCTTTCGAGCCGCCTTAAGACATTTGAGAATTTAATTTGACAATAACGTACTCAAACAGTTGATATTCTCTTTTCATTAAGAAAATCAAGAAAGGAAAAAGGCGACAACCTGGGCTGCAAACAAACATCAATTGTTGTAATTCAAGAAAACCGTACATCAGTTTTGTAAATCATGCACGCGATGTAGGCCTACAAATCTTTCCTTCACTCACTCAATCACTCGCTCACTCAGACAGCCCCGATGGCATAGTGTGTAGTGCACTTATAAAGTGTACTACCACAAACACAAGCGTTCCCGAGATGTTGTCACAATCATCTCCAGTCCCCCTTCTGTACTCGCGCAGTTTTGTACCCCACTGGAAGTGAAATGCTGCGTCTTTTAATGGCTCAAACTAGGGGAAGAAAAATCAAAAGCAAAAATTTTTGCAGTTATCAGGACAATGGGTACATTCAATCGAACAAATTTAAAAAAATCTCTCATATACAATTTAAGGGTTAGCCCATCATCACATTGTTCTGAGATAGGGTTAACTCTTGTGTTTTACCCACCCAATAACACAGCACCAGTTTCTTTAGGAATCAAACCTGTCAGGTACAGTGTATTCTTCCTCAAGAGGGTTGTTTGAAAAGGCTGCATATGACGGTATAATTGTTATCTCACTTCATCCTTAGATGTAACTCTTACAATCATGGATAAAACTGTTGAGAAAAATATCAAGCATCTTGGTGTGATCACGTGCAAACAACTCCTCCCCCCTCCCCTCCCATGCCAATGCTGTAAAGTGCTCTGATGCACTGTCCAGGTATTCCCTGATGAAGCAATATTGAATGTGGGGGATTGGGCCCATGAAAAACCTTTCTTGATTACGGCCAGGAATAGGTTTGATGTCGATGCATATCCTTTAAAATCAGTTTTGTCCAATATTGTAGCATCCTTCTGAAACATCTGTCAGAGAATGCAACAAGTTGTTCTTGTGTTTGAGTCATCAAATGCACCCTAATGATAGGTGTACATGAAGATTTCGCTGTGCTTTGGATGTCATCAAATGATATTTTATTCTGTAGTTGCAAAGCTATAGAGGACATAGGATCCACAGTCACAACTCCACCAACGGCAACAGCAACGTCAACACCATTACCAACACCATTGCCAACAACATTACCAACACCAGCACCAATACCTACAGCAAAGCGTAAGTTCCTAGTTAGTTTACCCAAGATCTTATTTGATAACTGATATAATGCTTCCCTGGTGAAAAACCTCACAGGATCTTTGAGGATGTGTAAAGATCTTCAAAGACCTGCCAAAGACCCTTGAAGATAAAGCTCTTTGAAGGATCTTTAAAAAGTCTTTTCAAGATCTTCATTTTCCAAAACTACTTGTTAAGATCGTCAAAGCTATTTTAAGGATCTTGTGAGGCTCATGCAAAGATCCTGATGACAATTTCTTAGAAGGCTTTCAGAAAAGATTCTTGAAGATCGTTTTAGGATCTTTCAAGGATCTTTGAAGGATTCTTATAGTGATCTTACTAGGATCCTTGAAAGATCCTCTAGGATTGTTTGAGGATGTTTAAGGCTCTTCAGAGGGATCTCGAAAAGGTCTTAGTTAGAGTCCTTAAAGTTCCTATGAGAATCCTTCAAGTATCTTAAAAGGATCCTCATAGTTCTCTTGAAAGGAACTTTATTAGGATCCTTGAAAGATCCTATGCGAATCTTTAAGGATCCTCAAGGATCTTTCAGGATCTTAAAGATCTTTATCAGGATCTTCAAAGATCTTCATGAAGATTCTTGAAGGTCTTGAAAATCCTTAAAAGATTTTCAACAGGATCTGGTGATGTATACACCAGTCTTCGGTTGTTCGGAGTTGTGCCAGACGTCTGTTATTCAGATTTGCGCCAGACTTCAGTTACTCAAAGTTTAGAGATACAATGTAAGGGGAGAGTGATCTGTTGAATAAAACACTATCCACTGGGTAATTCAGTATTTTAGTGTATAGTTTTGTTGGGGCCTATCTGCAGGGTCACGATTATTCTGGCAGGTGCCATTATCTACTCTTGGTGAACTGGGGACAGGTCAGCTGTGTGATGGAATTTAATCCTAACCTAAGCTACTGTGTCTTAACTGGACAAAGATCTTCCCTCACAAGAAAGTGACCCTTTTATCTCTAGATGCTAGAAGACACATTTAACTTTCCAGTATCACCTTCAAATTAGCTTACACTAATTTGTAAAACAAAGCAAGGCGAAATGATACAGAAATAATCCTAAGCTTTCATTAAAGCTAACCTAGGCCTAATTAGGCCCAAACAAAATTTTTTAGGCCTAATGTTAGCACTGGTAAACGATTAGGGCTGTACATGCCTGGAAAATTTCAATCCGTTTCGCAAAATAGTAATTTTGGTCGGCCATTTTGGTGACATTGCTATTTTTGCCAAACAGATGGACATTTTCCTTTGGTACATGTATAACCTTCACCGTTTTACCAATGCTAACATGAGCCCTAAAAACGTCTGTTTAGGCCCAATTAGGCCTAAGGTTAGCTTTAATGAATGTTTAGGTCGATTCTTACTGTATTTCGGTTGGTTTCGTTTCATTTCGTGTCGTTTCGCAAATTAGTGTAAACCATGATAAGGCAATTACAGTAGTCATTATTTATCAGGGGCATCCAACGTCAATTTTCAGAAAATATCTATTCGGAAGACGATTTGAGATCTAGAATTTTTGGGAACATTTGTTGTAAAATTTCTTGCTTGCCTGCCTGTCCTAGGATTTTCGAACATCTAAAAATTGGTGTAATTGCCCATTTTTAACGGATTTTTACCCTAAAAAGGTCACCTAGAATTTTCGGGAGCCTTTTTTCTGGCTGAAATTTTCGAAAAGGTAAGTTTTGATCCCTATAATTTTCGGATCACAAGACTTTCAGTAAGGAAATCCGAACAGATGAAAAATTTTCAGGGTATGAAAATATGCCTATATCTACTGTAACGCAAAGCGTGATAGAACGAGACAACAGATGTATTGGCGTTTTTTGAGGGGAACACTGCCTTGGGGCTGGTTAGCCTGTGGCGACTTCCAGATTGCGTGACATAGAACAACCTCACTTATTTCCCCAGCACTAAGAGCTGAGTGGTAAACAGCACGTGCTGGATCGGACAAGAGTATTGGTTAGCGAGCAATGTACAAAGGCAAACGATCCAAAAAGCTTGGGGAAAGTTGCTGCGCAGACGTAACCGCACCACGCAGGAGTGACCCAATTTTAGTGAAGGCAAAGCGATATATCTAAACCATCTCCAAAGGGAGGGAGGCACGGAAAAAACTTTAGAGTAGCTTGGGTGTAGCTAATATCTCCGAGCATTTTCCCTCCCAACCATGATACACCACAGAAGACAGACCACAACACCGGGAACTACATACCCCACTCTTTGCGACAAGTGTGTGGGTTCTTTTACGTCCCACAGGATTATGAACATTGAAGGGTTGTAGACGGGGCCTACGGTTTATCGTCCTTATCCGAGAAGACTAGAGAGTCTAACCATTTGCAGATATAATTACAAAGGCAGCACTTTCATCTCAGTTATTTAAAGACCCTGAGTGTTGGTCCGGCCAGAGTTGAACTCACGACCTCCCGCGTGAACAGCCCGGTGCTCAACCAACTGAGCCACCGGTGCGCGGTACTACTGAACTAACTGAATTTTGTGTTCAGGCCTTCACGTATTCTTTCATGCCATTACATTTCCAAAAAAAATTATGGACTCCAAGAAAAGTCATTTTTGTCTTTAATTTGAATGTCTAGATACCATACAGTCAAGCGTTCATTATCCAGAGTCTTGAAACCTTTGTACAAAAAACATTCTAAAATGGCTACACTGTAAGATCCTTGCTTTCATAACTGTACTTTATTTTCACTTCTAACTGTTGTGATTTTCTCTTTTGTCATGCAGAATTATCCACACCTGCAATTGCTGGAATTGTTATCGGGGCAGTGGTGGCTGTTGTGCTTATCATCTTCTTAATCTGGTGGTGCTGTTATAGGTAAAAACCTTTGTATGGCAGCTTCGCATTAACTAAGTACCTTCTTAAGAATGAATTCAGCCCTCTGGTAAAATCAAACAAGTATGTAGACCTCAGCTGGCTAACACCAGACTACTGCGCAGGTGATCATCGATTTAACTTTCAACAACTGGCTGCTGCGTTTTTAATGGCATCTGCAACAAAAAAGATGTTGTTCCATGCCACAACCCGTCATCATTGTTCACAATCTGCTGGAAGATTGAAGAATCCACACAATTTTCAAGAGTAGGGAATGGAGTTTCCAGAGTTATGATCTCTGTGTATGGCATATGACATCATTGGGTGATTTAATGCTTGGAGATATATCGGCTACTGTAGAAGCAACTCTGCAGTCCAAGGTGCCACGATCAATGAATCCAAAGAGTTCGTCTGTACTGTGACAAAAGAGCTTTGTACTGTTAAAGCTCTTTCAGACTTCAGTGCAGACAGTTGAATTGTTGGAATTGGTTGGGATATATTCCCAGTGTTAATTTTGATTTATGATGATCATCAAAGAGACCCTTCTCCAAAATGGTGGCAACGCGTTTGAATGAAGTAAAATTGAACTGAATGAAAAACTGATACCAGAAATAGAAAGAGCACCTTTACTTTAGTAACCCGGCCTGCAAAGTTTCAGCGTATTAGGTGTTATATCAGTAGAGAAAATGTAATTATATAAGTTGAAATTTGACAAATTTACAGGCGTTTGTATGACTGGGGGTATAAGCCATACCAGTCGAATTCTTGGAGTTAATGAGCAGGAAAACTTCCTGTGAGGGATGGTGAAGAAAACCGCTTGAATTCGTGGAGTCGTTGGAGCGGAAAAAAAGATTTCCTGGAACACATTCCCAGGGTCAATAGTAATATATGAATTCCAAAGGTTCACTCATACTTGTGCTGCTGACAGTCGCATTCTTGGAGTTACTCGGACGGGAAAACATTGTAAGGGATAATGCAGAAAAAACATGCCCCTTTTCACACCAAGCGGTTTCAATAAAGGTTACTTTGAAGATGGCTTCCTGGTAGGTAGAGAAACCGACTGTTGCCATTGTCATAATAATTTCAAAGCTTAGGTTTTGACAGAATTTGGTTTTTGTTGCTTCAATTTAGGGGGAAAAAAGTAACCGACTTCTCTGAGTGAAGTAGCCCATGCTTTTTGTTGGATGTCTGTTGTTATTGAAACCACTGCTAACAACTGGGTGAATTTTGTGGTATACAAATGCCGGGATCAACCGAGGCATGAGGAAAGTAGTCCTTGAATCGTTTCTAATAATAATAATTATTATTATTATTATTATTGTTGCATTTTGTAGGAAAAATTCCAGAATTCCCAGACACTCGAAACCAAGCGTCCTTGTTCCCAAATACATGGCTGCTAAGTTGTCAGGTGAGTGAGTGACGGATTAAATACGCTGTTATCGTGCAAATTCTAAACGTGGCTATGCGGCTATGTAAGTTTCCATTGTTCTTCTATCTCTAGCATGGATCAGTAGCGATCATCGCTATGGGATGCCTCGCCTTTTTTGACGCTTTATAGTTGAGAACGAGGTATACCGTGAGGAATTTTTGGCATTGTTTGAGCTTAGCCATGTAGCCACGTAGGCGCGTTTGCGCGTAACAGAGTAGCCGCGTAGCCGCAAATGGGCCTTAACCACACGGCGGCCATGTTGAATCCCGAGGGATTGAAAAACGTTTGTTTTGCCCCGCCGAAACTCGTTCCCAAACATTTCAACTCGAGGCTCAGGGTATGACATCTAGGAAGACCTTAGACAGCAATGACCAGTGGCCTGTTTCTCAAAAGTCCCGAAAGTTTTCGGGCCTATTTCGGGTGCCACAATTCCCTTTATATCTTCGCAACGCCGAGGTTTCCAAGCCATCAAACTTCGCAATCCTCTTAGTTTTTCTTTCATTAAAAACAAGTTACATGATCAGCTTTTAAAAACAAGCAGATTGCAGTTTGACGACTGGCTTTTCGGGCCCGAAAAGTTCTCGGGACTTTCGACAAACAGGCCCCAGAACCAGGTTGCTGACCAGCGGTTTTCGTTAAAACAATGGTTTGCTGGGGGTGCTTAGTCTCGCGGGCTCAGAAAACCTGGTTGTGGTCATTGTTATTTATGGTTTTTCATGACATCTACATTTGTATTGTCTATGGCCAATATGGCCGCCACGCAAATAAGGCCCATTGCATAATGCACCCCACTAATATTGATAGCATGCATAATTTCTGATTGCAGTGGCAATTTTT
>NC_090878.1:17774888-17777388 GCF_036669935.1 Montipora foliosa | reverse complement strand
GCAGTCTGTCGTTTCTCTACGTCACTTTCCGAGCCTCTGTCATCATCATCGTTATTACGAAATTCGTCAATATAAGTATCCCCACCAGTATCCTCCTCTGCGTTTTCGCCCTCTTCACTAGACCCACAACAATCGCTAGGCCCGAAGGTCTCACAAATCGGTAGGGTACGTTCAAGGACGTTTCAGTTCTTGTGCCTGACACATTTACCGTGGCGCCTTGACCAATACCTCATCTGAGCGTCTTCTTTTCAAGTGATTGCATTGGTTGCAGTGGGTTTAGGGATTCGTGCTAGTCAAGCCGTGTTAGAGGTATGTTGTAGGTAGGAGGTCTGTTGGCATCAGGAGGTCCTCACTCTCACATAGCAGTGGCCCAGGAACGCCATCATGTCAGCCATTCAAATCTCATTCTCAGCAAGGACGCTTTATCTCCCATTCCCAGTAACAAAATCCCAGTTCCCACTGATCAAATCGCATTTTCCCACCAAAAAATCGGGTCAATCCCAGCTACCATTTTACCCTTTCATGACCATCAACGAAATCACTTTCCTCGACACAATAATTTAAAACTCATTATAAGCTAACTGAAACCTTTCAATATACAACTCTTGCGGCTACCCCCCAGGCGTAAAAAATGGCTTCATTAATGGTGAGGCAACGAGACTTCTTTGGACTAACCCTTCGAAAACAACATGATTTGAAGAGAGCCTTAAGGAGTTCAAACAACGCCTGAGAGCGCGTGGCTGTCCAAACACAACCATAGGAAAAGGCTAGCGAGAGGTTTTTGCATTTTGTCACTACGTAGCACCCAGTAGTTAAAAATCTTAAACAGGTATTGATGGAACAATGGAGCCTAAAAGCTCCGATAATATCGTACAAAAGAGGTAAATCTCTTAAAAACACGCACGTCTGCGTAAAATATAATTTTAAGGCTCTCATACAGAATGCGCAACGACCGCAAAGAACACATTGATGAAATACATGCAGACCTGCATGTCATTAACTTCTATCTAGAACTGCAAGCACATAATTTTTACTCATTTCAATCCTCTGAAAGTGGCGTTTTCCAGTCTAAGTGAACTTTTGAGTCTAAGTCAAGTCGTTACATATATCCCTGCTTGATGAGATTTCATTTTTGGTAATGTAGTCTAAGCTATACAAATTGTTGATAAGTTGAGCTGGAGCAACGTGGTTTCAACCAGGCGGGATCGGGATGAAAATGCACAATTGCGGCGGGATGGAATAAAAAATAGCAGCGGGATGCGGGATTGAAAAAGCCTATTTTGGACCCTCAATCTTCACCCTGTTTCGCCTATGTAGGTCTTCTTGCATAGTGTACAGGTTATGCAATAGATGACATTTGCGGAGATGCATGTAAAGTGGCCCTGAGATCTTAACCATGTTAAAACTAGAAGGACAACTTTTGCATCGTGTGCATGTACATTTGAAATCATGGTACACGCACACGATACAAAACACGTACGCCGGTTTAGTTTTGAGCTCGTTCACTCAATATAGAGCACGCTGGGTCGAAAATAAATATTAAAGAACACTCAAAGCAAGGTACACAACACAATGGTCAGGGAAATGAGACAAAACGTGTTATCACTCACGTCCGCAACACATGATAATAAATAGTAGCGCGCGTCATGCAAGTTTGTCTAATGACATCACACATCAACACACGCGCTTTCATTGGTTCTTGAAGTCACATGATAAGCGGCCTTTGTTCCCTTAGTTACCTTACATTAGATTTTCTCCGGATCGCTCGAATTTTTTTTTTCTACATACAAAACAATCTCGCGCTTCGGCTCTATAAGGCTGCCGCCTCTTCAGCCTCAGGTCTACACTCGGCTGACTCGTTAGCAATAAGCAACTCGCATTTAGAAATTAGTTTCGAACTCCCACCACTATGAAAGTTATTAAGTCTTACCAAGGCTAAACAAGGTTGACTGACAGCATGTCAGAGGAGGCTCAAACCGGTTTCAACAATTTGGAGGGAATGCCTTATTAGAAGGATTAACAAAGCAACACTGTTTCACTTAACGGCAATGTTATGGTACATATGAAATACCAATAATTGCTTAGCAAGATGCACATCTTAATGTGACGTAATAAATTACCATGGCAACCAAAGAGCTATGTAAAAACACCCTACATTTTGTCTTTAAGCTCATATATCTCAAAAACGCAGAAGAGTGATAAGCAAGCTAAGATGAAACTCTCTGCAAAGTTTAAAAAAATTCTCTGGAGCGAATTCAGAACCACCATAAAACTTTCCAATTGTGAAGGACGCTATGAATCTGCTCCAGAGAATTTTTTTGAACTTTGCAGAGAGTTTCATCTTAGCTTGTTAATCACTCTCCAGTAATAAAAAAATGGGGGTCACCCAGTTAGTTTTTGAGATATATGAGCTTAAAGACAAATTATAGGGTGTTTTTAGATGGCTCATTTGTTGCTATGGTAACCTACTACGTCACATTAATGATTGCGTCTTGTTAAA
>NC_090878.1:17767388-17769888 GCF_036669935.1 Montipora foliosa | reverse complement strand
TAACCTAGCAACCTTTGTGGCTTTCTTAATTGGTGTTGATAGAAGAATCCTCCTTACAAGAAGGGGTTTCTCTCCACTAACTAAAACATTCACAAATTAGTAGGAGTTTGAGGGGAATATTGTGTGTGTGAATGGTGAGTTGAGGAAAAATCATAGACAAAAGTTAGGGTTAGTCTGTAAAATGAGGGGGAGAAATTTACAAAGCAAACTCTCAACCCCAAAATAAGGTCAAGAAATGAAACAAACTCTGTGTGAAATTAAAAACCTTAATCTCAGAAACAGCCAGATAGTACATATACAAAAAACTAAATCACGTAGGAGGGATTAATAAACATTTGACCATGAATATTATTCGTTCTTAAAAATGGGAATAATAAAGATGAAAAATCTTTACACTAAAATATTCGTTCTTAAAAAATATATCGGAAAAACTAAAGAAATCCCATGGAATATGAAACACAGGTTCCACGAGGCAAATCCAAAAATCCTAAGGATAAAGGCAAGCTGACCGCGACACCATTAGGCTCGTAAATGGCTGCGAATCTTCAGAGGTAGAGCGAACCGAGCAAGGGGGTTTCTAGTCCGGCGCCGTACCTCTACCCGACTCCCTCGTGCCGAGTCAAGAAAGGAAAAAGAGAAGAACAACAAGCCGCAACTCTGGACAAAAACCAGCACTAAAAACCATGGACAGACTAACACGACCAAAGCTTCCAAGTCGATTAACCGAAAATGGAAAGTAACTCTTACCAAAAACACAACTCATCATGTGTATCATGCAAGTTCTGAAGCAAAATTATAGTTTAAAATAAAGAAAAAAAGGATATCTGGTTACTTACATGGAAGATAAAGCTGGCAAAAATTTCCCTTCGTTCCAAAATTTTGAGAAGTCTCCTGCAAACGTCAGCCTTGCTTGCGACAAAAGAATTCAAATGCGACCCAAACTGTACACATGGCCTGGGTACGAGATGTGAGAAGCGGAGTAGATCTGGGAACCAGTATAACAAAACATGGATCGTGGAATGCCCAAAGCAATTTAAAATAGAAGGAACACTGGCATAACTTAAATTGAGACAAGACGGCAGGTGTGCGTTTTCCGGTCGGATGCAATAGCTGATGCCTTTCATATGGATATGAAACTCGTCAAAGACCAAATGAAAACTGTCAATCATGATGACACTTGGCGAGGAAACCGTGCTCGTGTGTAACCAGCTTTATTACTTGACGGAGTTATGAAAGTCAGTCCCTCGATAAATAACTCAACAGGTTGAACTTTCCTAACTACAAATCATTCGACCTTTATCAACACGTTTCAGTGATAAAACCAAATTTACCTTTTTCGTTCTCCCACTGATGTAGCACCACAGTTTGTTTAGAAACTAGAAATTCGTGTATCACAAGTTAAGTTAAGTTTTGCGGAGAAGCATTTCAATTAATGACAAATGAAATATGAGGAAAATTAATGCAAATTAATGAAGATCGAGATCAAATGACTGTTATCCAATAATTAATTGCTTCATTGCTAAAAAAACCGATTACCTCGCACGAGGTTCAAAGTTTTTTAAATTTCTTTTCTTTTATGTGGTTAATGGCAAATAAAAATGAATGAATGAATGAATGAATGAATGAATGAATGAAACTGATGGAACATGCTCTTTATGTCCGTCATGAAGGACATAATGGACCCGTGACCTCGCGGTATCGCGAGGTCACGGGCTTCTCAATATGCAGGCTTCTCAATATGCAGAAGGAGTCCCTGCTAGACTCAGTAGTAAGGGGAAAATGTCAAATTACCTTGCAATGTCTTTGTTCGTTGGAACTGGTTCAGCAACAAAAATGAATCCGGCTACACATAAATAAAGGGATAAGCAATAATGGTAGATTTTTTGCGTGCGTCAGTCAGAACTGAATAAAAAGAAAATAACTGCAAGGCTGGGGTCAATTTAATAAAACTTTTACACGTGTAACTTACAGGTGTAGCCATTGTTTTAGAGTCTCAGAACAATAGCTACACTTGTAAATTACACGTGTAAAAGTTTTATTAAATTGACCCCAGCCTTGCAGTTATTTTCTTTTAAATTTGGAATATAGCCGGATACTTACTTATTTCCTCGAAATAGAAGCAAAGAATAGAAAGTACGATAATTCGATCCAGCAACAAACAAATAATTAACTAGACCCAGTAGTTAGGGAACCAGACGCTCCGTGAGCGTAAACTGGGCTTCCTGTGGTACTTGATACACAAAAACAGAGGGCACTGAGAAAAAACAAAAACTAATAATCATAATCATAATAATAATAATAATAATAATAATAATAAATAATAATTATTATTATTGTTATAATAAATAATGAACATATTTATATAGCGTAAATATCTATAAATCCATGACGCTTCACAGGAAAACAATAAAGAGAATAATTAAATAAAGTAATCAGTAAAACTAGTAAAATTACTGCCCAATTTAAGTTCTTCAAAAATGTAGTAAATGTGATATTATAA
>NC_090878.1:17759888-17762388 GCF_036669935.1 Montipora foliosa | reverse complement strand
TGAATGATCCAGTTTTTAATAATACTGATTATCCAATTTCCAAGCACAATAAAACGCCGTGAAAACTCTGGTGAAAGTTCGTGCGTGGCAGAGTAGGCTCAGATTTCCAGCCGCTGGTGACTTGCTCACGCAACTCTCGTTAATACAACGATAAATCCATCACATTGGAATAATCATCCCCGAATAAATTTATGCCCCAGAGTTTTTCAGGGGTTTGTTGCTGATTGGTCAAACCAAACAAAGAACATCCGGTGAACCCAGCCGTTGAAGTGAGGAGAAGCACTCGTGCGCAACAAGCCACCAGGGGCTGCAAATCTTAGATTAATTCATGGCCTGGGCAAATGCAGTTCGATTTCAGAATCTCTTAAATACTCAGTGTCCTGTGCATGCTTGATCAAATCTGCACATATGCTGGGCAGAGTCGTTCTACTTTTTTTTTTTTATCGAGGAGCGTGGCGCCGCAAAGTGAAAATCTTGTTTGGCTTCACTGGACTTAGTTAAATCTGACAAGGAAGGACAGGGGTAACGTGTGTAGATCAGGACTTTTCTAATCGTAATGACCGATATAACTTGTACAACTCGAAATGCAGTGGTGGGCGAACCCTTTCGGGTCAAACATTACAAGAGGGCAAAGTAGTCTACCACCTTATTTTCCAGCCAAGAAATACTGACCTCTCCGTGACATTTGGTCCACCATGTCTGCCTTATTGCTTCTCTCCTTTCTTGTCTTGAAGGCGCCGTAGATACAATAATAAGAAGGAGGATGGTTTGTTTCGTCTCGGGCTCTTTCAAATCACTGAATTCCGTTGTTGAAACCATACAATCACTTCTACCGGGTGTTACCTGCGTCAAGTTAGCGAACATGTCCACAAGTGGTTGAAGGTGTGTGAATCTTCGTTGTGGCAGGAGGCCACCTCGTGGTTGCGGCCTTTCGAGGAATAACCTCCTGTAGTTCAAAGAAAAGTTCTCGCTGCGAAAATGCAACATCGTAGTAACCGTGAAAGCAAAAACAAACACAGAACAGACAAAAGTAACGCGACTCACTGGAACTGAGCATATTTTCTCTCTGGAAAGTATAAACATTGTTATGCTGGCCAGTCTACAGACAAGATAGAAAAAAAAATCAGTTAACAAGGCATCTCGTGTTCTTTTCAATAGGTGGCTCTATTGTTGGTTTTCACTCACGTGATCAACAGCCATGATTTTCAACGAAAACAAAAGGAAGCGTTTGCATAATAATAGAGTTCAATTCCCGGAGGATTTGGTCGGGACACCAACATGGCCGCCTTTTCTTTGTTTAGGGGCACCAACATGGCGGTCGTGACGTCATGTGAAAACCGAGAATAAGAAGAAAAATCGGTGCTGGCACCAGTAGAGAAATATGTCAATCATTCGAAAACCGTAACTACGTAGCATGCGCAACATGAGAGGAAGTTGGTGTGAACTACCCGAGGATATGTTTTTGTTCGTGGTGATTTGACCGTGAAATATGAATTCGCTTTTCGGTATTGTTTACTTGCTGTTAGCAGTACAGAGTTAAATCAATCCTTTCCTGTCCATTCTGAATCTGCGGATATGTTGTGGTTTAATTTTGCCTTTGGATTTTAATTTTTTGAAACAGTTCATCGGTTTCAAACCAGTTTAATTTTTTAGAACACATCCCATTTTAACAAATCTGGACATCTTTCTGTGATTAATTAGAACTCCTTATGTAGTATGTACAAAATAAACTACACAAATCACTTTAAGATTATTATGATGGATTCTTACCTTTGATGTTATAAAAGAAAATTGCATGTGAATAGTAAATTTTAGTGATTAGGGTTGAATGTTCGGCTTAGTGATAAAGGTTAAGCATTTAATTTAAATGGTTGACTTTCATGTAAGGTTAGGGACACAGTCTGCATTTTAGTAATTTGGTGTATGGCAACTGCAGACCGCAAAGTGCCCATAAATAGCGCTAATAAACAGCATTTAAGTCTACGCACCCATTTCAAATACACTGTAGCGTTGATGGACAGTATTTAAGCCATTTTAAAACGGTTAGCTTTCAATAACTGCGAGTTAGGGTTAGTCTGCTCTTTGCAGTCTGCTAGAGTATGACACCACATTCCATGTAAGGCATTGGCACTCAGCTTTTTCATTCAATAGATACAACTAGCCGATAAAACTACTGTATAACGTAACCATGGTGTTATTTGTACGGCTACAATATTAATATACTGCAATTTATCTTGAAAGAAAATTACTCATTTAAGCTAGCCAAACGGTCTGTTTACAAGCTGATGTAAAGGAAATTTCTTGGAATAATCGAAAGTAAGATTAATAGCACTGCACAGATTTAATCTTGTAGGAGAAATACGTAACTGGATTTTCTAAACTTGGTCACTATTTGAGCATAATGGTTTTGGGTCTCAGTTATTTTTTCCTAAAAGCATATTGGGGAACAAATTTGTGCATGGAATGGGCACATTTTGACGATTGTGTTAATAATTTTCTG
>NC_090878.1:17752388-17754888 GCF_036669935.1 Montipora foliosa | reverse complement strand
GTCTTCCGAGACGTCCGCATGCAGTCTTGCCTCGCTCTCAGGTTCTTAGTGAAAAGAGAAAATGACGGCGCACGTGGAAGGCTAATGAATATTTATTTTCTTTCAAACATCGGACCGAGGTTGGCCTGCATGCGGACGTCTCAGAATACAGACTTCCGCTAGAACAAGGACTTCCGCTCGTCTAAAAATAACTTTCGTAGACATGACATATCCCAAGGGCTGGACCGGGAGTCTCCCTCTCTGTCCCCTCATTTTCTCTTGATTCCCTCTGATTTTCTGAAGTTCATTTTTCCCATTTCACTCCCCAGGTTAGGTTGTTTTTCGTAGAGAAAGGAAGCCTAAAATTTTCGGAATCGAAAATGCAATGCAGAAAGGAACCGAAAAACTATCACTTTCGGAAAACTTTGAATTGCTGCTAAAATGTTCGGGAAAATAACACTGAAGCCCTCGTAACTTCGAAAAGACTCAAGTTAAATAAAGATAAATTTCTTAGCGCCACTTAGAAAACATTTCTAGAGATCTAAAAGTACTCTGGATAGCCTAAAAAGTCTTTTCAAAGTAATTCGGGGGGAAACCGTCGTTGGGTGCCCCTGATAAAGCGCCTGTTATACAGGCTGGAGGTATTTCTGCAAGTTCTCTGAGTTAACCAAAGATAACTTTGTTTTTCTTCACTAAACAACATTTCTAGAGGTCTCTAGAGAAAGCGTTACGCGCGAGAATGTGGAATTTTATAACACTCCACATCGCGTATTCAGCCCTGCGGAGTGGTTCTCTTTTTCTCGCGCTCGCGGCGTGAATTGGTCAAATTTAACTCAAAGATTATTATTAGCCTCAATAGGCTTTTCAACAATTTTGAGGAGGTCTCGAAGGTTTCAAGGATGCGTTAAGCACACTCAAGTTTGAAGTTGTGTTGTGAACAAGCTCTAAATGAAACTGAGAATTTCTAGTTACCTGGCTAGGGATCCTGGTTTCGGAGGAAAAATCATAAAAAACAAATCCGAAACAAAACTATAGCAAGCTATAAAGTTGAATTTTATGCTTTTTTATTTTGCTGTAGGGATTGTTGCAAGGTGGTAAATTCGGGAATAACGAACTTATTAAGGAAACATTTGTGTTTGAAATATTTTGGGAAATATTATACCTTCACTCTGAATCAAAAACTGTGATGAATGTCTTTTACAACAAGTCAGCATATGCATGTGTCTGGACCAATACAAATATATAAATCAAATAAAGCAAGAAGGTCTGTTCTGTGAAAAGTGTATGTATTTTTTTACCAACAAAACAAAGACCGAAAACAGAAGCTATTGAGTATTTCGTGACAGTTTGCTAACGTGAGCTTGGCATATGTAACCGATTCGTGGGTCAGTAGAAGTCATAAGACCTTGTGGTGGCTTGAAATCTTAACTAAACAAATTCAAAATCGAAGTCAACGGTTTCGAATGCATTTTAATTCTGCTTTTTTTCCCCTGAAGAAAACTATTTTACCATTGTGGTAACGGAGTTTCATCAAGCGATGACAGTTTCAGTTCGAATTGCGATCTCAATGATTTCGCTGCGGCAATGTGGCTGAACAAACGTTTTTCAGTCGTCATATAAAAAGTTATTTACGGCTCTCACCAACACAGCTGAAAGCTAGAAATAACATTTTCACTGTAAAAACATATTACTAGCAACAGTAAGTAGTCCTTTTGCACTAAACTTTGCGTTTAGTATGAATTCCTTCAGCGGGCCGTCTAATTTGCATACATTTTATTAAATGAAATTCTCAAATTGCTTACTCCAGTGTCAGGGCTGTATTTAATTTCCAGAGCTAAAACGTTCCCGTAATTTACTTCAATAGCCAAGGCTTTATTCTATATGGGTTTTACTAGGAAGCGGCATATACCAGAGGGCTTTTTCAACAGTTAAAGTTCGCTTTCATTTTCTAACATTTCAAGAGACACAAATATGTCCTTTTTAAACTTGTCGATTGTAAATGTAAAAAACTTATTTCTTCAAATTTTCTTTGAGGGCTTCAAAGATTAAGAACGAAATAATATTCGCTGGAAGTTTCGATGTTAGGGATTGTTTCTTATGCGTTCACCGTTTTCTCGAAGTTGAGGTCGGATTCTGTTGTTTTTAAGCGCGAAAAACCAGCAATAAATCGATTCTTCAAACTTTTTGTTATTTCTCCACAGGCGGCCCAGAGTCGGAAGGTAAACAATTATAAGGATTTGTATGGGAATCTTGATAACAGACTGAAAAAGATATTTACCCACAAAAGTTCTCAATAAAAAAGCCGTACTTTATTGTCATGGTGAATTTCTTGCTTTTTGTGTGGTTTTTTGCCTGGTTGGATGCGATTTAAGCGACTTCTCAAATTCCCGAGTCGTCACTCTTCCCTAAATAAAGGAAAGGCTGGCAACTCATTTCTAACTTACCTCAGATCTCGCCGAAAAAATTCACACTTCTCCGGCATCAGTCACGCTCAAACTCCGGCGATGGCTACACGGATAAA
>NC_090878.1:17734888-17739888 GCF_036669935.1 Montipora foliosa | reverse complement strand
AAAAAGTCTGACCAGGGTGGGATTTGAACCCACAACCTTCGGATTAGATCACCGCTGCTTCACAGTAGTGTTAGGCCTCATTCGAACTTGGAATCCTCACTTTCATTATGTTACTGAAGGACAACAACTAACGATTAGTCTTGCCTGTTCATCACTTGTGTAAGTGTAAAAAATAGATTGTAATTCTCAGCATCTCTAATTTTCGTTAAATTTGCAATCCAGAGTGCTCAATGTTATTTTAGTTGTGGTTGAAATCTCAGTCCAAATTAATAATTTTTTTTCTTTTAAAGTGCCCCTAACCCCAAAATGTTTTTTTCGCTAAAATGAATCTTTGCACCTGTTCGAAACACCTTGCAGCAATTTTTTCCATTTTCTAACAAATTCTGCCATTTTATAGGCTTCGAAAGTTGCGAAAATCCCAGCATCTTTTGTTGACGACCGAGTCAGAAGAGGAGTGGGTCTATTCCTGATGTGACGTCACAATCTACTTTGCATGCATGTTTACGCATGCAAAGCGAAAAAAAACATTTTGGGGTTAGGGGCACTTTAATTGTTATTGTCATCGTATTTACGTAAGTTCATAATTTTAACCAAATTTCAAAATTACAAAGTTATAAACATTACAAACATTATGAAGATAATCAAATTACAATGTGATAAAATGCAAAATTACAAATCTAAAAATGAATTTTAATCTTTTTTAAGTACAATATTTGCCTTATTGTTATGTCGCTCTTTATGGTTGTGTTTGTCGTCTAGTGCAAAGAATGGGGGTTCTTACTCAGAGAGCTATTTGGTAGCAGCCTTGGAACAGGAGATTATGGACATCTGTTAATTGACCATGCACCCATGCTCATGAGACGTTTTCTGTCCATGACGGAATTTAGCCAGCAAGGCTTTGAGGCATCCCACAAGGACCAACGCCAGCTCTGGCTCAAAGCCTCAAGCCATGACCGACATGGAGAAGCCTCCTCTAGTGAGTTCTGACATTTAATTATTATAAGTAGTTTATAGTATAGTTTAATTTGTATCTGTGATATACCATGAGATAATTTGAACTTAGAGGTTAGCAATCCAAATGGAAAAAAATGTTATCCCTATGAAAGGAATAGCCACTCCAGAGCAAGTGTCATATAGAATTTTCCCTTTAACTATCACAATTGTGGTAATTAAAGATAACACGTCATGTATTAAACTTGTGTTTCTCTTTCACTTTTGTTTTCCTGTTCTTTTCTCTTTTTAACAAATTTCCTACCATCACCCGTAACTCTGCAGTTGAGCAAATGCTGGTACATTTTTATGTGGAGAGAATGCTGTTTTTACGCCTCTGTCTGCGTGAAGCCCTAAAATCAGTTGAAGGTACATTTAACACATCAGATATGTCTAGCTGATAGTTAAATAGGATATATTTGATGAACTTTTTTGCTTTAAGCAGTACAAATAGCCTACTCAGCCATGATTGGGAGCTGGTCATATTGGTTACAGCATTGCAGTAACTCAGGTTCATGGATAAGAATTCTGTTGAAGCCTTTTTTTTTAATTTTTTGTGATTATAATCACAACAACATGTACCATATCAACGATAGTGTGTAAGGAACAAGGATGGCACAGTCGGTTAGTGTGTGGCCTTGGTGCATGAGGTCCTGAGTTCGATTCCTGGATCTCGCATCCTTGTTTCGACATCTTTCCTTTCCATGTAGCTAAGTAGCTTTAAATACCTGTAAAACGGAGCACTGATGGAGAGGGGGGAGTAAAATGAGAGCACTTTCGACCTCAGGTTTGTCAGTTGAATTACTGTTACGAGTTATCGACGTTAAATATGGTTACTTTACTTTACTTTACTTTATATAACTGTGATAGGCTTCTAATGAATTTATATTCTGTTATTGGCATATATACATATAGGTGAATATCATAGATAGCTATATGTGTTGATTAATAGACCTTCAATGAGAGAAGCTTTATTTCATATTTTTTAGCAAAACCCCGTAAACAGCAGAACAAGTACCACTTCTACTTTGCTGGTTGTGGATGGAAGGCAGAGGATATTATCTGGAACCCTGAGGACATCCAGTGGATCAAGGTTATAGATAATCTAATGTCCCTGATTGGTGAGGACTTCTTTGAATATGTCCTTGATGCAAAGAAGACCTGCCATGTGCAAGAGGATTTCTGTCCCAAATTCAAGTACAACAGAGAAGAGTGGATCTCTGAATATGTGGACATGATAGGTGTCCCGGATAATGTCATCACCGATGAGAAGGGTTAGTGTTACAATAAGAGTTCATGTGGTTGTGGTTACTGTGTCTGCATGGGTACCTGTACCTATGAAAGTAATGCGGGTGCCTGCACAGTAAAAACATTTATTATATCTCTCAGATAGTACACGCACTGTAATTGGCTAAATCAGCAGGCCGTATTCTACAGTGCGGCCCGCTGTACAGCCCGCTAAATTTAAAATTTCGACAAAACATCATCCAGCGAGTTTTTCATGTCATTTCTGCTGCATAAACTTGTACTGAGAACTGTTTGAATCTTGCAAGCAACTATTTCAAACTTAACAGCCAAGAAGATTTAGTTTTTGGGATTTTGGCGCGGCATTCTTTGTGGCAGTTGAACCTTCCACTTCACTTTGACTAGGTTCCTTGCCCGCGCGTCGGTTAACCTCAGAGATATAATAAATATCTTACTAACCTCGTTTTCTCGGTTCGTACTGTAAGTTACGGTTCCTCGTTTTTTCCCGTTGATTTATGGCCCACGCGCTTTGCGCTAAGGCGATAAATCAACGGGAAAAAACTCGGTCTGTAACTTACAGTATGGACCTCGAACTCGGTTAGTAAGAGGTATATATTTTTTAATTTATGTTTTATTGCTCATGATTAATATTTTGCAATTGCATGTCATGTAAGTTCATTCATACCTTAAAGTTGTATTTTTTTTTGGCATTTGGCTGTATACCTCATTTTAAAATTAAATCCTCCTTTCCATTTCTTGTGAATCCGGTTGCTAATGTCATACGTTTAGGCATCAAGGTATTCACAAAGGTTTATAATTACTTGCATTGTTCTTTCAGATGGCGTGGGTTTGATACAAACATTTAGCAAGTCATCAAAATCTGAAGTTAAACAATCTGTTATAGGTAAATGCATGAAGACGTCTCTAGATGTGGTTCCCAAAAACTAACTCCTACTGTAGCACTAATTACTGACAGTGAAGCAAAGCAGCTTTTCCAATCACAAAGAAGTATCTCATCCCTCTGTCTCTTACATCCTGGTCATACAAGCTTGATACATTGAAAAGTATGACGTGGCATTATAACAGCCCACACATAAGAATGAGCCTGCAGTCATTTCATAGTGATTTGATTTAGCACCTGTGAAACATTTTTCATATTGGAGGGCTCGAGGTTTAAGGTACTCGTTAGGGCAGAACTCTTTTGACAAACAACCTAATGTGCTAGAAGATGAAACTTTGATTGAATTGAGAACAATGGAGACCACTTTTTTGTAATGCTGTGTTATTTACTCTAAGGGTGCTGTAATTCAACCAGAACAGAGGTGCTTATTAACAAAAATGTATATACAAGGGAGCATCCTTTGGGAAAGGGGGTACCCATGGGAAGGAGGGCTCTAAATCGAATTGTCATGGTAAACACTCTGCTATCAATGCTACCATTTTGTCTGAGAAACATTGATACAATGCTACTGACAGTATACACATCCTGAATTTAATTTTAGGGGCAAGTCTTGATAAAGATGTGGTACACGTAGACCACGATCAGTATGTTGTTGTTAGTGATGAAGAATTGCCAAACATTGCTGCTGGACAGGACAGGTTAGCATATCTAAATATGTAGTTACCCAGACCTAAAAGTAAATCAGTCCAGTCAGATTTAAAATTTCCACTCACAGTATATTATTTTAGAAAGTTTTCATTGAATGTGAAAAGCAATTACTTGTTTGCTTTGCTTTTGTATTCATGCACTATGCTTTGTGATTATCTCTTTGTGATTGTGCCATGTATCAAACCAATGACAATCGTAACCACAACCAATCATGTTTTCATACACTTTTCAATCAAGTTACAGGTATTTTCTGTAAGTTCTCAGACGAGTGCATTATATTTTTACATCTATTGTTATTGGTCAGAGCAATTACTCATTATTACTTTGGTTGTGCATGGGTTTGGTTTAAAGACACTCAAATGGATGCTCTAATTAATGGACTTTTGTGTGTTTTTACCTATCATTAGAGTTATAACTGTGTTTCCACCACCACCAGCAATGAGCAAGATTCAGATTTTGAAAATGGACCTTGAAACTTTGGAGGATGGAAAAGAAGTCAATGATTGTGTGGTGGACTTGTTTTTGATGTAAGAGTTCCTTGAAGCTAAGATGGGAGAACTCTCTGTTTTGCCATGGTAAATGTTTTCCATATCACTATGTTTCTTTGTATTTGAGTCCTATTGAGTAACTATGTACATGTAAGAGCCTGGACTTTTTAACATACATAATGTACATGTATAATATAATATTATTTTAACTTATTGTACACACTGTGTAGGTGGACTTCAGCCAAATTTTTTGTTTAAATGTATATTCATTCTTATGTATTTATGTCAATGAGCTGGTAACCTTTCTTATGTGGATAGAAAACTGCTCTTCAAAGTTGGTTATAAGCTGGAAATGGGACTTGAGTAAGATAAGAGTTAAAGGCATTATTCCATCATTTTGATTAATATTTCAATTTTTACCCTCCCTTTAGTTCTGAAGACCGGAATGCAAGCGCTTCAAGCTTTACTAGAAATGTGGAAAAAAGAAGTTTGTCTTTATGCCTGTCTGCAGAAGGTATCTATTAAATGGCTACTCAAGTGTTCTTTTTTTAAATCTATTCAAGAGGAGGAAAGCCTCTAAGAATTCAAAAGATAGTCTTTCGACAGAGAAACCCTACCTTGTACACCCAGATTGAATTCTAAATCCATGGAATAGTTTATTTAAATGG
>NC_090878.1:17717388-17719888 GCF_036669935.1 Montipora foliosa | reverse complement strand
TTGGACACGGAAGACGAAAGTAAAGTGTTCTCTTTGCACCACTCTATGCACAGCTCGGGATAGGCTATAAAGCAGGGACAATTTCCAAATGTTCAAATCTTCCTTTGCTGCATGTGACGCTTTTACTTCGGTAGCCATCTTGATTCGAGCGGAGGGGTTGGCGCAGTGGTAAGATCTCTGCCTTCCAACCCTAAGGTCCCGGTCCAGGGACTAACCTTAAGCCTAAATAGTGCCTTAGTCGTAATTAGGGTTACGGTTAGCATTATTAAAGGGATTGGTTGTTTCAAGAGTAGTAAAACAGGGATCTCTGAACGGTAACCTACGAGTGTAATCTCGATTGTAGGTGCTCGGCGCAACACGTGTATATAATTACGTTTAATTGCTATGTAAGTAGTCAGCCAGAATTCAAAATAAATATCGTTTTCAAGGTGTGAATTAGCAAATTGACACGTTAGCTCAGTGGTGAAGAACAGGGACAAGTAATCCAGATGTTTAAAGTGGGTCGGAGTTCAAGACAAGCTACGAGTGACATATCATGGGATAAAATGGCAGAAAGAGTCGAGCAGGATCTGGAAATAGGAACAAGACGAAGGGATAGAAAGAGGAAAGCTGGGGCGAAAACGAGAAACGGTGTGGGCGATGAAGGCAAAAAAGAGACAGGGAGGGAGAGAAAAATGAGATCCAATTTTATTCATCCCGTAAGTACAAATTACCCATGTATATATTCGGTTCTCTTTGGTATACGTATTCTTTTACAAAACCATAGCGCGAATGAACAATTAATTTATTCTGCATGCATAATGAGGTAGGGACCTGTACGAAAATCATTCCCAGAGAAGTACTTAATATAGCTATCCGGGCACGGTGTGACATAAGAGCAGAAGTTGCTGACTTTGAAATGAACAGCTATCGCAAGGCTGCATACAGGCAATACATTCTTTGGAAATATGGGAAGTTGGGCAAAGGCAATAGAAGAGTTTGCCCATCTTGTGTTGTTAGACTAGTTAGACAAACATATCCTTCCCCTGATGGAGAATATATGGGATTCAGAAGACACTGAACAACAATAGTTCTTCTCATCGTTAATACACGGGAATGGTTATGAAACCCGGCAAATTTCTTTGTTGTAGGTTTTTGTTCTCTTTTTGGGCCTTGACCGTGCACAAAACACAATAGTTGTTTACTCCGTACTGAGGAACAAACCAATAGAAACGTGTTGGTTACGTAATTCCTGCGTAGTGTATGAGCGCAAAAGAAAACTTTGAGCACGGTCGTGGACTTTCCAACCTAAATCTTGGCATCTTTGTTTGCTCCTTTGATGTTTGCCGAGCTTCAAAACCAGTCCCCTATATTACATATGTTCTTCTAAAGCCCTTATATTCAGGAATTTTAACAATAACAAATATTTTTAGATTACTTACTCTCAATTTCTATTGACTGATTTTAGCAGTTGAATGTCAGGTATCAAATTCAATAGTACGTGAGAGCTACATGTATTAAAAGCAACATGTGTACAACAATATTACAATTAATTTTATTCCGGCATTTCAACACACTGTTTGAATGATATAAAATTTCACTTGGAAGAATTCTTGACACATCTTTTACTGAAACGGGATAGTGTAGCCTGAACTGATTCTGCTGTGCAAGGGGCCTCTTTCATAGCAATAGTGGCTGCCTGTCTCTTTGGGTGATTTGGCTGAACTTTTTTATGTCTGACAATTGTTTCAGTGTCGGAGGCCCTCTTCTCAAGGATGTTAGCTGCCAGCACTGCCCAGTGTGGGAACTTCTTGGGTTCCTTTACTGGCCCAACCCTCCAATTCTTGGACCTCTTACTAAAGGTTTTCTTGTACCGGACCTGGCCATTGGAGTCTTCCAAATCAGTTCGGAATAAATGCACATTGTGATCCAATGCTGCCAGAAGCATGCTTGTTATAAACTGACATCATAGCTGCAATGTGACAGAACAATAATTCACTGATGAAAAATGTGAAAAGCGTAATGAGAATTAGTGCTGGAAGTTCTTTCTGTGATCGATAAACACTGGGTTCAAGGGATGTTGAAACTTCTACACTTGTAGCTTTTGACTCTCCTGCTGGCACAGGGTTAACACTCCAGAACATGACAAAATTTGCTTATTATTTTACCGCACTTCTTACTACCCAGGAAAGCAAGCATGGTCAAACAAATTCACTAATTTTGCCATGACAGATGCCAACCCGGTTGCAGGAGAACATTAGGAAGTCAGACAGAAGGACAATGTACATTTTAAATGAGCCCGCTAAATGCTCTTCTCTTCGAAGCATACTTCAGCATCATGGAATTGAAATTTTCCAGTTTACTAGTATGCCTAAGCAAACAATGAATAAAACAAATACAAATGTGACTGTTACTACAAAAACAACAACACTTTTCTAACAAGTTTGTTAATAACCTTTAGTCTAAACTGATATCAATAGTTTTGTGTTCTTGTTGTCAGTTCAATTCACATCATAGTAGT
>NC_090878.1:17689888-17699888 GCF_036669935.1 Montipora foliosa | reverse complement strand
CAGTACGCTGACGATACGACTTTCTATGTCCACTCGAAGCCCGGCGACTTGGACTCCTCAGCAGCTCAAATAAATAAACCCATCGCAAGTCTGAAGAACTATTCTAATAACTGTAATCTGGCCTTGAACCCAACCAAAACAAACTGGATGCTTATCTCCACACCTCAGATGGCACGCTATCATAGTTTAGAAGAACGGGATCTTCCTATATTCTCAAGCTCGCTCATAAATCATTATACGACAAAAATAGCTTTCCTGAGTATCTAAAACTGAGTCTGCATCAAGTAACTGCTTATAATTTAAGATCATCAACAGCACCCGTATTCTCCATTCCTAAAGAATCAGGAACCTTCCAGCACTCGGTGGCAACGCTGTTTAATAGACTACCGATAGTAATAAGAAACATTTCAGATCATGATGTTTTTGCCGCAGTGCTAAGAAACATTTGTTTGCTAAGTATCAGTCTTGAATTCAGGTAATCATTATTGTATATTTTAATACTTATTGATAAGTTACATTTGTTAATTTACTATTGTTATTATACTTTTAATAATATTATAGTTTTCTTAGTGTAGTATTTTTACAGAAGAAGAGCCTCTTAATTGTTGGATTCTGTAGTAAACCATTATCTATCTATCTATCTATCTATCTATCTATCTATCTATCTATCTATCTATCTATCTATCTATCTATCTATCTTATATAACCCTTTAACTCCCAGTGGCCACTTATAGATTTTACTCTGTCTAACGAAAAGGCGATTTTACTCGTCAATAGGGGTCCCCTCGGGTCTTAAAAGAACAAGGTCTTGCTTTCGTGAAGTTTAGGGTCCCAGTTTCGTGCATTTTTTGTGTCGGTTTTGTAGTGGTTTTCAGTCTCGGTTTCAATTGTTATTTTGGTCCTTATTTCGTTTGCATTTTGTTCAGTTTCAGGGAAACTCACAGCTGAAGCCTTATTCTTGGTATGTATTTGTTATTTGTTACAGCACGGTGACATGGGCGATATGGCAGACGCGATCATGACCAAGTCCTTTATAAATCCCCGTGCAAGGAGGTTCTTCAAAGAGAAAGAAGAGGTTTGGCACATTACCGTTTTATGTGCTTAGTCTTTGTATGTTAGGATGGGCTAGTGATAAAAATGTGGATTAACCACGCTGCGTTTCTTTTTGTTCTCTGAAACAGCGGGGCGAAAGTCCCGTCGTTAAAACAGCACAAACTTACAAAGGCTGGGTGCATGACCTTTTCTTTCCTTTTTTTAAAGCCGAAGAGAAAAGCGAAATTTGGTGCTTTGTTACATTGGCATCATGGAACGAGTCTTCTGTCGTGAACAGAAAGTCTCGATTTGCCAATTGCCTCGTCTACTTTACCTTCAAGCCACTGATTCAGATTTATTTGGTGTGGTGGAGGTTATTACTTTTGTGGAGGAGAATTTTTCAGTAGCAGTACAGTAAGGCAGGAGCCCGTGACAAGGAGCGAACAACAGCCCTTTATCTTCCTGTCAAGCGTTTTCACAGACCGATATATTCTTAAAATGAATTTCCCGCGAATGAGACTCCCGCAGGAGCCCGATGACCAATCAGAAGAAACTACCTTGACGCCATTTGCGTCACGGAATCAGAACTGCGGGAAAGGTAGTCTTAAAATAGATCAGTCGGTAAAAATGCCGTGACATAGGCTTAGAATGGGAGTTGTTCGCTCCAAGTCATGGGCTTGTGAGCAGAGCTCCCACGAGCGCTCCTTTGCTTTGAAACGGTTTCAAAGCAAAGGAGCACTCGGGTTTTTACGAGTATTCCCATGTCACCATCGAGAAACATCATTTCAAGGATGGTTATAAATTCCACTCCATGTTTCTCTCTGTTGTGTTTGATTAGATGCTGAATAGGTCATTTGAACTGTACTTGAAGACGTATGGTGAGAAGCACATGTTAATGTTGAGGCTTTAGCTAAACATTGGAATTCTCAACGAAGATAACAGAGATCTACAAAAAGCCTACGATTACTTTGTCAAGTGGCATGAAACTTGTCTTGAGGTGAGGAATGATTTTCGATCATATTATTTTTAAGAGATGAGGTGTGGCGAAAACGTCATACCACGAATTCACTAATGAAAGCAAGAAAGTGGAGTATGACTGCCTGTTTTTTTATCTTCATCTGTATTGGGTAGGATGGAAGGGAAAATAACAGATTTATGCTAGGAACAATGCCATATTAGTATTCTTGTTATAATATGCTGTTCTCTTAAGTAAGTAAGTAAGTAAGTAAGTAAGTAAGTAAGAACCTTTATTTGACTTCGAATTACAGATAGCAACCAATTATTATTATTATTATTATTATTATTATTATTATTATTATTATTATCATTATTATTATTATTATTATTTTTATTATTATTTTTTTTTAATCCCAACTGGCCGGAGGAAAACCAGTTGGCTATTTACAAGTTGAACCAGGGAATACCAAGAACAAATTCAACAAGTCGTCAGAACGAGTCTCGAACCTGGGAACTCCGGATCTCAAGGCATGCGTAATAACCACTTCTCCGCATTGCCTCCTCCTGTTAAATGATTAACTAAGGGACGGACCATTAGAAAAGTGATGGGGGGAGTGGGGGATTTTCAGCTGGTACTAATTTTTTTTTCGCGCACTGCTTGTGCAGGAATTTTTTTTCCGGGTGAAACCCCCTGCACGAATTTATTTTTAGACAAATATTGCTTTTTTTTTAACATTAAAAAATTGATTCATTATCTATGTTTTTGTGATTTATAAATTATTCTACTCTCACAACAGATCAAAGGATACAGGCCACTTTTTAATGCAAAATCTTTTCGAAAATGTACACACAGTGAGAGAGGAGGAAGCCACTTGGAGTGAACGGCTTCCCTGTACATCTTTGCAGCCCCTGCTCTCTGGAATTCCTCTCCACAGCCCATCATAATGATGCCATACTCCATTCACCAACACAGCCCCTCTGTAAAGTTTTAACACTACTACTTCATGTAAATGCTCTTTTTCATTTTACTATAGAATCATTATGCAAGGCGATAAGACCCATCCTCTAATTTTTATTGTGGGCACAAATAATTTTATAGAATATTTACAAAGATACCAAATTCTAATATATATTTATTTATTACAAATTTTATTTTGAGTGAATGTGAGAATGATATATACACATGAGAAACAAAGAGAGACAAAGCTCTTCACCTTAAATCAAGCTATCGGCAACTGATGAGATCCACATGATAGGATCGAGACCGCGGTCTTGCCTGACCAAATGATATGTCAGAGAACTTCCATCTAGAGTCGGGTTATCTTAATGCCTCGACAAAGAAGCGACCTAAAGACATCGACATCAAATATCAAAAGAGCATCGACGAGAACGAATTAACTCCAGAGGTTCAAGGAGGACAGCTACTGACCATGGCCACAAATCAAAACACGAGGAAGAAGTCAGAAGAACGAGTGAAAGAATAAAAACAAAAAAAAACAACGCCCCCAAAGAGCATAACGATCTGCTAAGAAACGCAGAAAAAAGGCATACAAAGCCTATAAGAAGCCAGCTACCTCACTGATACAGGGCACAATGTAACAGGTGTTCAAAAACAAAATGAACCCGGGCCCGGGTCAAACATTAAAAAACCAGAAGATCACTCGCTTCTACCGCCGATGAATATATCGGACGAGCCTAGAATTAAATTGGCGAAAATTTTACTGCTGAGAAAATCAACACCAAGAAACTACTTTCGAGACCAACTATTTTCTTGGAAGAAAACGTATCATACAGCAGTATAGAGATTCAAATGTAAGCCTCATTGGGCAAAAACCATTGCTAAATGAATACTACAGGAACCGCCTAAAAGAGGCGTCCATTCAAATATGTACTCAAGAGAGCAAAATTATGACAAAGGCAACAGAAACCAGACCACGTACAAGGGAGTCGTGTAGGCCTGTCAACCCTTTTTAACACTTTCAAAGTTTGCCCTTTGATTGACAGGTACGTATTGAAATTCCCAAGTTCGAAGCGAACTTATAAAATTTACAACGAACTTCGCAAATCGCCTGTCAAAAGTTTTGTGAAATGCACTGTAAATAAAAGTCACAATTGGACCTTCCTTATGCATGAATTTTTTTTCTTTACCTTCTTCTTTGTGTGAATTTTTTTCTTGGCATTTTCCCTTGCATGAATTTTTTTTTGGTTTTTTCCCCAACCCCCCCCCCCCCCCCCCATCACTTTTCTAATGGTCGGTCCCTAACTAGCCAATGTACTATTCTCAATGGCATCTTCAAATGATCACTTGGCACTAAGTAAGTCGAATTGAAGAAGGGGGTTTTTCAAAATCGTATCTCCAACTGACTTTAGCCTTAAATTCATCCAAAGATAAATCTTTAGGAGCTAACTTTTTTATGTACAAGTAATATTTAGCAAACAAAAGAGTGAAGTCGAGCTTTTTGACAATTGCCAATGAGCTTTGATTTTTTCTTTCATTATTAAGACCAAAGATTAATTCACTTGAGGATGGCGTAAAGGAGGTGGCATTTTCAACATTGAACCATTTGATTACTTTTTTGGTGATATTTCCTTCCCGGAAATAGCTACTCCCTCCTATCCCCCAGACGTTCTTGCAGAATTTGATGGCGAATCTCGTGGTACCATTGGTTTCTCTCTAAAACGTCAGAGGAAGGCCCTGTATTCGTAAGAGAAGGGAGTTTTTTTGGCGATATCTCCCCCCCGGAAATAGCTATTCCCCCCTAACCCCCAGAAGAGCGGAATTCCCTAGATCAGTTGCATGGGAGGACTTGCACCGGGCCCAAACCCACTTTAGGCTGCCGCGCATTGATGCAAACCTTGGAACCCTACAAAGAGGCCTCTCACCGATCTCACCGATCCTGACAAAACGTTCTGGTGAACGGCCATATATTACGCTCGACGCAGACGTTCCTTTCATTGTGGTAACACAAAATTGATCAAAGGCTGTTGATAAGCAATTTATAGCGCATGCACAAATCGGTTTTGATCGGACACAATTTAACAATGGTTGACTGACATATTTAAAGTATCTTTATTTAAAAAAAAAGCACCGACTGGTGGCGTCACGTAAAGCCGATCATTAAAGGGAGTACAGACACATTGTATTCATCATCATGCAATCGATTCAAAAAAGTATGCGGCCTTTCTTGCGTTTTCTTTTGTACGGAACTCTTGAATTTCAGAATTGAATTACTTCCACACGAGTGAAGAATTTTCGAGTTTCTAACGATACGCGAGGATCTCTTGTCTCCTCTGGAAAGTCACATGGCTATGAACTTTGTATAGCAATCTGTATACATGTTGAATATCTGTTGGCATAATGTTTAACGTTCCTGCAGCAAACACATACAGATCCTATACCAAATCAGGGGAACGGCAGTTCAAAGGAAGTAATTTTAAAGGGATAGGATAGCCAAGATTGAGGAAAGCATTTGCCCTTGTCTAGAAAGGTCACTTCGCATACCAGTGAACAAATTTGTTCGCTGTTTTGGCCCTAACCATGCACAAACCACGCGATTTTTCTAAAAAAAAACAAATCAATAGTTTCGATTAATTTATTCAAAATTCAGTTGAGAACCGAGGACAACAGTGCATGGTAAGTCACGGTCAAGTTAACATGAAGTGCGACAGTACTGTTCTCTCTCCGGGTTTCATAAGCAGCTCATCTATATGAACTGTGTTTACACAAACAAACAAACAAACAAAAACAAAACCTTAATTTTTTTCCGGCAATTAAGAAAAGCAACTACAACAACGATAATAACATTTCTGTATTAATATAAAAGGCATTGGAAAATAATAATAATAACCACGATAATCTAGAATAATGAAACATTTCAGCGGCTTAACAGATGAGATTTTCCAATAATCTTTATTCTACAGGCTTATTTCTTGAGGTGCCTGGAGTTTCAAAACTTTGGAGAGGATTGAAGTAACAGGTAAGAAAGGTAGAATGTCTGTATGTGATACATATGATTCAAGTCACCCCATGCAAAACTTGGACAGGAAGAAAGTACAATACATGGGAGCCAATGGCGCCATTTTTTCTCTCCCTGTACTCTCTGACTGCTGATCGTTTATTTATTTGCGTAAAGTAAACTGGTAATGAGGAATGGACGCTTTTATAGCCAATTTTTGAAAACTGAGATGTTTTGTAAGTCTTACAAGTAAGTCAAATCTCGTTGTTTTGTAAGTCATTACTTAGAGACCACGACCAAACAAAACATCCGTCCTTAAACGAAGGCGACGGAAAGATAAAGCCGAATGTCAACCTTCCAGATTCAACAGAAGTCTAGTAACAAAATCTCATTGCTCTTTAGTTTGTTTAGTTACATGCATCTTTTGCTTTCAAAAACACGGCGGACTACTCTATCTCTCTCCGCGAAGTCAATGACGGCAAAACTGCTTCCCGCGAGAAGAGGGAAACTCGCGCGAGGTGTTTTCTTGTAAAGTCCATGTGTCATAGTCACTTGAGTAAAATGAAACAAACGATAAAAACAAAGAATGCGACGGAAAATGCCGCAAGCACTGTATGTCCCCATTAACTTATCTCCAATTGATTATGGAGTCATTGATTTTTTTATGATGTTAACGACCTGTCATAAAGTTTGAGTTAGTTTAGAGTTTAGACGGTACAATTACTTTGGCGCTCGCCATTGCAACAATTCGCATGTGAAAACGTCCTGGTGACTCGGACGTGAACACGTGTTACAAATTTGACAGTCAGCTTTTCATTTTCTAACGAACCAAGCTCTGATTGGCAGTGACTTGGACAGATGATTACAAAATGTCATCTTTCAATGCGTCTCTCATCTCAGTTCATGTGAACTACAAATGAGTCAACAGAGGTCAAGTACAAAACACGGCAATGGTAGATTATGTCAGTACATGACAATGACAGAAGACCTGTTTCGAACCATCTTGACAGACAAATTACATGTATTCGTGAAGGGTTCACTGATGTTCACGACATTATAAAGGCAGAAATCTCGATTCACGCACTACAACTTTAAAGGATCACGCGTCACGGTTAATATATTATTCACGAATCACAGCTCTATTTCTTCAGTTTTCCCGATTCACGGTTTTTTTGGGCATCAACTCACGGATCACGTGAACCCCCTTCCAGACCGGTCGTGGACGGCGGTTGGATGAAAGTGAGTTTCGACCCATGGCAGAGGTCTCTTTCCCATACTCGTCAGCCCAGTGAATGCAAAGGAAAAGAGACATCTGCTAGCATGGAACAACTGAACCTTGCATGATTTTGCTTTTGCTCATACAGACCCGTAGCCCACAAGGGCTATGGGTCAATAGCCCGTACTCATCAGGTCCTGTCTGACCTTGTAGCTCAGTCACTAGAGCAGCGGTGATCTAACCCGAAGGTCGTGGGTTCAATTCCCACCCTGGTCAGACTTTTTCTCTGTCCTTGTGTGGGCTCAATTCCATTAGTAGGGCTAACGCTCACATGGTTTGCATGGGGTAGAAAATAGCACTTCAAGTTATCTTCCAACAGTTAATTTGGAAGGTAATGACGTTGACAACAGCGTAAACAGAGCGGTTAAAGACACCTTGTCAGGTGTGGATAATTCACATTTTTGGTGTGATGGTTCCTGATTTTCATTCTGCTTACTAAACCATCTGTCAAGACAATGACAAGTACCAGATTATCTTTTTTTTTTTTTAGAGCTCACCAGAGCCGGAATGTTTCTTTTGCCTGTTGTTTACAGTTTGATGCCAAGCCTTTGTTACTTTGATTGTTTTACACATAGATGATCTCAACCATGATGCAAAATCTTTCAGAATGTGGGCACGTTATTGTCTTTCAGTCTTTCTTTTCATGTTGCTGTTGTGATGGTTTCATCATCATCATCTCTTTCTTTACGGTCGGAGTTTAGAGTAGCTACATGTAATATCTCCGAAAATTTAAGGACAGACCACGACACCGGTAAGTCCATGCCCTACTCTTCGCGAATAGTGTGTGGATTCTTTTTTGTCCCAGAGGGTTGTGTAGAAGAGTTCTGAGACAGGGCCTACGGTTTGTCGTCCTAGAAAGTATAACCATTTGCAGATGTCATTACAATGGTAGCGCTTTCTCCTCAGTTACTCTAATAACCGAGTGTTGGTCTGGCGGTGGTTCGAGCCCTCACGCGTGGAAGTCCGATACTCAACCAACTGAGCCATTAGAGTTAACTATTAGAGTGTAATGTGAGCGTTAGCCCTACTGATGGAAATGGGCCCACATAAGGACAGAGAAAAACTCTGGCCAGGGTGGGAATTGTTCACTTCCTTGCAACTGAGCCACTAGCCTGCGTAGCAAGCGTTTCCGTGGGGGGATATGGAAGACTTTTAATGTGTTGGCCACGCGAAAAGTGGGGCGAGACAAGAAGGAAACGCTTGCAGACAGTCAACACTCATGGTCATCCATCAAAATGACATTGGACATTTCGTAACAATTACACGACCCAGTATCCCATCTTAATATGATAAGGTTACCTCTGTAAAAAGAATGAAAACATGCAGAATTGGAGCTTTAGTTCAACAAGAAATAGCGTTTCTAAGCTAAGCCGCGCTGATCTACGGTATTTAGGTCTAAAAACCCCTTTGAAGACGGTTAGCTTTCAATTGTTTTGCTGGGTACCACTATGTCAATACTCTAGAAAATTCGACTTTCCGGGAGCTTGTCTTGTTACTCCAGTGGATATCGGAAACTGCAAGGAGAAGCAAGCCATCGATCCGGGTGCAACTCTTTGCCTCGCCTATTGTG
Source organism: Montipora foliosa (assembly GCF_036669935.1). NCBI lineage: Eukaryota > Metazoa > Cnidaria > Anthozoa > Scleractinia > Acroporidae > Montipora > Montipora foliosa. The sequence continues at coordinate 17,691,097 of NC_090878.1, read as the reverse complement.
AATCTTCTCTGCTTGTTTAAAATGTTTGTTTCGTTGAAGTAGATTTGAGGTCTAAAGTAGATTGTACGTCGTGTAAATTGAATAAAAGGGAAATGTCAGTTTGAGGGATGGCCATGAGTGTTGACTGCAGACAAACCCCTGCATTTTGAAAACCGCATGTCATAAATTGACCAAGAAAATGTTTGGTCTTTCATAGCGAAACTGAACTTTGGGCAAGAGAATCTAAAGCAATTTGACAAGGTAAATAACGATAATGTTGGCCAATATTAGTAAATAGATACTCTTCCTGAAGGCGGCTTCCAAGCCCAACTATGGAAATGTTCTCGTAAAAATTTCCCGCGACGATAAGATTTTAATGTTCAAATTTGGTAAGGCAAGTACTTCAAATGCTGTGAACAAAAGTGCTTCTAATAAATTTCAGAGTACCTGAAATCCGAACGAATGTTGTTGTCTAACAAGCCCGCCGAAATTACTAGGTTTTCCAACACAATTTTCTGTCCGGTGGTAATAACACCTTGTTGTTGGTGCTTGTGTATAACTTTTTCCAGAAAGTGATGTTAAAATTAAAGGAACAGCTACAAATAGTCAATTGCACTTGCTTCTGCAATAATTTCAAGGCTTCGAAATCCCAAAGCGTTGGCATTGAAAATACACTACAGGAGCTCCACAGCCGTGCAAAACACAAGGATCTCGTAAGATTTAATCATTTAGGAGTCTGTTTACTAGCCAGCCGATGAGCCGAAATCCTCATTGAAGGCCTTCTTGATTTGATCGTTCGCAATACTTTTGAGAGGACTAATTAAGTCTTAATAGGCCAGTTTCGTATTCTAACGGTTGGACTGGATCTAGCATGAAGTGGAAGCTAATGCGGGTAAATTAATTTCCATTTGAAAAGATCTGCCTTCATTAGCCTCCATTCCATGCTAGATTCAATCCAGCCGTGAGAATTCGAAAATGGTCTATTAATTAAGGACAGTACCTACTAATTTAAAGGTATTTTTGCCCCGGTTTATGATTATGGAGAAAATGTAGATCTTAACGAGTGTCATTGAAATCCAAAAAGAAAATTGGGAGTAACCACGCATTTTTAAAGATAATTGATAAATAATATTAGTAAAGAGCTTTAAAATACAAAGCAATGTATGGCGTTCTGTCTCAAGCTGAAGCTTAATGATCTCTCAAAAATGCATGGTTACCCCCAGATTTCTC
>NC_090878.1:17657388-17687388 GCF_036669935.1 Montipora foliosa | reverse complement strand
TATAGATAGTACACTTTAATCATTATAATTTGCATGTAGAGCTGCTATAAATTTCAAGTTAATCAATGCATTAATAAAATATTAATTTGACAATTACATCCACTGATGATGATAATGATATTAAACAAAGCCAATGATAACTTTTAGCTGCATTCTTCCTTTTTACAGACATCCCAGACCCAGAACTTTCAGATTGTGATGACGATGATGAAGACAATGACACAAATGAAAATAAAAGAATTTCCTCAGCTATGTATTCCCCTTCCCCTTACCCCATTTTACATCCAAGGCAATCAAATTAAATTAGCAAAATCCTCAGCTTGTGAGTAACACAGTCACACCACCATTTAGCAATGAAGTGTCTTCATTTGAAAAATAACTGGCCCGAATGCAACATCTCAAGTTCAGACTTTCCACAATGAAAGCATTATTAATAGCCTACTTAGATTGGAATATCCCTCGCCCAGCAATTGGCCCATTACTGTTTTTTAACAAGATAAATTCATTCTAGTGGACAGAAATACGGGAAAAATTACAGACAAATGTGTGACAAATTATAAATTGCACCGGGCGAATTTTAGAGACAATAATTATTATTACTCTGATGGGGACTTGGTGAATTAAGGTAAATATTAATTACTCTTGAGTAACGGACTATTGTTGACACTTTTTATCATTAATATAAAAAACCTTTTAGGTAGAATAACTTATGAAGATAAGGGGTGGCTCTCCGGGTTTCCATGTTTTGAATATATGCAACGGAGACGTCGACCTACGTAGTTGAAGTACTTCATCTCCCATTGGCCATGAAATCGAAATATGAATGAAGCATAATACAAATTCCAAGACAGCTAATTCTGCAGTCCAGTCCGATTACTTATTTACTTAGCAACCGCCCAGATGTGTGTCATACCAAGAAACCAGTTGTTGTGAGAAGGTAAGAATCCAGTACATGTATTAGCATAAGGACGGAGGTCTTTTGTTTAAAATTATCGATTCATTCCCGTTAAGTGAAGTTGTTGCCAAAAAAAGGTCGATCTTTTCTTAATCCAGCTTGATCAAAGTTGTCCGTGATCGCGAGATTGACTGGTTGCGGTCGCTGAATAATCTGAATAATGTTCTGTGGCCTTCTCTGAAAGCTTCTTGACAGTTTCTTTCTTACGAAAGATTCGCCACCAGTAGCCTAACAGTCTTTTAGTCAAACTATAATCAAGTGACCCATCAGTATTTTACTTATTTGTTGATTATGTGAAAAACGGAGTCGCTAGACAACCGTCGTAATCAGAGCAAGAGCGACCGTTAACGGCTTAAGGTGGCTCAAAGCAGTTTCCAGCACTTTCCAAGACGTAGATTTTTGATGGGTCATAATTACTACTCGTTATCAATTGATGCTACAATTATGGTATCAAAATACTGCCCAATCACTAGCGAACACGTTGGTATTATTTTTGTGACACAATAGGTTACCATAGCAATACTATGGCCTGCTAAAAACACCCTTAATTTCAGCTATAAACGCTTATATTTAAAAAACGGCAGGGTGAAATTTTTTCTTATTACAGAATTTTGATTAGCAGGATAAGATGTAACTTTTGGCAAAGTTCAAAAAAATTCTGTACATGGCCACCTAAACTTTTCGAAAAATTAAGACGGCTCTGAACCCCATGTACAGAATTTTTTTAAACTTTGCCAAAGGCAAAGGCAAAGGCAATTAATTATAAATTGCAAACCCACTAGACTATAATAAAAATAATTTTTTAAAAAATGTGCACCAACAAAAGCATAAAATAGATTATTATTATTATTATTGATATTGTTATTGTTATTATTATTATTATTATTATTATTATTATTATCATTATTATTATTATTAACATCATTATCATCATCATCATCATCATCATTATTAGTATTATTATTATTATTAGTATGCAAGTGGGATATTCATAAGGCTAAGAGCCCACCTTCCCCCCTCCGAAAAGGACTGATACTTTTAGCAATGTCTTTGATCAGTCCTCTCTCTGTATTCCCTCACAACAGCCCAGGTTCCCCTCCCAGCCCCCACCCCCCTCCAACATCTCGGGGAAACTGATGAAAAGTGCTTTAAAACATGCTCAAAGTGCTGCTGGTAACTTGAAAGCGATTTGTCTGGGGTAGGTACATTACAGTGACCCATAGTTCATGGACTACCCTGGCAGACCAGGTTCAGAGAGTACTAAAATGGACTAGTCAAGGATTAGCTAAATTGGACTACCTTATTCCTTTTGTTTTTAACTTGTGAACCATCAATTTAGTGTGGATGCTGCCTATCCTCTAGAGGGAATTGTTAGATGCATTTTGAATGACTTAAAAGCATACAAGCCATTGAACTTTAGTATCTTTTACCAAAACAGTGCCTGAAAAATCATCATGTGTTCTACTGTGATGAAACAGCTGAACTTTGAGTAGTTACTGGATTGAGCCTTCTGTTTGGGGTTTATTATGAGGGCTCCTTACTTGGGCAGGCAGAATGGATGTGGCCCAGGTTTGTTCCCCAGACTCAATGCCATTACGAAAGTTGAGTTTGTTGGTCCTCAACTCTGTTCCAAAGGGTTTTTTTTGGAGGTAGTGTGGTTTTCCTCTCCCGAAAAAACCATCATTTGGTTTGATTTGCTCAAAAGTCAAAGTCATGTGATTTGATTTGATTTGATTTGATTTACAGTGTTCTCAAGCAATAGAACACGTGCAATTAGCCAGATGGATATATATATGTATATATATATCTGAGCGAATTTGCTAAAAGGTAGCTACTGGAGTTTTCGCTTGAGCACGGGCACAGCCCGTGTTCAAGCCATTGTGGCCTCTCAAAATTGAGGGGGCTTGCCGTCAAGGCCTGCTTTGCCAAACAGCCCAGGGACAGTTCTAACTGTGAGTTGTGTGTCAAAAGCACAGGGCTGGGGGGGTTGCTGCTTTGAGACTTTAACTGCAGTTAGAGTTTGTGGCCTTGTAAAGTCAGACTTAACACTGTAGCTTGTCTTGATTGGCAATTTTTCCTGGACTAGTCTAGGCTTCAATGATAGTTTGCTTTTGATCACCAATTAGAGTGAACCCACACTGTGGTGTGGGTAGGTGATTGTTAGTTGTCTGACCAAAGCAGAGGGGTGGGGAGGGTAGCTTTTCTTTAAGTCTGTGACAGTAGCAGAATTGGCTTGTTTTCACAATTTCTGCAGGCACCTTTTGACAAATCCAGTTAGAAATTTATAGTTATCTGTGCGTTTCTCTCCAGAATGGCATTCTGTGAGCCAGGCTGAGTAAATCGAGTGTGATCAGCCGATTTTTGACTGAATTTTAGGCGTTTTGCCCTTGATATCTGAGCGAATTTGCTAAAAGGTAGCTACTGGAGTTTTCGCTTGAGCACGGGCACAGCCCGTGTTCAAGCCATTGTGGCCTCTCAAAATTGAGGGGGCTTGCCGTCAAGGCCTGCTTTGCCAAACAGCCCAGGGACAGTTCTAACTGTGAGTTGTGTGTCAAAAGCACAGGGCAGGGGGGGTTGCTGCTTTGAGACTTTAACTGCAGTTAGAGTTTGTGGCCTTGTTAAGTCAGACTTAACACTGTAGCTTGTCTTGATTGGCAATTTTTCCTGGACTAGTCTAGGCTTCAATGATAGTTTGCTTTTGATCACCAATTAGAGTGAACCCACACTGTGGTGTGGGTAGGTGATTGTTAGTTGTCTGACCAAAGCAGAGGGGTGGGGAGGGTAGCTTTTCTTTAAGTCTGTGACAGTAGCAGAATTGGCTTGTTTTCACAATTTCTGCAGGCACCTTTTGACAAATCCAGTTAGAAATTTATAGTTATCTGGGCGTTTCTCTCCAGAATGGCATTCTGTGAGCCAGGCTGAGTAAATCGACTGTGATCAGCCGATTTTTGACTGAATTTTAGGCGTTTTGCCCTTGATATCTGAGGGAATTTGCTAAAAGGTAGCTACTGGAGTTTTCACTTGAGCACGGGCACAGCCCGTGTTCAAGCCATTGTGGCCTCTCAAAATTGAGGGGGCTTGCCGTCAAGGCCTGCTTTGCCAAACAGCCCAGGGACAGTTCTAACTGTGAGTTGTGTGTCAAAAGCACAGGGCTGGGGGGGTTGCTGCTTTGAGACTTTAACTGCAGTTAGAGTTTGTGGCCTTGTTAAGTCAGACTTAACACTGTAGCTTGTCTTGATTGGCAATTTTTCCTGGACTAGTCTAGGCTTCAATGATAGTTTGCTTTTGATCACCAATTAGAGTGAACCCACACTGTGGTGTGGGTAGGTGATTGTTAGTTGTCTGACCAAAGCAGAGGGGTGGGGAGGGTAGCTTTTCTTTAAGTCTGTGACAGTAGCAGAATTGGCTTGTTTTCACAATTTCTGCAGGCACCTTTTGACAAATCCAGTTAGAGATTTATAGTTATCTGTGCGTTTCTCTCCAGAATGGCATTCTGTGAGCCAGGCTGAGTAAATCGAGTGTGATCAGCCGATTTTTGACTGAATTTTAGGCGTTTTGCCCTTGATATCTGAGCGAATTTGCTAAAAGGTAGCTACTGGAGTTTTCGCTTGAGCACGGGCACAGCCCGTGTTCAAGCCATTGTGGCCTCTCAAAATTGAGGGGGCTTGCCGTCAAGGCCTGCTTTGCCAAACAGCCCAGGGACAGTTCTAACTGTGAGTTGTGTGTCAAAAGCACAGGGCTGGGGGGGTTGCTGCTTTGAGACTTTAACTGCAGTTAGAGTTTGTGGCCTTGTAAAGTCAGACTTAACACTGTAGCTTGTCTTGATTGGCAATTTTTCCTGGACTAGTCTAGGCTTCAATGATAGTTTGCTTTTGATCACCAATTAGAGTGAACCCACACTGTGGTGTGGGTAGGTGATTGTTAGTTGTCTGACCAAAGCAGAGGGGTGGGGAGGGTAGCTTTTCTTTAAGTCTGTGACAGTAGCAGAATTGGCTTGTTTTCACAATTTCTGCAGGCACCTTTTGACAAATCCAGTTAGAGATTTATAGTTATCTGTGCGTTTCTCTCCAGAATGGCATTCTGTGAGCCAGGCTGAGTAAATCGAGTGTGATCAGCCGATTTTTGACTGAATTTTAGGCGTTTTGCCCTTGATATCTGAGCGAATTTGCTAAAAGGTAGCTACTGGAGTTTTCGCTTGAGCACGGGCACAGCCCGTGTTCAAGCCATTGTGGCCTCTCAAAATTGAGGGGGCTTGCCGTCAAGGCCTGCTTTGCCAAACAGCCCAGGGACAGTTCTAACTGTGAGTTGTGTGTCAAAAGCACAGGGCTGGGGGGGTTGCTGCTTTGAGACTTTAACTGCAGTTAGAGTTTGTGGCCTTGTAAAGTCAGACTTAACACTGTAGCTTGTCTTGATTGGCAATTTTTCCTGGACTAGTCTAGGCTTCAATGATAGTTTGCTTTTGATCACCAATTAGAGTGAACCCACACTGTGGTGTGGGTAGGTGATTGTTAGTTGTCTGACCAAAGCAGAGGGGTGGGGAGGGTAGCTTTTCTTTAAGTCTGTGACAGTAGCAGAATTGGCTTGTTTTCACAATTTCTGCAGGCACCTTTTGACAAATCCAGTTAGAAATTTATAGTTATCTGTGCGTTTCTCTCCAGAATGGCATTCTGTGAGCCAGGCTGAGTAAATCGAGTGTGATCAGCCGATTTTTGACTGAATTTTAGGCGTTTTGCCCTTGATATCTGAGGGAATTTGCTAAAAGGTAGCTACTGGAGTTTTCGCTTGAGCACGGGCACAGCCCGTGTTCAAGCCATTGTGGCCTCTCAAAATTGAGGGGGCTTGCCGTCAAGGCCTGCTTTGCCAAACAGCCCAGGGACAGTTCTAACTGTGAGTTGTGTGTCAAAAGCACAGGGCTGGGGGCTTGCTGCTTTGAGACTTTAACTGCAGTTAGAGTTTGTGGCCTTGTTAAGTCAGACTTAACACTGTAGCTTGTCTTGATTGGCAATTTTTCCTGGACTAGTCTAGGCTTCAATGATAGTTTGCTTTTGATCACCAATTAGAGTGAACCCACACTGTGGTGTGGGTAGGTGATTGTTAGTTGTCTGACCAAAGCAGAGGGGTGGGGAGGGTAGCTTTTCTTTAAGTCTGTGACAGTAGCAGAATTGGCTTGTTTTCACAATTTCTGCAGGCACCTTTTGACAAATCCAGTTAGAAATTTATAGTTATCTGGGCGTTTCTCTCCAGAATGGCATTCTGTGAGCCAGGCTGAGTAAATCGACTGTGATCAGCCGATTTTTGACTGAATTTTAGGCGTTTTGCCCTTGATATCTGAGGGAATTTGCTAAAAGGTAGCTACTGGAGTTTTCGCTTGAGCACGGGCACAGCCCGTGTTCAAGCCATTGTGGCCTCTCAAAATTGAGGGGGCTTGCCGTCAAGGCCTGCTTTGCCAAACAGCCCAGGGACAGTTCTAACTGTGAGTTGTGTGTCAAAAGCACAGGGCAGGGGGGGTTGCTGCTTTGAGACTTTAACTGCAGTTAGAGTTTGTGGCCTTGTTAAGTCAGACTTAACACTGTAGCTTGTCTTGATTGGCAATTTTTCCTGGACTAGTCTAGGCTTCAATGATAGTTTGCTTTTGATCACCAATTAGAGTGAACCCACACTGTGGTGTGGGTAGGTGATTGTTAGTTGTCTGACCAAAGCAGAGGGGTGGGGAGGGTAGCTTTTCTTTAAGTCTGTGACAGTAGCAGAATTGGCTTGTTTTCACAATTTCTGCAGGCACCTTTTGACAAATCCAGTTAGAAATTTATAGTTATCTGGGCGTTTCTCTCCAGAATGGCATTCTGTGAGCCAGGCTGAGTAAATCGACTGTGATCAGCCGATTTTTGACTGAATTTTAGGCGTTTTGCCCTTGATATCTGAGGGAATTTGCTAAAAGGTAGCTACTGGAGTTTTCGCTTGAGCACGGGCACAGCCCGTGTTCAAGCCATTGTGGCCTCTCAAAATTGAGGGGGCTTGCCGTCAAGGCCTGCTTTGCCAAACAGCCCAGGGACAGTTCTAACTGTGAGTTGTGTGTCAAAAGCACAGGGCTGGGGGGGTTGCTGCTTTGAGACTTTAACTGCAGTTAGAGTTTGTGGCCTTGTTAAGTCAGACTTAACACTGTAGCTTGTCTTGATTGGCAATTTTTCCTGGACTAGTCTAGGCTTCAATGATAGTTTGCTTTTGATCACCAATTAGAGTGAACCCACACTGTGGTGTGGGTAGGTGATTGTTAGTTGTCTGACCAAAGCAGAGGGGTGGGGAGGGTAGCTTTTCTTTAAGTCTGTGACAGTAGCAGAATTGGCTTGTTTTCACAATTTCTGCAGGCACCTTTTGACAAATCCAGTTAGAGATTTATAGTTATCTGTGCGTTTCTCTCCAGAATGGCATTCTGTGAGCCAGGCTGAGTAAATCGAGTGTGATCAGCCGATTTTTGACTGAATTTTAGGCGTTTTGCCCTTGATATCTGAGCGAATTTGCTAAAAGGTAGCTACTGGAGTTTTCGCTTGAGCACGGGCACAGCCCGTGTTCAAGCCATTGTGGCCTCTCAAAATTGAGGGGGCTTGCCGTCAAGGCCTGCTTTGCCAAACAGCCCAGGGACAGTTCTAACTGTGAGTTGTGTGTCAAAAGCACAGGGCTGGGGGGTTGCTGCTTTGAGACTTTAACTGCAGTTAGAGTTTGTGGCCTTGTAAAGTCAGACTTAACACTGTAGCTTGTCTTGATTGGCAATTTTTCCTGGACTAGTCTAGGCTTCAATGATAGTTTGCTTTTGATCACCAATTAGAGTGAACCCACACTGTGGTGTGGGTAGGTGATTGTTAGTTGTCTGACCAAAGCAGAGGGGTGGGGAGGGTAGCTTTTCTTTAAGTCTGTGACAGTAGCAGAATTGGCTTGTTTTCACAATTTCTGCAGGCACCTTTTGACAAATCCAGTTAGAAATTTATAGTTATCTGTGCGTTTCTCTCCAGAATGGCATTCTGTGAGCCAGGCTGAGTAAATCGAGTGTGATCAGCCGATTTTTGACTGAATTTTAGGCGTTTTGCCCTTGATATCTGAGGGAATTTGCTAAAAGGTAGCTACTGGAGTTTTCGCTTGAGCACGGGCACAGCCCGTGTTCAAGCCATTGTGGCCTCTCAAAATTGAGGGGGCTTGCCGTCAAGGCCTGCTTTGCCAAACAGCCCAGGGACAGTTCTAACTGTGAGTTGTGTGTCAAAAGCACAGGGCTGGGGGGGTTGCTGCTTTGAGACTTTAACTGCAGTTAGAGTTTGTGGCCTTGTTAAGTCAGACTTAACACTGTAGCTTGTCTTGATTGGCAATTTTTCCTGGACTAGTCTAGGCTTCAATGATAGTTTGCTTTTGATCACCAATTAGAGTGAACCCACACTGTGGTGTGGGTAGGTGATTGTTAGTTGTCTGACCAAAGCAGAGGGGTGGGGAGGGTAGCTTTTCTTTAAGTCTGTGACAGTAGCAGAATTGGCTTGTTTTCACAATTTCTGCAGGCACCTTTTGACAAATCCAGTTAGAAATTTATAGTTATCTGGGCGTTTCTCTCCAGAATGGCATTCTGTGAGCCAGGCTGAGTAAATCGACTGTGATCAGCCGATTTTTGACTGAATTTTAGGCGTTTTGCCCTTGATATCTGAGGGAATTTGCTAAAAGGTAGCTACTGGAGTTTTCGCTTGAGCACGGGCACAGCCCGTGTTCAAGCCATTGTGGCCTCTCAAAATTGAGGGGGCTTGCCGTCAAGGCCTGCTTTGCCAAACAGCCCAGGGACAGTTCTAACTGTGAGTTGTGTGTCAAAAGCACAGGGCTGGGGGGGTTGCTGCTTTGAGACTTTAACTGCAGTTAGAGTTTGTGGCTATGTTAAGTCAGACTTAACACTGTAGCTTGTCTTGATTGGCAATTTTTCCTGGACTAGTCTAGGCTTCAATGATAGTTTGCTTTTGATCACCAATTAGAGTGAACCCACACTGTGGTGTGGGTAGGTGATTGTTAGTTGTCTGACCAAAGCAGAGGGGTGGGGAGGGTAGCTTTTCTTTAAGTCTGTGACAGTAGCAGAATTGGCTTGTTTTCACAATTTCTGCAGGCACCTTTTGACAAATCCAGTTAGAAATTTATAGTTATCTGTGCGTTTCTCTCCAGAATGGCATTCTGTGAGCCAGGCTGAGTAAATCGAGTGTGATCAGCCGATTTTTGACTGAATTTTAGGCGTTTTGCCCTTGATATCTGAGGGAATTTGCTAAAAGGTAGCTACTGGAGTTTTCGCTTGAGCACGGGCACAGCCCGTGTTCAAGCCATTGTGGCCTCTCAAAATTGAGGGGGCTTGCCGTCAAGGCCTGCTTTGCCAAACAGCCCAGGGACAGTTCTAACTGTGAGTTGTGTGTCAAAAGCACAGGGCAGGGGGGTTGCTGCTTTGAGACTTTAACTGCAGTTAGAGTTTGTGGCCTTGTTAAGTCAGACTTAACACTGTAGCTTGTCTTGATTGGCAATTTTTCCTGGACTAGTCTAGGCTTCAATGATAGTTTGCTTTTGATCACCAATTAGAGTGAACCCACACTGTGGTGTGGGTAGGTGATTGTTAGTTGTCTGACCAAAGCAGAGGGGTGGGGAGGGTAGCTTTTCTTTAAGTCTGTGACAGTAGCAGAATTGGCTTGTTTTCACAATTTCTGCAGGCACCTTTTGACAAATCCAGTTAGAAATTTATAGTTATCTGGGCGTTTCTCTCCAGAATGGCATTCTGTGAGCCAGGCTGAGTAAATCGAGTGTGATCAGCCGATTTTTGACTGAATTTTAGGCGTTTTGCCCTTGATATCTGAGCGAATTTGCTAAAAGGTAGCTACTGGAGTTTTCGCTTGAGCACGGGCACAGCCCGTGTTCAAGCCATTGTGGCCTCTCAAAATTGAGGGGGCTTGCCGTCAAGGCCTGCTTTGCCAAACAGCCCAGGGACAGTTCTAACTGTGAGTTGTGTGTCAAAAGCACAGGGCTGGGGGGGTTGCTGCTTTGAGACTTTAACTGCAGTTAGAGTTTGTGGCCTTGTAAAGTCAGACTTAACACTGTAGCTTGTCTTGATTGGCAATTTTTCCTGGACTAGTCTAGGCTTCAATGATAGTTTGCTTTTGATCACCAATTAGAGTGAACCCACACTGTGGTGTGGGTAGGTGATTGTTAGTTGTCTGACCAAAGCAGAGGGGTGGGGAGGGTAGCTTTTCTTTAAGTCTGTGACAGTAGCAGAATTGGCTTGTTTTCACAATTTCTGCAGGCACCTTTTGACAAATCCAGTTAGAAATTTATAGTTATCTGGGCGTTTCTCTCCAGAATGGCATTCTGTGAGCCAGGCTGAGTAAATCGACTGTGATCAGCCGATTTTTGACTGAATTTTAGGCGTTTTGCCCTTGATATCTGAGGGAATTTGCTAAAAGGTAGCTACTGGAGTTTTCGCTTGAGCACGGGCACAGCCCGTGTTCAAGCCATTGTGGCCTCTCAAAATTGAGGGGGCTTGCCGTCAAGGCCTGCTTTGCCAAACAGCCCAGGGACAGTTCTAACTGTGAGTTGTGTGTCAAAAGCACAGGGCTGGGGGGGTTGCTGCTTTGAGACTTTAACTGCAGTTAGAGTTTGTGGCTATGTTAAGTCAGACTTAACACTGTAGCTTGTCTTGATTGGCAATTTTTCCTGGACTAGTCTAGGCTTCAATGATAGTTTGCTTTTGATCACCAATTAGAGTGAACCCACACTGTGGTGTGGGTAGGTGATTGTTAGTTGTCTGACCAAAGCAGAGGGGTGGGGAGGGTAGCTTTTCTTTAAGTCTGTGACAGTAGCAGAATTGGCTTGTTTTCACAATTTCTGCAGGCACCTTTTGACAAATCCAGTTAGAAATTTATAGTTATCTGGGCGTTTCTCTCCAGAATGGCATTCTGTGAGCCAGGCTGAGTAAATCGACTGTGATCAGCCGATTTTTGACTGAATTTTAGGCGTTTTGCCCTTGATATCTGAGGGAATTTGCTAAAAGGTAGCTACTGGAGTTTTCGCTTGAGCACGGGCACAGCCCGTGTTCAAGCCATTGTGGCCTCTCAAAATTGAGGGGGCTTGCCGTCAAGGCCTGCTTTGCCAAACAGCCCAGGGACAGTTCTAACTGTGAGTTGTGTGTCAAAAGCACAGGGCTGGGGGGGTTGCTGCTTTGAGACTTTAACTGCAGTTAGAGTTTGTGGCTATGTTAAGTCAGACTTAACACTGTAGCTTGTCTTGATTGGCAATTTTTCCTGGACTAGTCTAGGCTTCAATGATAGTTTGCTTTTGATCACCAATTAGAGTGAACCCACACTGTGGTGTGGGTAGGTGATTGTTAGTTGTCTGACCAAAGCAGAGGGGTGGGGAGGGTAGCTTTTCTTTAAGTCTGTGACAGTAGCAGAATTGGCTTGTTTTCACAATTTCTGCAGGCACCTTTTGACAAATCCAGTTAGAAATTTATAGTTATCTGTGCGTTTCTCTCCAGAATGGCATTCTGTGAGCCAGGCTGAGTAAATCGAGTGTGATCAGCCGATTTTTGACTGAATTTTAGGCGTTTTGCCCTTGATATCTGAGGGAATTTGCTAAAAGGTAGCTACTGGAGTTTTCGCTTGAGCACGGGCACAGCCCGTGTTCAAGCCATTGTGGCCTCTCAAAATTGAGGGGGCTTGCCGTCAAGGCCTGCTTTGCCAAACAGCCCAGGGACAGTTCTAACTGTGAGTTGTGTGTCAAAAGCACAGGGCAGGGGGGGTTGCTGCTTTGAGACTTTAACTGCAGTTAGAGTTTGTGGCCTTGTTAAGTCAGACTTAACACTGTAGCTTGTCTTGATTGGCAATTTTTCCTGGACTAGTCTAGGCTTCAATGATAGTTTGCTTTTGATCACCAATTAGAGTGAACCCACACTGTGGTGTGGGTAGGTGATTGTTAGTTGTCTGACCAAAGCAGAGGGGTGGGGAGGGTAGCTTTTCTTTAAGTCTGTGACAGTAGCAGAATTGGCTTGTTTTCACAATTTCTGCAGGCACCTTTTGACAAATCCAGTTAGAAATTTATAGTTATCTGGGCGTTTCTCTCCAGAATGGCATTCTGTGAGCCAGGCTGAGTAAATCGACTGTGATCAGCCGATTTTTGACTGAATTTTAGGCGTTTTGCCCTTGATATCTGAGGGAATTTGCTAAAAGGTAGCTACTGGAGTTTTCGCTTGAGCACGGGCACAGCCCGTGTTCAAGCCATTGTGGCCTCTCAAAATTGAGGGGGCTTGCCGTCAAGGCCTGCTTTGCCAAACAGCCCAGGGACAGTTCTAACTGTGAGTTGTGTGTCAAAAGCACAGGGCTGGGGGGGTTGCTGCTTTGAGACTTTAACTGCAGTTAGAGTTTGTGGCCTTGTTAAGTCAGACTTAACACTGTAGCTTGTCTTGATTGGCAATTTTTCCTGGACTAGTCTAGGCTTCAATGATAGTTTGCTTTTGATCACCAATTAGAGTGAACCCACACTGTGGTGTGGGTAGGTGATTGTTAGTTGTCTGACCAAAGCAGAGGGGTGGGGAGGGTAGCTTTTCTTTAAGTCTGTGACAGTAGCAGAATTGGCTTGTTTTCACAATTTCTGCAGGCACCTTTTGACAAATCCAGTTAGAGATTTATAGTTATCTGTGCGTTTCTCTCCAGAATGGCATTCTGTGAGCCAGGCTGAGTAAATCGACTGTGATCAGCCGATTTTTGACTGAATTTTAGGCGTTTTGCCCTTGATATCTGAGCGAATTTGCTAAAAGGTAGCTACTGGAGTTTTCGCTTGAGCACGGGCACAGCCCGTGTTCAAGCCATTGTGGCCTCTCAAAATTGAGGGGGCTTGCCGTCAAGGCCTGCTTTGCCAAACAGCCCAGGGACAGTTCTAACTGTGAGTTGTGTGTCAAAAGCACAGGGCTGGGGGGGTTGCTGCTTTGAGACTTTAACTGCAGTTAGAGTTTGTGGCCTTGTAAAGTCAGACTTAACACTGTAGCTTGTCTTGATTGGCAATTTTTCCTGGACTAGTCTAGGCTTCAATGATAGTTTGCTTTTGATCACCAATTAGAGTGAACCCACACTGTGGTGTGGGTAGGTGATTGTTAGTTGTCTGACCAAAGCAGAGGGGTGGGGAGGGTAGCTTTTCTTTAAGTCTGTGACAGTAGCAGAATTGGCTTGTTTTCACAATTTCTGCAGGCACCTTTTGACAAATCCAGTTAGAAATTTATAGTTATCTGTGCGTTTCTCTCCAGAATGGCATTCTGTGAGCCAGGCTGAGTAAATCGAGTGTGATCAGCCGATTTTTGACTGAATTTTAGGCGTTTTGCCCTTGATATCTGAGCGAATTTGCTAAAAGGTAGCTACTGGAGTTTTCGCTTGAGCACGGGCACAGCCCGTGTTCAAGCCATTGTGGCCTCTCAAAATTGAGGGGGCTTGCCGTCAAGGCCTGCTTTGCCAAACAGCCCAGGGACAGTTCTAACTGTGAGTTGTGTGTCAAAAGCACAGGGCTGGGGGATTGCTGCTTTGAGACTTTAACTGCAGTTAGAGTTTGTGGCCTTGTAAAGTCAGACTTAACACTGTAGCTTGTCTTGATTGGCAATTTTTCCTGGACTAGTCTAGGCTTCAATGATAGTTTGCTTTTGATCACCAATTAGAGTGAACCCACACTGTGGTGTGGGTAGGTGATTGTTAGTTGTCTGACCAAAGCAGAGGGGTGGGGAGGGTAGCTTTTCTTTAAGTCTGTGACAGTAGCAGAATTGGCTTGTTTTCACAATTTCTGCAGGCACCTTTTGACAAATCCAGTTAGAAATTTATAGTTATCTGTGCGTTTCTCTCCAGAATGGCATTCTGTGAGCCAGGCTGAGTAAATCGAGTGTGATCAGCCGATTTTTGACTGAATTTTAGGCGTTTTGCCCTTGATATCTGAGGGAATTTGCTAAAAGGTAGCTACTGGAGTTTTCGCTTGAGCACGGGCACAGCCCGTGTTCAAGCCATTGTGGCCTCTCAAAATTGAGGGGGCTTGCCGTCAAGGCCTGCTTTGCCAAACAGCCCAGGGACAGTTCTAACTGTGAGTTGTGTGTCAAAAGCACAGGGCTGGGGGGGTTGCTGCTTTGAGACTTTAACTGCAGTTAGAGTTTGTGGCCTTGTTAAGTCAGACTTAACACTGTAGCTTGTCTTGATTGGCAATTTTTCCTGGACTAGTCTAGGCTTCAATGATAGTTTGCTTTTGATCACCAATTAGAGTGAACCCACACTGTGGTGTGGGTAGGTGATTGTTAGTTGTCTGACCAAAGCAGAGGGGTGGGGAGGGTAGCTTTTCTTTAAGTCTGTGACAGTAGCAGAATTGGCTTGTTTTCACAATTTCTGCAGGCACCTTTTGACAAATCCAGTTAGAAATTTATAGTTATCTGGGCGTTTCTCTCCAGAATGGCATTCTGTGAGCCAGGCTGAGTAAATCGACTGTGATCAGCCGATTTTTGACTGAATTTTAGGCGTTTTGCCCTTGATATCTGAGGGAATTTGCTAAAAGGTAGCTACTGGAGTTTTCGCTTGAGCACGGGCACAGCCCGTGTTCAAGCCATTGTGGCCTCTCAAAATTGAGGGGGCTTGCCGTCAAGGCCTGCTTTGCCAAACAGCCCAGGGACAGTTCTAACTGTGAGTTGTGTGTCAAAAGCACAGGGCTGGGGGGGTTGCTGCTTTGAGACTTTAACTGCAGTTAGAGTTTGTGGCCTTGTTAAGTCAGACTTAACACTGTAGCTTGTCTTGATTGGCAATTTTTCCTGGACTAGTCTAGGCTTCAATGATAGTTTGCTTTTGATCACCAATTAGAGTGAACCCACACTGTGGTGTGGGTAGGTGATTGTTAGTTGTCTGACCAAAGCAGAGGGGTGGGGAGGGTAGCTTTTCTTTAAGTCTGTGACAGTAGCAGAATTGGCTTGTTTTCACAATTTCTGCAGGCACCTTTTGACAAATCCAGTTAGAAATTTATAGTTATCTGTGCGTTTCTCTCCAGAATGGCATTCTGTGAGCCAGGCTGAGTAAATCGAGTGTGATCAGCCGATTTTTGACTGAATTTTAGGCGTTTTGCCCTTGATATCTGAGGGAATTTGCTAAAAGGTAGCTACTGGAGTTTTCGCTTGAGCACGGGCACAGCCCGTGTTCAAGCCATTGTGGCCTCTCAAAATTGAGGGGGCTTGCCGTCAAGGCCTGCTTTGCCAAACAGCCCAGGGACAGTTCTAACTGTGAGTTGTGTGTCAAAAGCACAGGGCTGGGGGGTTGCTGCTTTGAGACTTTAACTGCAGTTAGAGTTTGTGGCCTTGTTAAGTCAGACTTAACACTGTAGCTTGTCTTGATTGGCAATTTTTCCTGGACTAGTCTAGGCTTCAATGATAGTTTGCTTTTGATCACCAATTAGAGTGAACCCACACTGTGGTGTGGGTAGGTGATTGTTAGTTGTCTGACCAAAGCAGAGGGGTGGGGAGGGTAGCTTTTCTTTAAGTCTGTGACAGTAGCAGAATTGGCTTGTTTTCACAATTTCTGCAGGCACCTTTTGACAAATCCAGTTAGAAATTTATAGTTATCTGTGCGTTTCTCTCCAGAATGGCATTCTGTGAGCCAGGCTGAGTAAATCGAGTGTGATCAGCCGATTTTTGACTGAATTTTAGGCGTTTTGCCCTTGATATCTGAGGGAATTTGCTAAAAGGTAGCTACTGGAGTTTTCGCTTGAGCACGGGCACAGCCCGTGTTCAAGCCATTGTGGCCTCTCAAAATTGAGGGGGCTTGCCGTCAAGGCCTGCTTTGCCAAACAGCCCAGGGACAGTTCTAACTGTGAGTTGTGTGTCAAAAGCACAGGGCATGGGGGGGTTGCTGCTTTGAGACTTTAACTGCAGTTAGAGTTTGTGGCCTTGTTAAGTCAGACTTAACACTGTAGCTTGTCTTGATTGGCAATTTTTCCTGGACTAGTCTAGGCTTCAATGATAGTTTGCTTTTGATCACCAATTAGAGTGAACCCACACTGTGGTGTGGGTAGGTGATTGTTAGTTGTCTGACCAAAGCAGAGGGGTGGGGAGGGTAGCTTTTCTTTAAGTCTGTGACAGTAGCAGAATTGGCTTGTTTTCACAATTTCTGCAGGCACCTTTTGACAAATCCAGTTAGAAATTTATAGTTATCTGGGCGTTTCTCTCCAGAATGGCATTCTGTGAGCCAGGCTGAGTAAATCGAGTGTGATCAGCCGATTTTTGACTGAATTTTAGGCGTTTTGCCCTTGATATCTGAGCGAATTTGCTAAAAGGTAGCTACTGGAGTTTTCGCTTGAGCACGGGCAACAGCCCGTGTTCAAGCCATTGTGGCCTCTCAAAAGTGAGGGGGCTTGCCGTCAAGGCCTGCTTTGCCAAACAGCCCAGGGACAGTTCTAACTGTGAGTTGTGTGTCAAAAGCACAGGGCTGGGGGGGTTGCTGCTTTGAGACTTTATCTGCAGTTAGAGTTTGTGGCCTTGTTAAGTCGACTTAACACTGTAGCTTGTCTTGATTGGCAATTTTTCCTGGACTAGTCTAGGCTTCAATGATAGTTTTGCTTTTGATCACCAATTAGAGTGAACCCACACTGTGGTGTGGGTAGGTGATTGTTTAGTTGTCTGACCAAAGCAGAGGGGTGGGGAGGGTAGCTTTTCTTTAAGTCTGTGACAGTAGCAGAATTGGCTTGTTTTCACAATTTCTGCAGGCACCTTTTGACAAATCCAGTTAGAAATTTATAGTTATCTGTGCGTTTCTCTCCAGAATGGCATTCTGTGAGCCAGGCTGAGTAAATCGAGTGTGATCAGCCGATTTTTGACTGAATTTTAGGCGTTTTGCCCTTGATATTCTGAGGGAATTTGCTAAAAGGTAGCTACTGGAGTTTTCGCTTGAGCACGGGCACAGCCCGTGTTCAAGCCATTGTGGCCTCTCAAAATTGAGGGGGCTTGCCGTCAAGGCCTGCTTTGCCAAACAGCCCAGGGACAGTCTAACTGTGAGTTGTGTGTCAAAAGCACAGGGCTGGGGGGGTTGCTGCTTTGAGACTTTAACTGCAGTTAGAGTTTGTGGCCCTGTTAAGTCAGACTTAACACTGTAGCTTGTCTTGATTGGCAATTTTTCCTGGACTAGTCTAGGCTTCAATGATAGTTTGCTTTTGATCACCAATTAGAGTGAACCCACACTGTGGTGTGGGTAGGTGATTGTTAGTTGTCTGACCAAAGCAGAGGAGGGGGGAGGGTAGCTTTTCTTTAAGTCTGTGACAGTAGCAGAATTGGCTTGTTTTCACAATTTCTGCAGGCACCTTTTGACAAATCCAGTTAGAAATTTATAGTTATCTGTGCGTTTCTCTCCAGAATGGCATTCTGTGAGCCAGGCTGAGTAAATCGAGTGTGATCAGCCGATTTTTGACTGAATTTTAGGCGTTTTGCCCTTGATATCTGAGGGAATTTGCTAAAAGGTAGCTACTGGAGTTTTCGCTTGAGCACGGGCACAGCCCGTGTTCAAGCCATTGTGGCCTCTCAAAATTGAGGGGGCTTGCCGTCAAGGCCTGCTTGCCAAACAGCCCAGGGACAGTTCTAACTGTGAGTTGTGTGTCAAAAGCACAGGGCTGGGGGTTGCTGCTTTGAGACTTTAACTGCAGTTAGAGTTTGTGGCCTTGTTAAGTCAGACTTAACACTGTAGCTTGTCTTGATTGGCAATTTTTCCTGGACTAGTCTAGGCTTCAATGATAGTTTGCTTTTTGATCACCAATTAGAGTGAACCCACACTGTGGTGTGGGTAGGTGATTGTTAGTTGTCTGACCAAAGCAGAGGGGTGGGGAGGGTAGCTTTTCTTTAAGTCTGTGACAGTAGCAGAATTGGCTTGTTTTCACAATTTCTGCAGGCACCTTTTGACAAATCCAGTTAGAAATTTATAGTTATCTGTGCGTTTCTCTCCAGAATGGCATTCTGTGAGCCAGGCTGAGTAAATCGAGTGTGATCAGCCGATTTTTGACTGAATTTTAGGCGTTTTGCCCTTGATATCTGAGGGAATTTGCTAAAAGGTAGCTACTGGAGTTTTCGCTTGAGCACGGGCACAGCCCGTGTTCAAGCCATTGTGGCCTCTCAAAATTGAGGGGGCTTGCCGTCAAGGCCTGCTTTGCCAAACAGCCCAGGGACAGTTCTAACTGTGAGTTGTGTGTCAAAAGCACAGGGCTGGGGGGGTTGCTGCGTTGAGGACTTTAACTTCAGTTAGAGTTCGTGGCCTTGTTAAGTCCGACTTAACACTGTAGCTTGTCTTGATTGGCAATTTTCCTGGACTAGTCTAGGCTTCAATGATAGTTGCTTTTGATCACCAATTAGAGTGAACCCACACTGTGGTGTGGGTAGGTGATTGTTAGTTGTCTGACCAAAGCAGAGGGGTGGGGAGGGTAGCTTTTCTTTAAGTCTGTGACAGTAGCAGAATTGGCTTGTTTTCACAATTTCTGCAGGCACCTTTTGACAAATAAAGTTAGAAATTTATAGTTATCTGTGCGTTTCTCTCCAGAATGGCATTCTGTGAGCCAGGCTGAGTAAATCAAGTTTGATCAGCCGATTTTTCACGGAATTTTAGGCGTTTGGCCCTTGATATGTAAGCGAATTTGCTAAAACGTAGCTACTGGAGTTTTTGCTTGAGCACGGGCGCAGCCCGTGTTTAAGCCATTGTGGCCTCTCAAAATTGAGGGGGCTTGCCGTCAAGGCCTGCTTTGCCAAACAGCCCAGGGACAGTTTTAACTGTGAGTTGTGTGTCCAAAGCATTTGGCTGGGGGGGTTGCTGCTTTGAGACTTTAACTGCAGTTAGAGTTTGTGGCCTTGTTAAGTCAGACTTAACACTGTCGCTTGTCTTGATTGGCAATTTTTCCTGGACTAGTCTAGGCTTCAATGATAGTTTGCTTTTGATCACCAATTAGAGTGAACCCACACTGTGGTTGTGGGTAGGTGATTGTTAGTTGTCTGACCAAAGCAGAGGGGTGGGGAGGGTAGCTTTTCTTTAAGTCTGTGACAGTAGCAGAATTGGCTTGTTTTCACAATTTCTGCAGGCACCTTTTGACAAATCCAGTTAGAAATTTATAGTTATCTGTGCGTTTCTCTCCAGAATGGCATTCTGTGAGCCAGGCTGAGTAAATCGAGTGTGATCAGCCGATTTTTGACTGAATTTTAGGCGTTTTGCCCTTGATATCTGAGCGAATTTGCTAAAAGGTAGCTACTGGAGTTTTCGCTTGAGCACGGGCACAGCCCGTGTTCAAGCCATTGTGGCCTCTCAAAATTGAGGGGGCTTGCCGTCAAGGCCTGCTTTGCCAAACAGCCAGGGACAGTTCTAACTGTGAGTTGTGTGTCAAAAGCACAGGTCTGGGGGTGTTGCTGCTTTGAGACTTTAACTGCAGTTAGAGTTTGTGGCCTTGTTAAGTCAGACTTAACACTGTAGCTTGTCTTGATTGGCAATTTTTCCTGGACTAGTCTAGGCTTCAATGATAGTTTGCTTTTGATCACCAATTAGAGTGAACCCACACTGTGGTGTGGGTAGGTGATTGTTAGTTGTCTGACCAAAGCAGAGGGGTGGGGAGGGTAGCTTTTCTTTAAGTCTGTGACAGTAGCAGAATTGGCTTGTTTTCACAATTTCTGCAGGCACCTTTTGACAAATCCAGTTAGAAATTTATAGTTATCTGTGCGTTTCTCTCCAGAATGGCATTCTGTGAGCCAGGCTGAGTAAATCGAGTGTGATCAGCCGATTTTTGACTGAATTTTAGGCGTTTTGCCCTTGATATCTGAGCGAATTTGCTAAAAGGTAGCTACTGGAGTTTTCCCGCTTGAGCACGGGCACAGCCCGTGTTCAACGCCATTGTGGCCTCTCAAAATTGAGGGGGCTTGCCGTCAAGGCCTGCTTTGCCAAACAGCCCAGGGACAGTTCTAACTGTGAGTTGTGTGTCAAAAGCACAGGGCTGGGGGGGTTGCTGCTTTGAGACTTTAACTGCAGTTAGAGTTTTGTGGCCTTGTAAAGTCAGACTTAACACTGTAGCTTGTCTTGATTGGCAATTTTTCCTGGACTAGTCTAGGCTTCAATGATAGTTTGCTTTTGATCACCAATTAGAGTGAACCCACACTGTGGTGTGGGTAGGTGATTGTTAGTTTGTCTGACCAAAGCAGAGGGGTGGGGAGGGTAGCTTTTCTTTAAGTCTGTGACAGTAGCAGAATTGGCTTGTTTTCACAATTTCTGCAGGCACCTTTTGACAAATCCAGTTAGAAATTTATAGTTATCTGGCGTTTCTCTCCAGAATGGCATTCTGTGAGCCAGGCTGAGTAAATCGAGTGTGATCAGCCGATTTTTGACTGAATTTTAGGCGTTTTGGCCCTTGATATCTGAGGGAATTTGCTAAAGGGTAGCTACTGGAGTTTTCGCTTGAGCACGGGCACAGCCCGTGTTCAAGCCATTGTGGCCTCTCAAAATTGAGGGGGCTTGCCGTCAAGGCCTGCTTTTTGCCAAACATACCAGGGACAGTTCTAACTGTGAGTTGTGTGTCAAAAGCACAGGGCTGGGGGGGTTGCTGCTTTGAGACTTTAACTGCAGTTAGAGTTTGTGGCCTTGTTAAGTCAGACTTAACACTGTAGCTTGTCTTGATTGGCAATTTTTCCTGGACTAGTCTAGGCTTCAATGATAGTTTGCTTTTGATATCACCAATTAGAGTGAACCCACACTGGGGTGTGGGTAGGTGATTGTTAGTTGTCTGACCAAAGCAGAGGGGGGGGAGGGTAGCTTTTCTTTAAGTCTGTGACAGTAGCAGAATTGGCTTGTTTCACAATTTCTGCAGGCACCTTTGACAAATCCAGTTAGAAATTTATAGTTATCTGTGCGTTTCTCTCCAGAATGGCATTCTGTGAGCCAGGCTGAGTAAATCGAGTGTGATCAGCCGATGTTTGACTGAATTTTAGGCGTTTTGGCCCTTGATATCTGAGGCGAATTTGCTAAAAGGTAGCTACTGGAGTTTTCGCTTGAGCACGGGCCACAGCCCGTGTTCAAGCCATTGTTGCCTCTCAAAATTGAGGGGGCTTGCCGTCAAGGCCTGCTTTGCCAAACAGCCCAGGACAGTTCTAACTGTGAGTTGTGTGTCAAAGCACAGGGCTGGGGGGGTTGCTGCTTTGAGACTTTAACTGCAGTTAGAGTTTGTGGCCTTGTTAAAGTCAGACTTAACACTGTAGCTTGTCTTGATTGGCAATTTTTCCTGGACTAGTCTAGGCTTCAATGATAGTTTGCTTTTGATCACCAATTAGAGTGAACCCACACTGTGGTGTGGGTAGGTGATTGTTAGTTGTCTGACCAAAGCAGAGGGGTGGGAGGGGAGCTTTTCTTTAAGTCTGTGACAGTAGCAGAATTGGCTTTGTTTTCACAATTTCTGCAGGCACCTTTTGACAAATCCAGTTAGAAATTTATAGTTATCTGGGCGTTTCTCTCCAGAATGGCATTCTGTGAGCCAGGCTGAGTAAAATCGAGTGTGATCAGCCGATTTTTGACTGAATTTTAGGCGTTTTGCCCTTGATATCTGAGCGAATTTGCTAAAAGTAGCTACTGGAGTTTTCGCTTGAGCACGGGCACAGCCCGTGTTCAAGCCATTGTGGCCTCTCAAAATTGAGGGGGGGCTTGCCGTCAAGGCCTGCTTTGCCAAACAGCCCAGGGGACAGTTCTAACTGTGATTTGTGTGTCAAAAGCACAGGGCTGGGGGGGTTGCTGCTTTGAGACTTTAACTGCAGTTAGAGTTTGTGGCCTTGTTAAGTCAGACTTAACACTGTAGCTTGTCCTTGATTGGCAATTTTTCCTGGACTAGTCTAGGCTTTCAATGATAGTTTGCTTTTGATCACCAATTAGAGTGAACCCACACTGTGGTGTGGGTAGGTGATTGTTAGTTGTCTGACCAAAGCAGAGGGGTGGGAGGGTAGCTTTTCTTTAAGTCTGTGACAGTAGCAGAATTGGCTTGTTTTCACAATTTCTGCAGGCACCTTTTGACAAATCCAGTTAGAAATTTATAGTTATCTGTGCTGTTCTCTCCAGAATGGCATTCTGTGAGCCAGGCTGAGTAAATCGAGTGTGATCAGCCGATTTTTTGACTGAATTTTAGCGTTTTGCCCTTGATATCTGAGCGAATTTGCTAAAAGGTAGCTACTGGAGTTTTCGCTTGAGCACGGGCACAGCCCGTGTTCAAGCCATTGTGGCCTCTCAAAATTGAGGGGGCTTGCCGTCAAGGCCTGCTTTGCCAAACAGCCCAGGGACAGTTCTAACTGTGAGTTGTGTGTCAAAAGCACAGGGCTGGGGGGGTGCTGCTTTGAGACTTTAACTGCAGTTAGAGTTTGTGGCCTTGTAAAGTCTACTTAACACTGTAGCTTGTCTTGATTGGCAATTTTTCCTGGACTAGTCTAGGCTTCAATGATAGTTTTGCTTTTGATCACCAATTAAGTGAACATACACTGTGGTGTGGGTAGGTGATTGTTAGTTGTCTGACCAAAGCACAGGGGTGGGGAGGGTAGCTTTTTTTAAGTTTGTGACGGGAGCAGAATTGGCTTGTTTTCACAATTTCCGCAGCCACCTTTTGACAAATCCAGTTAGAAATTTATAATTATCTGCGCGTTTCTCTCCAGAATGGCATTCTGTGAGCCAGGCTGAGTAAATCGAGTGTCATGAGCCGATTTTTGACTGAATTTCAGGCGTTTGGCCCTTGATATCTGAGCGAATTCGCTAAAAGGTAACTGCTGGAGTTTTCGCTTGAGCACGGGCGTAGGAGTCAAGTAGAACGCGTCTTTCGCTACTCCAGACTCGGGACACCTGGACAGTCAAATATTTCTTGCATAGCTGAACGAAACAGCTTCGAAGCGAACTGTTGTTATGCGTAATGCCCAATTCACAATTTTGTGTAACAAAAGGGCTCCGTGTAAACGATTATGACAGGAACGCATGAACAGACTTCTGTGCTTAGAAAAATGGTTGACAAAAATCAAAACACCTACAGAATCGGAAAGAAACATTAAGTTCCTTGACGACGCCATAAATGATTCAAAGTCTTTTGTTTCTCAAAACCCTGTGTAAATCACACAATTATGTCAATTCCATTGTCTTCGTTTCGATCGCACTAAGGTGTGAGCCTCCAAATTAGCCAGTGCTTGTTCCCCTGAACAAAATGTGTCTTAATTGTTTAATCCTAGTAGTATGGGTGGTACAACAGCGGCAGAAAATTCAGTTTAATGTTTACAATTTTAAGACACATTGTTGTATTTACATTTTATGGAGATACATCAGAAATAAAATCTTGAAAAACCGTGAAATAAGTCAGATAATACGGCCCTCGGGATGTATGTGGAGTAATACCTCCGTTCTTGGTATTTATGTCTTACGTGTTTTAGTTCAGTCGTAATCTCAGGATTAAATTCACTCTTTTTTGACTGACGCAATGACGAAAAATACGTGCTATGGTACAAAATCGAGTACAGATTATTTTTGCATTCCCATTTAATTTTTAGCTGTAGGAATGGTGCTAACAATATTATTATTGCTGTCGAGAAACTTTTAGTGTCATTTCTGGTGTGAAATTTGCAGAAAAAAAACCTAACTATTTTAGACCTATTGGTATCTCGATAGTACTACGGTAAAAAATGGCGCAAAAAAAAACATTTGGGGTAAAATGTCATCATGTACGGTAGCTGTTGTGTATCATTTTTGCATGGAAAACCTCTTGTCAAAAACACTTTTTTGAAACCCTTTCCTATAAAAACGCTGAGACGTTGAATCCAAAAAATTCGGATGTAGATAGGTCCGTTTTCGATTTCGCCAAAAATAGCGCAAAATCCTTTTTTTTTTTTTTTTGGATTCAAAAGTCCGTTTTCGGATTTTCCTAAAAAACGCATCCTTAGAGTATTCCTTTGAAGGTCTTTTTGTTTATAATAACAAAATGTCTTTTACAGGATAAAGTGGAATAAATGAAAGCCATGTAAAGGCTGAAATTGTGACACTCGAATATCGAACGGACTAATTGACGTTCAAGGAAACCAGATCAAACTTTTTGAAACCGGTTTATCTTCTCGGAAAGCTTTCTGGTATATTTCCATAATTTTATCTTATTACCTTACGTGAGCGTTACCTATATGCTAAGCCCTCTCAGTAATCAGTATTAACTACTGTTTTCCCTTGATCTCTCCTGTCCAAAACCGCAATACAGGCAAACGATAATTAATTAGAAAAGACAAGGCTACGTAATAGACAAGAATAAAAAAAAAGTTTAAAAAAGTTAGAAGCCTACCATTCTTGCAAGCAGAAAAGACGTCAAAGACAAAGAGGGCTGAGAAGATAACAAAATGGATGGAAGAGCACATGGTGACTTCTTCTACCACAGTCGCATTGATAACAAACGCAGAATGCCTTCAGACAGTCTTGATATATTTCAAAATAGGTGTGCAGGTGGTACGAAAATGAAACGAAATAGCTTTCCATCATTTAGCCAATGAAGCGTACTATTCTGGTAATTTTATGCCAGCTTGACGGCTGTTTCTTCAATTAGAAACTGTTTTAACCAATTTAGTTGGACACTTTAATGCCATAGCAACTTTCTGAAAAACAAACATTACGCAGAACACACAAGCACTGGGTAAAATAAATTACCTTCGTGTACATAAAACCATCGATTTGACAAAGTAAGCGTACCAGATTGTGTGGTTTTAGATTTTCATGAAAATATCACTTATATTAGTCCTTTTTTGGTCTCCTTATTTTATGAGTCTATCAAACTATTCAAAACTAATTTGTCCTGTCAAAACCGGATGACTTTAAGGCATTCAATCCATGTTCGCGTCAGTCACCGTACGACAAAATCACAATTAATTATTTATAAATAATTACTGATCGTCATCCAAAGCCATTGTTTTCTGTCTGCATTATCATCACCGATGCCGAGAGAAAAATAATGCAAACTGTGTGAGAAAAAACGGGTGCGGTCTTTTTGGTGGCAGGGAAATTATCAGGGGTAATCCTGAACGCCGGAGCTAAAACGCTTAATATTACTGTGCGCTGACAGAACTTGCTTGCGGCAATATTTTAATATTGCAGCACCGCTTTGCTGTTACCTGTTACTGTTTTCACCCAGTAATTTTTTTCAGTATTAAAAATCCTCGGATGCCATCGTGTATTGTAGATCTCAACTTAGAGAGATTCCTAAAATAAATAAATATATAGACCACAAAAAGTTCTGTTCAGGGAGACGAACTTCAACGCAAACATGTTTAAATTTTACTAAGTGCAAACCTTACAGTGACAAAGTTTCTTACTGATATAAAATAACAATCTTTGTACTATAAGTACTAATTACGACTAGTACTGACTGATTATAATCTTCGTTGTTCTTTTCCTCGACTACTTTTTCCCTAACCCCCTTTCTACTTTTTGTTCAACATCATTGTTAATCAGGTTTTCCTCTTTTTCCTTCGCATCAAATTCAACCTTCTTTGGAATCGTTCCCTGCAAGATTCCACTGCTTTTTTTTTTAAATGTTGACGAGGCAAATTTATACTCCCTAACTCCATCACATGATCGGTGACCAGTGGTTTCACAATAACTTGTTCTGGCATACACCTTCGTACAATCGAGTGGCACAAATTTACCGAAGTGAATGATTTGTGAAATGCCCCTCAAATCCTGCTTTTCGCGTGAGCATCAGCGTTGGTAACGAAATTTGATCAACTAGAGCAGAAAGAATTGTAAAATCTACCCATGAACTTGCTGTTTCCTTACTTTTCACGTAGTGTCTTTGTAACTGGAAATGCTGTGCTGTGCAATAAAAATTTGTCACCGCAGCTTTTCGCCTTTGCAATAATATAGATTCTCACAGCGATGAGTAGCAAGGCAACATCGCTTTATACTTCGGAATATAGACGTTTGAAGATTGAATCGTTCAAATTCCCGTGCCCCCCCCCAAAATTGCCCCCCCCCCCCCCAATGCCCTACCCTTGTGACGGATTTGTCTGTGAAATGCCCCTCTCAAAATGCACATCGCCGTCAACTCCTCTCGTCTTTAATAAAGCTTGTACAATCATCATGCCACACACGCTCCTTGATTCTTTATATGATTGTGCCATTTCTACCGGACATGAATAACTACAAAAATACGCCTTTATTATTGAAGTATTTATTTTGTAAAAACTGCTTTTCGATCTACAGTGGTTTTGTCTAGTTCACTGTTTGCTGCTGCTGTTTAATAAGGCTCAGATTCTAAAGAGCTCTGCAGACAATAACGCCGGGCAAAGTCTGCTTGTCTCATGGCGAAAAATCTGCATTTTTAAATTCAAGTTCTGATTCATTAATATTTAACAATCAATCTCTACTTTTCATACAAAGCTTCGAGAATACTACCTAACATTTGAAGACCTCTTTTCCTATGCTATATATCTTCCTTTAAAATTCTTCCATCGCGGCCAAATAAATACGATGGCCGACGGAAAAACAAACAACAAAAAAAAAAAACCACTTCCGGTTAAAAATTCCCCACCTCACCCAGGCAAAAGCCTTATTTGTCAAATTCCCCACTCACTGGGCACAGAAAATAGTCAAATAACCAGGGTTTGCCCAGGAAGGGGGAGGGTGATGATGAGTTTTCGTCGACCTTATCGGCGCATTACATCAGTTTCAAAAGTTCCAGGCCACGGTTCCTTCCTTATTGTGCAGTGCAATTTGACCTAAAAATCACACGTGTGATTTCAAAATCGAACCACAGCGCGCAGCACGACTTCGATTTGAAATCACAAGTATGATTTCAGACCAAATTTGCACGACATGAAGTTCAATTACCACTTTATTACATCCATTTAGAAGTAACAGAATAATTATTTAATCGCTGAAATACAGGATTTTAGTCAGTAGGCAAGATTTTATTGATCCAGTTGGGAGCAAAAGTTGCAAAATTCCAAAAATCACCACACAGTGTGGTTTTCTTTCTTTCTTTCCTTTTCCTGCAATTTGATTGGTTACCATAAAAAAGCCTTGAAATCTGATTGGTTTGTTTTGTTTTAGTGTTCCATTCTCATTGGCTGGTGGAATGGTGCGGTTTAGAGGGAAACAATCTTACTGCTGAGAGCCAATCAGATTGTAAGGATCACCAGTGATTTCTAAATCGATGTAATAAAACAAGAAAGCATACTGTCCATCTTTCATTCTGGTGTAAAATTACACGAGGCAAACTCATTTCCAACTTACGAATGTGATTGAAGCTGAAATCGATATTTAAAATCACATCTTTTGCTTCAGGTTATCTCTGATACAAGCTGAGCCAAAATGCCGGGGTAAAGCTAAGATAATGAAGATAAGCGCTTGACAGGGATGTAGCTAAGAATAAATTCATCGGGTTAAAGGTTCTATTGAGGCGGCAATTTCGTGCTGAGCATCAAAGGGACCTCTGATACAGGTTATCTCTGATACGCACAGTAGTACTTAATCAAAAACGCTTTTATTTTATTTCCAGTATTGATAAATTCTTAAGATAATTCCGCATCCATTTCTTTTGTCATCACACATCGAATGACTTTTAAATTTTGTACAAAATAATTTGCGATCTTCTCAGTTCCTTCGATTAACGGCTAAAATTCAGCCGGCGATCACCCCTTTCTCTGGCGGCGATTTTCACCAGCAGCTAGCACTTCACGACATCCTTGGATTAACAGCCAGTCTTCCAGCGCTGGAGCATTAATTGGGACACTGTAAACTGAAATCAACAAATCAACACAAAATCAAATCAAATGAGAACCCTTGTTCTTTCTCTATCCTCTAAGTTTTTTTGTTCATTTTCCGAATGTCAGATCCAACGGATGGAGAGCTAAGGATGTCACACCGTGTTATAAGTGCAAGTAATATTGCGAAGGATTGAGTGAGGCGTTATATAATTCAACATGTACCTCTGAAACGACGATTATCGACAACTCCTAAATTTCTCTGGATTGACTGTTATCGTGATTTTAGATTACGCTGTCCCAGGATTTGTGTGGTAACAGATGAAAAGAAAGAAAGTAAAAATTGCACCCTGGAGAGAATTTGAACCCTGAGCAACCACTTTGAATGAACTTTTTTTCTCCAATAAACCACCAAATGTCAACTTGATGACGATTGCACCGATTATTTACCAAAACTAGTAAGTATATATAAAATCATTGCTGAATAGTGGTTAAGTCTAGAGCTTGATTTTAAAATGGTTAACTCACTCTTGAGGTTTGTTAACCGACATTTTCTTCTGTTTAAACCGGTGTTTCTTAGCGGGTGATAATAATACACGTTTACAGCGGCATTCGGAATAAAAAAAATATTGACATAGCTTTAAAAAGTAATAACGTTCCAGCAGTTAGCGATGTGGTAGATAAAAATAAAAATAAAAACATTTTCTTGCGATGGCCGATTTCGCGCGGTTTTCTTTTGAAAGGGAACTAGGGAAAAGAGTCATAAATACTGACGATATGAATGTTTTAAAAAAACTGACGCTTCCAACCTATGACGGGCCCTCACTTAAATTTGTTGACTTCAGGTTGAGATACAATTGAGTGAACAAAACAAACGTATCATACCTTTAGCAACTGCATATAAGGGGAGGATTATTAGTATTAGCAGAGAAGCTTTCAGAAATGTCGAAAAATCCAAAGGGTTTCATCCTTCCTTACTGTTTGACCGTCAGTTTAGTTCAAACCAGTGAGGTTTTGATTACCAATGCTTATCCAGACGTAAAACGAATTAATAATAAATGGTTCGGGGTTTTTCAAGGTTTTCCACCTAATTGTGGATAAAAGCATCAATTAACCACATGAATATTTCATCAAAGCCCTGAGGACATCCCTGTTGAAATTCAAGCGACCTGCTTTACTATATTATACTTTTCTATACAAGATTATCACTTACCCAATATCACATCGTTCTTTCTAAAGTATCGCTTTTTTTACATGGAATACCACTGATTCCTGTAAGGAAAATGAAGATCGTTGAAAAAAAGAAAACGCGCGCCTAGTGCTACTTTAAATATAAAGAAAGAATAAAGAAAGACAAAACTAAGTTCATGCCAACGAATGGGAAACGATGAAAAATAAGCACACATGCTGGGACTCAATAGAGCCAGAAGCCGACGGCTTTATTATTCTGTCATATCTACTAGACTCTTGCTACAGTTGTTTAATTAAACCCAGCTCGTTATGTATGACATTTTCAAGATCTGCAAAAACCTTCAGCTTCAACGTTGTCAAAGTTTGGAAGATTTCTGTTGGCAGTATAAATCTCTGTTACGAACCTAGGAAGGCCCATCAGGCCGGCGCTTATCTCCGGTTTCCGTAGAATGAAGCGACTAGGAGTATTTCTACTCCCCCCTGATGGAATGCTAGTCCATCGCAGAGTTACCCCCAGCATTTTCGTCGATACCCATTTATATACCTGGGTGGAGAGAGGCACCGTGAGAGTAAAGTGTCTTGCCCAAGAACACAACACAATGTCCCCGGCCAGGACCCGAACCTGGACAATTCGATCGGGAGTCGAGCACTCTAACCATGAGACCACCGCGACTATGTACTGGACACATCGGAAATAAGCGTCAGAAGATTCAATAACATTATTTAGCCTAACAAAAGACTTTGTGTAAGAGTTTTGTCCCAAAAGCTAATCATTTTTTTGAAGCAGTGGGACGTCTTATCATATGGTTTAATATTTAATTCCTGTCTTAGTTTGCAGCCTGAAATGGCAATCAGTTGATGGAATGACTGAATTCGGATTAATAATAAGTAATAAATTTGACCATAAAGCCTCTTAGATCTAGAATACGAACGTGGCCACACTGTGTTATGCGCAGAACAGGATGCGCAGTGCAATACTAAGGAATCACTTAAGAAACAAGGTTCAGGTATGGCCCCAGGTGATCTGGTGACGTTATTTGGCAGGACTGGGGAGAGAAATTTTAACGCCGTAGCCCACAACCGCGCGCAGCCTTATTTTCGGATT
>NC_090878.1:17644888-17649888 GCF_036669935.1 Montipora foliosa | reverse complement strand
CTCATCATTTAAAATCGGCAACAGGTTCAGTGTGAAGGATCCTGTCCCTAGTGGGCTCCGTGCGGGTGTGGTTTACAAGTTTTTGTGTGCGGGCTGTAGTGCCTGCTATCTCGGCGAAACTACCCGTATTTTTCCACGCGCGTACGTGAGCACACTTTCAGTGATAGGACCTCGCACGTCTTCAAACATCTACAGAATTCTGAGCACTTTGTGCTCTAATGATTGTTTTAGCATCCTAGATCACGCTTCTACCACCTTCCAGCTTAAGATAAAAGAAGCCATTCATATTCAATAGGAGAAACCTACACTTAATCATCAACTTTATCATGTTAATTTAAAACTTTCTTTGTAATCTTTTACATTGTCATGTGTCCTTACAGCTAATTAGCATTTTGGTTCACACTATATATTCAACTCTGTACTTTGTAATTTACCAGTAAACTGAAGATGGCAGAAGTTTCTGTCGAAACGTGTTTTTAAATTTAAAAAGTGTTGTGTTGTTTTTTAAAATAAGAAGCCAAGCCTGATCATACAATCAGACTCAATCCGCGCAAAACTATTTACATTGCTTGAACATACCATTTAAACATGCGCTAAGTGCAAACACCTTGATTCAATGATCGTCTCTTCATCCAAAATCTATCCCTCCAAGAAACTCGCAGTCCACTCTCAAAAAGAAGGGGACCAATTAAATATTGTCCCTCAAATAATCACGCTGTCTGAAAGACATTTTCAATAATTTTCGTCAGAGTAGGGCTAAATATAAAGGAGTTTGTGTTTACGTAATGATCCCATAAGTTCTTTGTAAAATTTCAATTTTCAAAGCATCATTGTTCAGAAATTATCTGGTACATCGGATGCAAGTTTTCAGAGATAGCTCATTATGGAACTGAAATTTTAAATGTTCAGTACCTCTTTCTTCGCTGACTGATTAGAAAATGATAAATTAGGACGCCAAAATAGCTATTTGAGGCAGTCAGTGTGCCCTGGAGAAAGGCTTGCAGTTACCTTACGTAGACTGACCACAGGCAACTCACCACAGTCGGTTGCTTTTGCATACCGTCGTGGTTTGGGAGTACTAGGGAGTTTAAAAACGACGACGGCTACGAATACGACAACTCCACAAAACAATATCATTGGTTAAAAGAGCATAAATAATCGTGCTGCACGTGCAGCACGGATTTTTGCAAGTATCGTAGTGGTGCTCTACTTTAACGACGACGTGAATTCACCAAATTTGAGGTTTTCGCGACAGCGTTCAATAAATTTTCTCATAAACAGTGTTTATTAAAGAAAATGTATTTAAGTATAACAAAGCTGGAAATACCATCCGACAGACGTTTCTAAAGGAAAAAAAAATCCTGGACAAAAGTGGGAGCCGGGGTCCGCTGAGCTGACCCCTATATCCACCCTTGCGTCTTGATCCAATAGAAGATTTGTTACCTCTACCATACATAAATTAGGGGAAACGATTATAGGTGATTCCTGCTCTTGACCGAGCATGAATGGTAATAAAGGAGGCCACTTTTGTTCGATGGAAGGCCCTGGAACCAACCAATTTAACATGCTTTAGCTCAGTGAACAAACCAACCGAAGCGGAAGCACCTGTTGGCGGTGTTTCCAGCAAATTACGAACGGATAAATAAAAGAAAAAAATCAGTTCAATCAAGAGGATGGGGGAAACTAGCTGAGAACATCAGCGTTGAATTGCCAATATCGTTCCCAGGCCTTTTAACCATCGAGAGTAGTTGTTGAATAGACCTTTTTACAGGTAAGGTGGCCATTTTGATTTCTATTGTTTCGAAAGACATTATGGGATGCTCAGGGGGCAAATTTATGTATTCACAACAAACAACTTCATTATAATGGGTTGGTTGCTCAGACAATCCAACCATTCGATGAGATTCACAAAGTACAGGAAGCGCATAACGCATAATAAAAGAAAGATCTTACCAAGCAAAGTGCTGATTGTCAACAAAGGGGAATATAGTGCTGTAATTTCTTCCTTTCTGTAAGTGCTGTAACTCCAATACGGAAATGTTCTTCGGACATATAACCAAGAACCATGGGAAACTAGCTGAGAACGTGTTTTCAATTGCGAGAGTGAGAGAACAACCAAAACTTGCTATCTGCTTAAATAACCTGATAACTCAATGGGAATATCCCTGGGGACTACTAAATCCACCTAGAAAATGCCTGATAACAAACCACAAAACCCTTCAAATTAGAAGAATTCAAACGCATACCAATAGGAAATACAATTTACGCACGCGCTGCGGGCCTATTGCCACCACGGACTTACACTCTTACAACCTGGTAATATAGTGAGCGGTGCACTTACAGGTCACTACCACAAAAAGCCGAGAAAACTAAAACATTTCGCAGTTCTTGAAATGCATAAGAATGTGATAGCTTTTCCAAGAATCACCTAAAATGAAAAATCGTCTTGATATCATTTCATTTGTATTTATGTAATAACAGGGTTAATTATGTTGGCTATACTTGCCGAAACCTTTTCCAACGCATTGAGGAACACACCTACGTGACGCCCACAATCAGAAGAACAAAGATCTTCAGGAACAATCTACCATTCTTAAGAAATGTTGTGGGAAATTTGAATTCTTAATTTACGAAATGCTCTTTATCCAAGAAAAGAAACCTGAGCTGAACACTCAATCTGACTCAATCAAAGCAAAACTGTTTAGTACCTAATTGTTACCCTCTACGTTCCACATTGTAGTGTTTTTAAATACATGCAACGATATTTTCACACACATTCTTAGTATTTAAAGAACTCACAACAATGTGACTTTTAGTTTTTAGTTTTTACGAGTTTGAAAATGATGAGCGAATCATCGAAACGTCATTCAAAATTATTATCACTAATTTTTACTCTCAATTAATCGAACATAAACTAAAGAAACAGTTATGAGACGAACTGTTTAAGGGCATGGAAGAGGACCTGTCTCGGCCCCTGAATGGATCCCTGTCCACATTATCTCTCCTGGAGCCCATCGTGGATTTTGTAAACAGGGTCTGAGATCAAATCTAAAGGCTTTAAATATTTTAGATATGTCAAATACAAAAGGCTTGTTACATGTTTGTGAAATTTCAGTTAAAGGTGTGATTTCCTTGGCCTTGTCGTTACTGTACTTCCAAAATCTCTGCATTAATTCTGGCGAGCTTCCGTGAATACCCATGAAGGAGTCGCATGTGTTGGTCAATTTTTCAAATATCTTCACCTTGTTCGGATTTTTAGGGTGATGAAGTCTTCGATCGTCAAAAGAAATTAAATTGTCGCTTTTATTAAAGACGCTGTTAATCCAAATAGGAATTTGCTGATCAGCGTGTGGATGACAAAGGATTCGCTGAGGGTCTTGAGACAAAAAGCGCACAATGACGTCATGAGTAAATAGCGTCCAAGCCTCGTCCACGTAAATGAGATCTCTAAATTGACAGTGAAACCAGCCCCAGCTTAACATCTTGGTAGGCCTGTGGCGTAACTCATATTTGAGCCTCTCAAGGCACACGAAATAGTCATCGTCAAGACGGAGGAAATACGTGAAGTTGTACTTGACCGCAGCCCACATCATTTGGTAGAGATATCGAAGGCCAAAACTTCGGCCGCCAACAACCGGTTGAAATTCTATGTCTTTGTAAATGTGTTTTTCATTAGAAAGTTTGGCCTTATCCTCTTTGGGTATTTGAATGCCGTCAGTGAAAAACTTGCACCGCACCTAAAACAGAGTTATGGATTCAATAAAAGCGAATTCATAGTTCGCCTTGACGCATAATGCGTTTACTGCCCGTCTTTTACAGCGAAGCCACTTATTAAAATCTGCCTCGCGTTTACGACGAATCGTCCAAGAAGAAAATTACCATTTTTTTCCTCATCTTGCATTTGCCATTATATTTGAACTATGTCGTCTGTAAGGTGTGCTGATCGTACTGTAGAGGCATATGATATCGTGATAAGCTATTTCCATTTCTATGCTAGACTTTTTGGGCGTTATCTCGCATTTCGATGCAGCACACCTCTGTTTTGAACATAATGACATCATCGCAAATGCAAAGGAAAAGAACTGAGGCTTACACTTGCCATTTTGCCGTTATGTCGACCGACACTTTGCCGCTTGTTTAAACTTGGCTTGTGATCGGAAGATACATTAGAAGTATTTGCTAAGGTTCAGTCTAGAGCTGGACGTTGAACAATCGGTCAAGTTCTCTAATATATCATTTATACAATTTCCCAGCTCAATTAATAAGGCGCCGCGAGCACGCCGGTTCTAGTTCGTGCGCGGTTAGGCTCAAATTTCCAGTCCTTCACGGCTTGTTGCGCCCACGTCGCTCTCTCCAATCCAACGATAAATCCGCCATATTGAAATAGTCATCCGAGCTAATTATGCCTTAGATTTTTTCAGGGGATTGTCCTTGATCGATGAAACAAAACAAAGTACACGCCCGCTGCTGCAAACCACCAGGGGCTGAAAATCTTAGCCTAATGCGAAGCTTGGGCAAATGTAGTTTGATTTCAGAATCTCTTAAATTTCAAGGTGTCCCGGAAATGTCAAATTTGCACTAACAGAGTCATTATATTTATTTATTTTTTATTGTTTTTGAAGCGCCGTAATATGAAAACCTTCTTTGGCTTTATTGGACTTAGTTAAATCTCAAAAAGAAGGCCAGGGGTTACGAGTGCAGATCAGGGCTTTTCTAATCGTGATGACCGATAACTTGTACAACTCGAAAGCGGTGCATGGAGGCGGAACCTTATAGGCTCAAACTTTACGAAAGGCAACCTGTTCTCTGCCACATTATTTTCCAGCCAAGAAATACTAACCTCTCCGTGACATTTCGTCCACCATGTCTGTCTTATTGCATCTCTCCTGTCTCGTCTTGAAGGCGCCGTAGATACAATAATTAGAAGGAAGATGGTTTGTTTTGTCTCGAGCTCTTTCAAATCACTGAATTCCTCCGTTGCAAACATACAATCATTTCTA
>NC_090878.1:17627388-17632388 GCF_036669935.1 Montipora foliosa | reverse complement strand
AATTCTGTAGATGTTTGAAGACGTGCGAGGTCCTCTCACTGAAAGTGTGCTCACGTACGCGCGTGGAAAAATGCTGGGTAGTTTCGCCGACATAGCAGGCACTACAGCCCGCACACAAAAACTTGTATACCACACCGCACGGAGCCCACTAGGGACGGGATCCTTCACACTGAACATGTTGCCGATGCCATGGCTGTAATCCCCCGGCTTCCGTCTCTGACACTATACGTACCTTTTACTTTAAATTACCTTATATTGGTCCTTTTTCTTTTATCACGCAGAAAAAGGTTCACCTTTTTGCTAAACGTTATTGTAATAATATTGATATTAAGTTAGTTTTCTCATCATTTAAAATCGGCAACATGTTCAGTGTGAAGGATCCTGTCCCTAGTGGGCTCCGTGCGGGTGTGGTATACAAGTTTTTTTGAGGGGTTGTAGTGCCTGCTATGTCGGCGAAACTACCCAGCATTTTTCCACGCGCGTACGTGAGCACACTTTCAGTGATAGGACCTCGCACGTCTTCAAACACCGACAGAATTCTGAGCATTACCGCACTTTGTGCTCTAATGATTGTTTTAGCATCCTAGATCACGCTTCTACCACCTTCCAGCTTAAGATAAAAGAAGCCATTCATATTCAATGGGAGAAACCTACACTTAATCATCAACTTTATCATGTTAATTTAAAAGTTTCTTTGTAATCTTTTACATTGTCATGTGTCCTTACAGCTAATTAGCATTTTGGTTCACACTATATATTCAACTCGGTACTTTGTAATTTACCAGTAAACTGAAGATGGCAGAAATTTCTGTCGAAACATGTTTTTAAATTTAAAAAGTGTTGTGTTGTTTTTTAAAATAAGAAGCCAAGGCTGATCACACAATCAGACTCAATCCGCGCAAAACTATTTACATTGCTTGAACATACCATTTAAACATGCGCTAAGTGCAAACACCTTGATTCAATGATCGTCTCTTCATCCAAAATCTATCCCTCCAAGAACCTCCCAGTCCACTCTCAAAAAGAAGGGGACCAATTAAATATTGTCCTTCAAATAATCACGCTGTCTGAAAGACATTTTCAATAATTTTCGTCAGAGTAGGGCTAAATATAAAGGAGTTTTTGTTGACGTAATGATCTCATAAGTTCTTTGTAAAATTTCAAATTTTCAAAGCATCATTGCTCAGAAATTATCTGGTATATCGGGTTCAAATTTTCAGAGATAGCTCATTATGGAACTGAAATTTTAAATGTTCAGTACCTCGTTCTTCGCTGACTGATTAGAAAATGATAAATTAGGACGCCAAAACAGCCATTTGAGGCAGTCAGTGTCTCCTGAAGAAAGGCTTTCAGTTACCTTACGTAGACTGACCACAGGTGATTCACCACAGTCGGTTGCTTTTACTGTCGTGGTTTGGGAGTACTAGGGAGTTTAAAAACGACGACGGAGACGAATACGACAACTCCACAAAACAATATCATTGGTTAAAAGAGCATAAATAATCGTGCTGCACGTGCAGCACGGATTTTTGCAAGTATCGTAGTGGTGCTCTACATAACGACGACGTGAATTCACCAAATTTGAGGTTTTCGCGACAGCGTTCAATAAATTTTCTCATAAACAGTGTTTATTAAAGAAAATGTATTCAAGTATAACAAAGCTGGAAGTACCATCCGACAGACGTTTACAAAAGAAAAAAAAATCCTGGACAAAAGTGGGAGCCGGGGTCCGCTGAGCTGACCCCTAATTATCCACCCTTGCGTCTTGATCCAATAGACGATTTGTTACCTCTACCATACATAAATTAGGGGAAACGATCATAGGTGATTCCTGCTCCTAACCGATCATGAAGGGTAATAAAAGAGGCCATTTTGTTCGATGGAAGGCCCTGGAACCAACCAATTTTACATGCTTTAGCTCAGTGAACAAACCAACCGAAGCGGAAGCACCTGTTGGCTGTCAGTTCAATCAAGAGGATGGGGAAAACTAGCTGAGAACATCAGCGTTGAATTGCCAATCTCGTTCCCAGGCCTTTTAACCATCGAGAGTAGTTGTTGAATAGACCTTTTGGCAGTTACGGCGGCCATTTTGATTTCTATTGTTTCGAAAGACATTATGGGATGCTCAGGGGGCAAATTTATGTATTCACAACAAACAACTTCATTATAATGGGTTGGTTGCTCAGATAATCCAACCATTCGATGAGATTCACAAAGTACAGGAAGCGCATAAGGCATAATAAAAGAAAGATCTTACCAAGCAAAGTGCTGATTGTCAACAAAGGGGAATATAGTGCTGTAATTTCTTCCTTTCTGTAAGTGCTGTAACTCCAATACGGAAATGTTCTTCGGACATATAACCAAGAACCATGGGAAACTAGCTGAGAACGTGTTTTGAATTGCGAGAGTGAGAGAACAACCAAAACTTGCTATCTGCTTAAATAACCTGATAACTCAATGGGAATATCCCTGGGGACTACTAAATCCACCTAGAAAATGCCTGATAACAAACCACAAAACCCTTCATATTAGAAGAATTCAAACGCATACCAATAGGAAATACAATTTACGCACGCGCTGCGGGCCTATTGCCACCACGGACTTACACTCTTACAACCTGGTAATATAGTGAGCGGTGCACTTACAGGTCACTACCACAAAAAGCCGAGAAAACTAAAACATTTCGCAGTTCTTGAAATGCATAAGAATGTGATAGCTTTTCCAAGAATCACCTAAAATGAAAAATCGTCTTGATATCATTTCATTTGTATTTATGTAATAACAGGGTTAATTATGTTGGCTATACTTGCCGACACCTTTTCCAACGCATTGAGGAACACACCTACGTGACGCCCACAATCAGAAGAACAAAGATCTTCAGGAACAATTTACCATTCTTAAGAAATTCCGTGGGAAATTTGAATGCTTAATTTACGAAATGCTCTTTATCCAAGAAAAGAAACCTGAGCTGAACACTCAATCTGACTCGATTAAAGCAAAACTATTTAGTACCTAATTGTTACCCTCTACGTTCCACATTGCAGTGTTTTTAATTACATGCAACGAGATTTTCACACACATTCTTAGTATTTAAAGAACTCACAACAATCTGACTTTCAGTTTTTAGTTTTTACGAGTTACTTTGAAAATGATGAACGAATCCTCGAAACGTCATTCAAAATTATTATCACTAATTTTTACTCTCAATTAATCGAACATAAACTAAAGAAACAGTTATGAGACGAACTGTTTAAGGGCATGGAAGAGGACCTGTCTTGGCCCCTGAATGCACCCCTGTCCATATTATCTCTCCTGGAGCCCATCGTGGATTTTGTAAACAGGGTCTGAGATCAAATCTAAAGGCTTTACCCATTTTAGATATGTCAAATACAAAAGGCTTATTACATGTTTGTGAAATTTCAGTTAAAGCTGTGATTTCCTTGGCCTTGTCGTTACTGTACTTCCAAAATCTCTGCATTAATTCTGGCGAGCTTCCGTGAATACCCATGAAGGAGTCGCATGTGTTGGTCAACTTTTCAAACATCTTCACCTTGTTCGGATTTTTAGGGTGATCAAGCCTTCGATCGTCAAAAGAAATTAAATTGTCGCTTTTATTAAAGACGCTGTTAATCCAAATAGGAATTTGCTGATCCGCGTGTGGATGACAAAGGATTCGCTGAGGGTCTTGAGACAAAAAGCGTACAATGACGTCATGAGTAAATAGCGTCCAAGCTTCGTCCACGTAAATGAGATCTCCAAATTGACAGTGATACCAGCCCCAGCTTAACATCTTGGTAGGCCTGTGGCGTAACTCATATTTGAGCCTCTCAAGGCACACGAAATAGCCATCGTCAAGACGGAGGAAATACGTGAAGTTGTACTTGACCGCAGCCCACATCATTTGGTAGAGATATCGAAGGCCAAAACTTCGGCCGCCAACAACCGGTTGAAATTCTATGTCTTTGTAAATGTGTTTTTCATTAGAAAGTTTGGCCTTATCCTCTGTGGGTATTTGAATGCCGTCAGTGAAAAACTTGCACCGCACCTAAAACAGAGTTATGGATTCAATAAAAGCGAATTCATAGTTCGCCTTGACGCATAATGCGTTTACTGCCCGTCTTTTACAGCGAAGCCACTTATTAAAATCTGCCTCGCGTTTGCGACGAATCGTCCAACAAGAAAATTACCATTTTTTTCCTCATCTTGTATTTGCCATTATATTTTAACTATGTCGTCTGTAAGGTGTGCTAATCGTACTGTAGATGCATATGATATCGTGATAAGCTATTTCCATTTCTATGCTAGACTTTTTGGGCGTTTCGTCGCATTTCGATGCAGCACACCTCTGTTTTGAACATAATGACATCATCGCAAATGCAAAGGAAAAGAACTGAGGCTTACACTTGCCATTTTGCCGTTATGTCGACCGACACTTTGCCGCTTGTTTGAACTTGGCTTGTGATCGGAATATACATTAGAAGTATTTGCTAAGGTTCAGTCAAGAACTCGACGTCGAACAATCGGTCAAGTTCTCTAATATATCATTTATACAATTTCCC
The DNA here is from genome assembly GCF_036669935.1 of Montipora foliosa. Lineage (NCBI taxonomy): Eukaryota > Metazoa > Cnidaria > Anthozoa > Scleractinia > Acroporidae > Montipora > Montipora foliosa. The sequence continues at coordinate 17,627,829 of NC_090878.1, read as the reverse complement.
AGCTCAATACAGCGCCGCGAGCACGCCGGTTCTAGTTCGTGCGCGGCTAGGCTCAAATTTCCAGCCGTTCGCGGCTTGTTGCGCCCACGTTACTCTCTCCAATCCAACGATAAATCCGCCATATTGAAATAGTTATCCGAGCTAATTATGCCTGAGATTTTTTCAGGGGATTGTCCTTGATCGATCAAACAAAACAAAGGACACGCCCACTGCTGCAAACCACCAGGGGCTGAAAATCTTAGCCTCATGCGAAGCTTGGGCAAATGTAGTTTGCTTTCACCATCTCTTAAATTTCACGGTGTCCTGGGAGTGTTTGGTCAAATCTGCACGTACAGAGCCATTATTTGCTTCTTTTTCGTTTTGGGAGCGCCGTTATATGAGAACCTTCTTTGGCTTTATTGGACTTAGTTAAATCTCGAAAAGAAGGCCAGGGGTTACTCT
>NC_090878.1:17617388-17619888 GCF_036669935.1 Montipora foliosa | reverse complement strand
GTCAATTATATCGGATCACAATATTCGCTAGAACATATTTACCTTGATTTCACGTCCAGCGAATTGTTTTATCCTTTGGGATGAATGCATTTTCCGTCGAAAAATCGGTTACTTGGGTGGTTTTTAGCAAACAGAGGTCAGTTATTCTTAAGGTGATATGAAATCAAGCAAATCAAGGTAAATATGTTCTAGCGAAAGCGGGTCGCAAATTTGACAATTTTATCGGATTAACATATTACACATAACATTCCAATGTTAAAACTCACCCAAGTTTAGAGTTATTTTAAAAAGACTGAGGGCATGTCTCTTAAGTCTAGAAATCTATAGCTGAGAGGTTCAAGAACCTCTAAAATCAGTACGCCATGTGATGGCTAGACCTGAAGAGGGGTTCTAAAATCTCTAAAAGTTCTAAAGCTCTAGAATATCTGTGGTCCATGTTGTGAGTCTAAAATTTCTAAAGCTCTATAATATGTAAGGTCTTTTAGGGGTTCTAAAATCTCTAAAATCTCCAAAGTTCTAGAATATCTATGGTCTTGTGAGTCTAAAATTTCTAAAGCTCTATCATATTTAAGGTCTTTTGGGGGTTCTAAAATCTCTTAAATCTCTAAAGTTCTAGAATATCTATGGTCCATGTTGTGAGTCTAAAATTTCTAAAGCTCTGTAATATGTAAGGTCTTTTGGGGTTTCTAAGATCTCTAAAATCTCTAGAGTTCTAGAATATCAAACGATCTCTCTGGGGCTTCTAAAATCTCTAAACGTTTTACAGTTCTAGAATATCCATGGTCAATGTTGTGAAAGCCAAATAGCTCCAAAGCTAAAATTTTAAAAGAGTGCATAGGCTTAATCACTGAAACGAGCGCTTGGGCTTGATCAGTAAACGAGTGCTATATTCCTCACACTATCTCGGTAAAAAGTGTAGTTAACCGAACCGTAAAACGAAAGCTAACATCCTAATCACTGAAACGAGCGCTTAGGCTTTAAATCAGTAAACGAGTGCTATATTCTTCACACGATCTCGGTAAAAAGTGTAGTTAACCGAACCCTAACATGAAAGCTAAAATTTAAAAAAGTGCTTAGGCCTAATCACTGAAACGAGCGCTTGGGCTTAATCAGTAAACGAGTGCTATATTCATCACACTATCCCGGTAAAAAGTGTAGTTAACCGAACCATAAAATAAAAGCTAAAATCCAAATCACTGAAACGAGCGGTTAGGCTTAATCAGTAAACGTCAGTGCTATATTCTTCACACGATCTCGGTAAAAAGTGTAGTTAACCGAACCCTAACATGAAAGCTAAAATTTTAAAAGAGTGCTTAGGCCTAATCACTGAAACGAGCGCTTGGGCTTAATCAGTAAACGAGTGCTATATTCATCACACTATCCCGGTAAAAAGTGTAGTTAACCGAACCGTAAAATGAAAGCTAAATTTTAAAAGAGTTCTTAGGCCTAATAACTGAAACGAGCGCTTAGGCTGAATCAGTAAACGAGTGCTATATTCATCACATTGTCTCGTTAAGAGTGTGATTAACCGAACCGTAACATGGAAACTAAAATTTGAATGAAAGAACGAGACTAGTTAGAAGAGCTAGGGATCGTTTGATATTCTAGAACCTTAAAGATTTAGAGATTTTAGAACCCCCAAAAGACCTTACATATTCTAGAGCTTCAGAAATCTTAGACTTACATCATGGACCATGGATATTCTAGAACTGTAGAACGTTTAGAGATTTTAGAAGCCCCGAAGAGATCGTTTGATATTGTCACCTCATCTATAGCTATCTTCTATTTTAGAGTTATTTTAAACAAGACTGAGGGGCTTCGGGGCTTCTAAAATCTCTAAACGTTCTACAGTTCTAGAATATCCATGGTCCATGTTGTGAGTCTAAGATTTCTAAAGCTCTTTGGGGGTTCTAAAATCTCTAAAATCTCTAAAGTTCTAGAATATCAAACGATCCCTAGCTCTTCTACCTAGAACAGTACTAGAATGCTATAGAACTTTCTAATGTCAAGACCTGCACCTTTATGGGATTATGAATATCCATGCTCCACTAAAGAAACGTCATGTCGTCATCAGACCCGCAGCCCCATGGTACAATAAAGAAATCAAGGATGAAAAGAGATTAAGGCGACGACATGACAGACGATGGCGTCGATCACGTGACCCTGTTGACCATAGCAACTTTGTTAAGCCAATGTAGTGCTGTGACTGACCTTCTTCAATCTTCACGATCAGACTACTACACGGATCTTATCAACAGCAATAGGGATGATTCAAGAAAGATGTTCAGGACCGTTGGAAAATTGTTGCATACCAAACCTGTGACAAATAGCAGTCAATTTCCATCACATAGCTCAATGAAAGACCTAGCTGAGAAATTTATGCATTTCTTTGATGCTAAGGTTAATGCTATCCATCAAGAGTTGATGCTGAAGTATGATGACAACACTTTTATTATTTCTGATGACAATAACATCACCCTGTAAATTTGAAGCTTTTATA
>NC_090878.1:17602388-17604888 GCF_036669935.1 Montipora foliosa | reverse complement strand
TGAGTCTCGGTCGATCTCAATCTGACTCCGAGGGTTTTTCTCCGGGTACTTCGGATTTTGGACTCCCAGTCAATTATATCTGACTGGGTCTGCGGTGCTCCGAGATCACACATGGATCGTATGGCGGCAACCGTGCAGCCCCTTCACATGCATTCGGTCCGATCCCGTTGAGCCGGTTGATCCTGAAAAGCCCTTGGAGGGAGCGGTCAACTAAGCATATTTACATTTCCATCCCTCAAAATGACATTGGACATTTCGTAACAATTACACGACGCAATATCCCAACTTAACATAACAAGCTTACCGCTGTAAAAAGAACGGCGGGTCTAAAACACAGGTCACATTTGACAGGTCACTCATTGCAGGTCATTGTTTTTCCTTTTGGGAAGTAACCCTAACCCTCAATTTGGCTAACCCTAGGCCCAAGGTTGGCTTTTAGACCTAGGGTTAGCCAAATTGAGAGTTTTGGGTTACTTTCCAAAAGGTAAAACAATGATTTGCAACAAGTGACCTGTCAAATGTGACCTGTGTTTTAGACCCGCCCTAAAAAGAATGAAAGAAGGCAGAATTAGGGCTTTAGTTCAACGAGAAATAGTGTTTCTGAGCGAAGCCGCGCTGATCTACAGTATAATTTTAGGTTTTATTAGCAATAGGCCATTTTATACATGTTTGCTCAGTGACCTAGCCTATGAATGGCTGCGAGGCTGCCGGTGACCTTGTATTGATACGGACCTCACTGCTTTTATCATGTAAATTGTCTTGTTGTAATTCTAATTAGTCTAGATTAACATCAGAAAAGCACAAGGGCTTTTATCCAAACAGGGTCACCGGCAGCCTCGCTTCCATTCTTAGGCCAGGTAACTCAGCTACAACTGTAAAATAATTTATTTGAAAACGGGTAGGTTTCAGTTGTTTTGCTGGGTATTACCATGTGAATACTCTAGAAAATTCGACCTCAGGGACTGGCCTCGTTAGGCTAGTGGATATTGGAAACTGTAATGACAAGCTATTGATCCGGGTTGACTCTCTGCTTCGCCTAATCTGAATCTTCTCTGCATGTTTAAAATGTTTGTTTCTTTGGAGTATTTGAAGATTGAAGTAGAATGTACGTCGCGTAAGTTGAAGAAAAAAGGAAATGTCAGTTTGAGGGATGGCCATGGGTGATCACCGCATGGTTAGCATTGTCTTACCTCGTCCCCAGGTTGAGGCTCAACCATTTTTTGGCAGGGCATACATAAGGGCTTCGGTACGGCGCCTGCTGAATATCAAGAATTTTCCATCAAACCGTGATGTTTGTTAATGTGACAGATCTTCGTCCACATTAACTAACGGTTGGTTAAATGGGGCTGGTCTCATGGAAGAGGAACTGAATTTTCGTTCTTGGCAGTGTTGAAAAATATTTTAACCCTCAAAGTTTTCCAGGCTGTACCTCCTACCTATATATGTTTAGTTGACTTCAACAGAGTCAACATAATCTTGCCAAAGCACCACTTTGATGGATGCTGTAGTATCGCGGATGACCACTTCCTGTTTCTTGAATTTTCAAGTGGTGTGCGACAAATACAGACTTGCAGCTCCGTAAATTTTTATCGCATCACCTTGAATGTATCACGCAGTCACGCAACTCTCGTTTTCTTCTGCTAACTTAGTCACGCAGTGAGTAGCATTCCTCACATGCAAGCTTAGGTAAATTCTGCTCGTAAAATGGCTTATTCCGCCTTCCGCCTGTTAAAATTTAAGCCGATTGTCTCTTATAGATCCTGAAAATTCAGGTGGCTTCAACAAGCTTTGAACCGGCATGGCCCCTGTGATGCCGACATTTCTTTTAGTAGGCACCGTCCTTAAGCCTAAGCTAAGCACTTGTTCGAGCTGGAGAATGGTTAGCTGCTGGTTTTTCTTCATGAAGTAAGCCAACTACAATCAGTGGAAAAAGTCTTGGGACACTCACCCTTTGAAGTTGCTTTTCTTATTGACTTTGAATAATTGCCCCCTTCCCCCTCCCACCCTAGAACAATGTTGCCAACAGCGAACATACATTTCCTTGTCTATTTCAACATTGATTGGGGGAGATGGGTGGTGGGGGGGAAGAGACTTGCAGTTTGAAGCTTTGAGTGGAATTTTGACAGTTATGCATTAGTTTCTGACGTGTGAGAGGTTTTTAGGCCCATCCTGACATTATCGTCCCAACTACTTTTGCCACTGATTGTATACACCCTTTTAATAAGTCTAATATATGCCGTTTTCGGCTAATGACGTCGAACTCTTGCTTTCAAATTTAATTTAGAAATGTACAAAGGCCTAAAACTTTTCCGATTTCTTTTCTTGTTTGAAGCCTTTGTACATTTCTTAATAAATTTTAAAAGCATGAGTTTGACGTCATTAGCGGAAAACGGCATATATTAGACTTATTAAAGGGTGTATAGGCTCGATTTCCGCCTCTCACTCGAGTTTTAGCGCTGGCTCATTTCCCGAAACAGCGGTTGGTAACCGAGGCTACAGA
>NC_090878.1:17589888-17594888 GCF_036669935.1 Montipora foliosa | reverse complement strand
TGCAGATAAGATGGATAGGTGAGAGCTCATGTTTGAACACTATAGGTCAGAAAGGGATAGGTTACTGAGTAATAAAACATGACAAGGACATCTGTGTATTAACATGAGATCTCAACTTAGTAAAAATGCGTACACATTCTTCGAGAGTTTAATACATAGCTCATCAATGTGATTCTTCCAGGTTAAGTTAGAGTCAAAAGTGACACCAAAGCAGTTGACAGCTGTTTAATATTTGTGCCATTAATTATTAAGTTGAAAGATTTTTATGGTTTCCACTTAGAGTGGAAAAGAAGAAAGGTTGTCTTTAGAATGCTGCATGTAAGTGCAAGTCTGTTGAATGCCATCCACTCTGAAACTACAGCAATACATGTACTTTAAGTTCATTATTTTAATATTTTAACTTCAATTCAAGATCAACAAGATTCTTGGATTAAATATAATAAATATATGCTACTTGTATCATCAGCAGGAAAGTTAGTTCATTAGAATTGTTAGGTAAGTCATTAATGTATAATAAAAATAACTGTGGTCCAAGAACAGAACCTTGGGGGACAGCACAAGTTATAGATACAGAATCGGAGAAAAATGGCCATTTACTGACACAAACTTAGTAAGATTAACAGATAGGAAAAAAGCTTTAACTCTCACTCCATGGTGTTGCAATTTCATTAGAAGAACGGAATTGTCAACAGGGTCGAATGGTTTTTTTCAAATCAATGAAGATGCCACAACCAAACTCATTCTTATCAATGGACTGACAAATGAATTCAGTAATACTTAAAATGTATGAGAGCATGTTTTTTTGCACATTTTTGCCTAAAGCCAAACTGCAATGGATGCAGGACATTTCCATAATCAAGAAAATAGACCACTTTCGATATAATTATTAAGATTCAGTCCAAAACAAAAGGCATCATCTCAAGGCTCTGGGGAATAAACTCATACAGATCCTTCTATTTATCCCCCAGAGCCTCAAGATGATGTCTTTTGTTTAGGACTGAATTTTAATATATCGAAATTGGTCTATTATAACTTAGACGCTTATACATTATCATAGCTTTCTCAAATAACTTTAGCAGCTAAAGATTGATAAAATAGATATTAGTCTATAATTATCTTTATCTAGCTTAGAGCCTTTCTTGAAAACTGGAGTAACTTTGGCACATTTTTAAATTTATTTGAGAAAGTACCGGAAAGAAAGGAATCATTTATTAACGAAGACAGGATAGGAGCAATATAACACTTTAGAATCTTTAACAAAGGAACTGATGCTAAAAGGACCAATGGATTTCGTGTTGTCCATTTGAGTTGTGTAAGATTCGATTTCAGTAGGTGTAACAGGAGAGAGAAAATTGGACTCAGTGTAACCACTGGTTAGAAAATAAGAAGGGACCGAGTTGAACATGGAATATCTTTAGCTACACGTATGTTCTTACCACAGTAAGAAAGAAATAATTAAAAATACACAGCAATGGCACAGGAATAGATCGTTTTCACTGTCACGCAATAAAAAAATAAATCGAAAACCATCCAGTGGAAAAAGTCAAGAATTCGTGATGTTGTAGAAGATAAATGAAGAAGACACTTCTCCAAGTTTTAGGCCTGTACGTTTCCCCAAACTTCAGATATTCGTCGAAATGTTTCGCAGAAATTTACAGAGCCCAGTATGAAAACGCCATGTTGGTGCACATCTGTGGTGCACCAATATGGCGGCCGGAAAATAGTGTCAACATCTGTTACTTACTTTGGCTATCTAGGCGAGTGATCATCTGTACTAAACAGACCGCTATTCACCTAAGCACTTTTCCTAATGCTTTAAATTCTAAAAAGGCTCAAAACCATGAGATAAATATATATTTCTCTATAAATTCGATCGTCGCCTCGTGTCACGCACCGCTATAACTCAGAAATTCAAAATGCTCTGGTTTCCAAACGAAGCACGCTATTGAGCTTTAAAATTGCAAATGGATACAAATTTACCGCCTCTTATGCCTGATGAGGATAAAAACTTTCGTGGCTCTTTAGTTTTGGATTTTAGAAAATGATGACGTCACGTGAAAACGATCTCTTAGAGCGGTTTTCAGTTGAGTGTCGAAAGTAATTGGCGAATTGCATTGGTTTATGATTACATCACTCAGTGATTGGTTCAAAGTTCTCGCGCCACTTTTTTAACCAATCAGAAGTGAAACCAAAACCAATCGTGGCTCGCGCGTGCACGTTTTCCCGCGCTTTGTGTCGACTACGTGTAATTACTTCGAGTTTTGATTGGTTTACCGGATTGCCTCCGTCCTTTTTGATTGGCCAAAGTACATGTAATTACTTTGCTTTTGGTCTGACGACACTCGATTGAAACTTGCGCTATCAACAGATTTTTAATACCACTCTAAAAAAAGTGGCAACATAATCCGCTTTGATATTCTTTACGTTAACTACTGATCTAATTCCTGTTCAATTTTTTTTTACGTAACTCATATTTGATAAGAAGTAGTTTTTTATGTATATAACTTAATTTACTGGCTTTAATATCTTTAATAGCACTATTGCTAAACGTTTTGTAAAGAAACGTCTTGCTTAAAAAAATCGACAAAAGGCAATATGGGACAATACCTAAATCATGCACTACGCACGCCCTTGTCAGCATGATCCATAACTGGCACGTCAGCTCTGATTGGAACTCGGCCGCGATTAGAGCGGTTTTATTTGATTTTCGTAAGGCGTTCGATCTTATTGACCATAATGTCTTAGTGCGTAAACTTTCAGATTACGATATTCCGAATCCCATATTATGCTGGATTGTTGACTTTTTATCGGATAGGAGACAGAGAGTTAAACTCGCCCAAGACTGCTTCTCCGAATGGCGTTACATTCCGGCCGGTGTTCCACAGGGGACAAAGCTTGGGCCGTGGTTATTCTTAATAATGATTAATGATTTGAAAGCAGGAGAGGCAGAGATGTGGAAATATGTGGATGATACCACAATCTCTGAGGTAATTACTAAAGGGCAAAAGAGCTGTATTCAGCAAATGGTAGACGATCTTGCTATTCAAGCAAGGAACGACGGTTTTCAGTTAAACGAAAGAAAATGCAAAGAGCTTAGGATTAGCTTTGCAAAAAACGAACCAGAGTTTGACCCTATTTGGGTGAACCGTCAGACCCTAGAGACTGTGAACAGTGTGAAATTATTAGGACTCAATATAAGCAGTGATTTAAAATGGAATGTCCATGTGTCAGAACTAGTTAGGAAAGTTTCAACAAGATTATATTTTCTTAGACAGCTTAAGAAATCGCATGTAGCCACAAGAGAGCTTCTTCTATTTTACATTACATGCATTCGCTCTATTCTGGAGTACGGCAGCCCAGTTTTTCATCGCGCTCTACCAAGTTATCTAAGCGAAGACCTAGAAAGACTTCAAAAACGCGCTATGAAGATTATTTACCCCGAACTATCGTATGCTAAGGCTCTAGAGCTGTCTGGACTTCCAACACTGTATGATAGAAGAGAGTCAATTGCAGCAAAGTTGTTCGATGAAATATGTGCAAATCAATCTCACAGTCTTCACAAACTACTTCCAAGTAGATACCAACCAAGCTACTATCTGAGAGAAAAAAGAACATTTATTCGTCCGAAATGTAAAACTGAAAGATGCAAGAATAGTTTTCTTTTAAGTTTTGTTCATAGTAGCTGAGAACTAGATATAAATTTGTTTCTTATTGTATATAGGAATTTGACGCATGCTTTTAATGTGTGATTCTTTAACAATTTTTATGTAGTATAAGTCCTATAATTAGTTTGTAGTTAAGCGCAGTTGTAAATTTTGTATTTGTAAGCCTTACCGCAATTCAGCTTTTGGCTGCAAGTTTTTAAGGTGAATAAACTATCTATCTATCTATCTAGAGTTAGCAAACTCACTTTTTACAACTTGAGAATAGAGTTTTTCTCCACAGTATATGATTTTTATCTTTGAAAGAATATCATGGCTGATCCATGGTTTAGTGGACATCTTTATTTCACCCTTTGGGAGCTTCTTTCGAGGACCATGAGTGTTGACAAGTTGGGAGATATGATTATAGTAAATATCGAATTTCGTGTTAACATCCAAGTCTGAATCGGAAATGTCTGCCCAGTCAAGGAGCAGGGAATTGTTCAAGGACCCCTGTGATAAAGAAAAAAATCGCTTTCTTTGTTTCTTTAGATTTTGAAAGTGTGTTTTCTGAACACCTGACTGGCAAAGCTTTGAACTTTTTCGAACAAATTTGTTTGTAAACATAATTTCCTCCGGTTTAAACTTATTCTGTGGTAAGAGTGGAGGATCCCTTTAAACCTCTCGTACTTATAGACACGTGTGTCCAGAAAGGTGATTTCTTTGTCAGTGGTTTCAGCCGTAAATTTTGTGGTCGCTTTGCATTTGTTAGCGTGCTCAAACATTAAATTGTCAAATTTCTTCACTGCTAGTGTCCCACAGAGAGAACACACATCGTCTATGTTGTTTCCGCTCTGGCGGTTTCTTATTGCTCAGGATCAAAATTTCTGTTTCCTGCGCGGACACAAGGTGGGTCCGGAGGCATGCTCCACCAGAAAATTCTTCAAATTAGACCCTCGGAAATGCATTTCCAGCCCTTTGAGGTGCAATCAATCAAAAAGTGATGAAAATAACACAGGGCACAATGAATAAAGATATTTACTAGCCATGTGGAAATGAATATGCATCACAGAACCGTGAAAAATGGTCAGCGGAATGCCACTTATTTTATATCAAGTACGGTGCATTGAGAATGATTTTGTTGCTGAAAGTGACGTCGGAATCCAACAACAATCGATCGGGGGTGTTCTCCGAAGGTTTTTACAGAAAATGTTTAGATTTTTACCAAAAAACACGTCTTAGAATTAGGAACACAGACAACACAAGTCAGCAATTATATTTTCTTTAGAAGGTAAATGTTTATAAATGAATTGTTAGTGTGCAGTGTGGCCCAGTGGTTAGGGCGCTTGCCTTGAGATC